>NC_135963.1:54494204-54794204 GCF_053455715.1 Rhinoraja longicauda | reverse complement strand
CACGACAAGTTTGCCAAGTACAGTGAGATCAAGAACCTGCACCTCAGCCTGGCTACCTCAAAGGCCACGCTCTGGTGGAGTACGAGGCCTGGGCCACACGGAGGCGCTGGCGGCCATGGAGGGTTTGGCCCGGCAGCCCATCAGCGTCAGGGGGCCCCCTAGG
The DNA here is from genome assembly GCF_053455715.1 of Rhinoraja longicauda. Taxonomy (NCBI): domain Eukaryota; kingdom Metazoa; phylum Chordata; class Chondrichthyes; order Rajiformes; family Arhynchobatidae; genus Rhinoraja; species Rhinoraja longicauda. The sequence continues at coordinate 54,794,041 of NC_135963.1, read as the reverse complement.
GGCAAGAGGCGGAGTGGCCGCAGGAGCGTCACTATGCCAGGACGGAGTGTGGAGCGACCGGTGGGATGGAGCGGCCCGCACAGCGCCGGCGACCGAGACGCCCGCAGATCGCCGTGCCCAAAGTGAGCCGTGCGTTACAGGGGCCGTTTAATCTCAGTCAGGACTGTCGTGGGGCTGGGGAGAGGGTGGGGAGGGAAGGGGAAGGTTGGCTTGTGCAAAACAACACTCAGAAATATAAAGTATTTTAGTTCAAAAAAAAATCTTCAGTCTGAAGAAGGGTCTCGACCCGAAACGTCACCCATTCCTTCTCCCCTGAGATGCTGCCTGACCTGCTGAGTTACTCCAGCATTTTGTGAATAAATACCTTCGATTTTAACCAGCATCTGCAGTTTTTTTTTCCCACAGCGCCCCCCGGGGCTAATACGGGACAATTTAAAGTTAAATTTGAACGAAATTATTTATTCGTATCATGTGTAGGAAAATAACTGCAGATGCTGGTACAAATCGAAGGTATTTATTCACAAAATGCTGGAGTAACTCAGCAGGTCAGGCAGCATCTCGGAGAGAGGGAATTCGTATCATGTTATTAATGATGTCCGTAATGATTATGTAGCATGCAGCTCCCCTAACGTGTAAACAACAGGGTTGCCAGATCGTGAGATACCGATTTCACCAGACAGCTTGCCAGCATTGAGTGTGGGCCGCTCGAAAATGCAGGGCCCAATGCATATGCTACTTTTGCTACTAGGTTGATCCGGCACTGGGGTAGTGTAAGAAAATAACTGCAGATGCTGGTACAAATCGAAGGTATTTATTCACAAAATGCTGGAGTAACTCAGCAGGTCAGGCAGCATCTCAGGAGAGAAGGAATGGGTGACGTTTCGGGTCGAGACCCTTCTTCAGACTGATGTCAGGGGGGTGGGACAAAGGAAGGATATAGGTGGAGACAGGAAGATAGAGGGAGAACGGGGAAGGGGAGGGGAAGAGAGGGACAGAGGAACTATCTAAAGTTGGAGAAGTCAATGTTCATACCGCTGGGCTGCAAGCTGCCCAGGCGAAATATGAGGTGCTGTTCCTCCAATTTCCGGTGGGACTCACTGTGGCACTGGAGGAGGCCCATGACAGAAAGGTCAGACTGGGAGTGGGAGGGGGAGTTGAAGTGCTCGGCCACCGGGAGATCAGGTTGGTTAAGGCGGACCGAGCGCAGGTGTTGAGCGAAGCGATCGCCGAGCCTGCGTTTGGTTTCGCCGATGTAAATAAGTTGACATATGGAGCAGCGGATGCAATAGATGAGGTTGGAGGAGGTGCAGGTGAACCTCTGTCTCACCCGGCACTGGGGTAGTGTCAGTGTGCGGGGATCGCAGGTCGGCGTGGACTCGGTGGGCCGAAGGGCCTATTTCCGAGCTGTATCCCTGAACTGAACTAAACTAAATCTTGCAGTAACATGAGGAAACCATTAACAGCTTAATGTTTGCCAGCAACCTCCTGCAGCGTTATCTGATCAATCCAGGTTGTGTGGAGAGGCAAGCAGTGAATTGATTCCTGGGAGCAGTGATCTGAAGTGTAAGATTTCTTACTGCCGTCCAGTGCGCACATTACAGCCCTGTCACCATCCCACACAGCTCACTTTCTCTCCCGCAGCACCCATGGATTGAAACATGAAATCCCTGCCTCTCACAAGGCAGCCATCAATATGTGTCACCTCCCCCTTGAATGCAAGAGGTAAATGAAAAAGCCCACGAGATACTGCTCACACACTTGTCAGTGTTCAGAAGCCACGGGATTTTATCTTCTGCTTTGCATTAATATCGAAGGGCCGAATGGCCTCCTCCTGCACCTATTGTCTATTGTCTGTCACCTGGGCCATGGTCAAAGTACAATTAGCTGGGAATGTTTACAGCAGTTCTGCTTTCCCATTGTTTAGCTCAGAGATACAGCGCAGAAAGAGGCCATTCGGCCCGCCGAGTCCACGCCGACCAGCAGTCACCCTGTACACTTGCGCTATCCGACACACTAGGAGGGACAATTTAGATACGCCAATTAACCTACAAACCTGCACTTCTTTGGAAAGTGGGAGGAAGCCAGAGCACCCGGAGAAAGCCCACGCGCTCACAGGGAGGAACGTGCGAACTCCACACACAGAGAGCAGCCGAGGTCCGGATCAAACCCGGGTCTCTGGCGCTATGTGGCAGCAACTCTAGTGGTGTGCCACTGTTATCAGACTTCTGAACGGCCCTTCCATACACTAGGGTACAATCCCAATTCTCCAACCTATCTGTGTAGGAAGGAACTGCAGATGCTGGTTTATAGACAATAGACAATAGACAATAGGTGCAGGAGTAGGCCATTCAGCCCTTCGAGCCAGCACCGCCATTCAATGCGATCATGGCTGATCATTCTCAATCAGTACCCCGTTCCTGCCTTCTCCCCATACCCCCTCACTCCGCTATCCTTAAGAGCTCTATCCAGCTCTCTCTTGAAAGCATCCAACGAACTGGCTTCCACTGCCTTCTGAGGCAGAGAATTCCACACCTTCACCACTCTCTGACTGAAAAAGTTCTTCCTCATCTCCGTTCTAAATGGCCTACCCCTTATTCTTAAACTGTGGCCTCTTGTTCTGGACTCCCCCAACATTGGGAACATGTTTCCTGCCTCTAATGTGTCCAATCCCCTAATTATCTTATATGTTTCAATAAGATCCCCCCTCATCCTTCTAAATTCCAGTGTATACAAGCCTAATTGCTCCAGCCTTTCAACATACGACAGTCCCGCCATTCCGGGAATTAACCTAGTGAACCTACGCTGCACGCCCTCAAACCGAAGATAGGCACAAAATGCAGGAGTAACTCAGCTGGACAGGCAGCATCTCTGGAGAGAAGGAACGGGTGACGTTTCTGGTCGAGACCCTTCTTCAGACCAACCTATCTCATTGCGGACATTGGAACTTGTCTCTGGAACTGTTAAGTCACAATGCTGAAAAGCTGTTTCTGCACTCTGATATCTCTCTTTGTTCTTCCCATACTTGTGTTTGGCTTGATTGTATTTGTAAATAGTATTGGAACATAGAACAGTCGGGAACAGGAAGTCGAGCCAGTGTACGTGTGATCGGTGGTCGGCGCAGACTCGGTGGGCCGAAGGGCCTGTTTCCACACTGCATCTCTAATCTAAACTAAACTAAGCTAAGCTAAACAGAGGGTGGCACTGTGGCGCAGCGGTAGAGTTGCTGCCTTACAGTGCTTGCAGCGCCAGAGTCCCGGGTTCGATCCCCGGTTAGGGTGCTGTCTGTGCGGAGTTTGTACGTTCTCTGCGTGGGATTTCTCCGAGATCTTCAGTTTCCTCCCACACTCCAAAGACGTACAGGATTGTTGCTTAATAAGCTTGGGTTTAAGTTTTAAGTCTTGGTATAAGTTTAAATTGTCCTGAGTGTGTGTAGAATAGTGTCAATGTGTGGGGATCGCTGGTCGGTGCGGACTCGGTGGGCCGAAGGGCCTGTTTCCGCACTCTATCTCTACACTAAGCTACACTAAACTAAACTAAAAGGAATAAGCTACTTGAAAAACACCCTTGATTACTTTGGCTGCTTTCCCATGGAAGTGTGGTGTAGATGGAGTCAATGTTAGGGAGTCTGGTCCTTGTGCTGGACTAGGCTACATCCACAACTCTCTGCAATGTCTTGCAGTGTCTTGGACTGAGCTGATCCCACTAGTTTCGTTAGCGTGATGCTGTAGAATTGCATGGGGTCTCTTCCTTGTGCTTGTGAATCTTTGCCATTTCTTTGACAATCTCGGAGCGAACCAGTGCAGGGAGAGCCTGCAACAGTCAGAATTCTGACCAGGGTGAATATTAGTTCTGGGTGAGTGCTTGCTTGTACACACAGTGCAAGTTTATTAGCCCATCAGTCTATTGTGCTTGTTTGAAAAGGTTTCATAAATCACTGTCACTCCAGTCCGGCACTGAGTGGGTTGCAGGGGCATTGAAGAATGACTGGAATGTTCCGTGATCAATGCCTGGGGGGATTTTTCCCGCACGAGGGTTCAGAGAGTCTGACCGCTAATCAAATGACAGACCAGCCTCTTGTAAGACCAGGACTTTTTAAGATTCGGTTTTAAAAGGGGAACCACTTTAACGAAGCCTTCTTTTTTTGGGGGGAAAAGAGGAATTGTTACCAAGATAGCTTCACATTGCCTCTTTTTTGTTTCACTGACTGATTTATTGGGTGGACGATGAGAAGCGATAAATACAGTGCATCCTGAGAAGAGCACGCACACAGAGTGCTGGGGGAACTCAGCGGGTCAGGCAACATCTCTGGAGTTCATGCATAGGTGGCGTTTCGGGTCGGGACCCTTCTTCAGGTTGATTGTAGTAAGTGGGGGAGGGGGAGGGGAATTTGGAAGAGAGGTTGGGGGAGGGACAAAGCCTGGTGAGTGATAGGTGGATAAAGGCGAGGGGGTGGGGGGTTGTATTGGGGGATGGGTAGACGAAGGCCAGAGATAGTTCTGTTTAGTTTAGAGACACAGCGTGGAAACAGGCCCCTTCCGACCACTGATTCCGTGCCTACCAGCGATCACTCATTCACTAGTTCGGTCCTACACGCTAAGGACAATTTACAGAAGCCAATTAACCTGCAAACACGCACGCCTGAGGGATGTGGGAGGATATGAAAGCTTGGGATAGCATCACACGAAAGCTGCACCAATTGGGGAGTCACCAGCAATTGCTTAGTTTAGTTTAGAGAGACAGTGCGGGAAACAGGCCCTTCGGCCCATCGAGTCCGCGACGGCCAGCGATCGATCCCCCGTACACTAGCACTATCCGACACACTAGGGAGGACAATTTGCAGAAGCCAATGAACCTAGAAACTGGCACACCTTTTTTTTTTGGAATGTGGGAGGAAACCGGTCACAAGGGAGAACGTACAAACTCAGCGCCGGTAGTCAGGATGGAACCTGGGTCTCTGGCGCTGTGAGGCAGCAACTCTACCGCTGTGCCACCGTGCCGCCCAAAGCTCTTTACTGTCAAGACAGAAACAGCAGTCTAGCTTGCATGTAGACAGTCCCGTTGAGTCACAGGCCCCACGGAGCAAATTGCCTTCATTTTCTTTCTAAATAATGATCAGCAAATTCCCACAGGGTTTTTCCTCAAAATTAAGCCCAGCTCATGCAAATTATCTGAACATTACCTCTGGGCATTTCGATTTGGCTCAATTTTAGTGTCATATTTTTTAAATAGATACCAGTGTTAGTCCCAGAATGCTTACTACCTTTGGGCAAATTTGATTAAAATACTTCATTATAAGGCGCAGTGACATTCGCCTGATGTCAGCTTTCTCATCTTGCAGCTCAACATTTCAGTGTAATAGGAACTCAGGCGTAGATAAACTTCCCCACAGGGGTTATGTCGGGGGAATGTCTCTCTAAATTAATAAGAGGACTTAGAGGGGTAGAGCTGCGGCCTCCCAGCTCCAGAGACCCGGGTTCCATCCTGACCTCGGGTGCTGTCTGTGTGGAGTTTGCATGTTCTCCCTGGGTTTTCTCAATTGGATTCTCTAAATAGTTAGTTGTCCCCAATGTGGAGGACAATGCCAATGTACAAGGTGATCACTGGTCAGTGTGGACTCGGTGGGCTGAAGGGCCCCTTTCCACACTGTATCTCTAAAGTGCTACACTAAACCAAAGTGTCTCCTGACGCAATTGCTTTACAGTGCGCTCTCGTGATTAAGGTCCTCTTTATAATGGATTTTGGTTAACTTTGTATATGAATAGTATAAGAAAATAACTGCAGATGCTGGTACAAATCGATTTATTCACAAAATGTTGGAGTAACTCAGCAAGTCAGGCAGCATCTCGGGAGAGAAGGAATGGGTGACGTTTCGGGTCGAGACCCTTGACACCCTTGGGTCTCGACCCGAAACATCACCCATTCCTTCTCTCCCGAGATGCTGCCTGACCTGCTGAGTTACTCCAGCATTTTGTATATGAATACACGCACTCAGAAGGCTGGCATGGCTGAGTGGCCACGCACTGCCAACAAAGAGTGGCACAGTCGCGCAGACGGGTAGAACCGCTGCCTCACAACGCCGGAAGCCCGTGTTCGATCCTGACCTCGAGTGCTGTCTGTGTGCGTGGAGTTTGCACGTTCTCCCTGCAACCTCATGGGTTTCCTCCGGGTGCTCCGGTTTCCTCCCACATCCCAAAGACGTGCGGGTTCGTAGGTTAATTGGCTTCTGTAAATTGCCCCTCATGCAGAGGGAGTGGATGAGAAGGTGTGATAACATAGAACTACAGTGAGTGGGTGGTCGATGGGTAGCATGGTCTCAGTGGGCCAAAGGGCCTGGGTCCATGTAGTACTTTGCAATCAAGTCAATCTAAAAGAAACAGGCCCTTTAGCCCTCTGAGTCCGCACTGAGCAAAACACAAAGTGTTTGACCCGGGTTGGATCCTGCGGGTGCTGTCTGTACGGAGTTTGCACGTTCTCCCTGTAACCACATGGGTTTTCACCGGGTGCTCCGATTTCCTTACACACTCCAAAGACGTGCAGGCTTGTCGGTTAATTGACTTCGGTAAAAGTGTAAATTGTCCCTAGTGTGTAGGATAGTGCTAGTGTACGGGGTGATCGCTGGTCGGCACGGGCTCGGTGGGCCTGTTTCCGCACTGTATCTCTAAAGGTGAATCCCCTTTAAAACTCATTCGTCTCAACTTAAACTGGTGCCCTCTTGTTTTTGTTGCCCGCAGCAGGGGAAAATGTCCAACACGAGTTGGTTTGATGGAATTAGACAATAGACAATAGTGCAGGAGGAGGCCATTTGGCCCTTCGAGCCAGCACCACCATTCAATGTGATCATGGCTGATCATTCTCAATCAGTACCCCGTTCCTGCCTTCTCCCCATACCCCCTGACTCCGCTATCCTTAAGAGCTCTATCTAGCTCTCTCGAATGCATTCAGAGAATTGGCCTCCACTGCCTTCTGAGGCAGAGAATTCCACAGATTCACAACTTTCTGACTTGTTGCTGTGCTGTCGGGATGGGCCACGTTTGCAGCTATTAGGACAAATGGCAAGGACACATTATGCAGCTCCAAGTGTTTACTGATGAGGACTGCAATTTTTTTCAACACAGCTCATTAAAATGGAGAATGCAGGGCATGTTAAAGAGTGCTCTCCCGAGTCAGTCAAGGACGTGCGCATAAGATTAGAGATAAGAAGGGAGTAGAGAGAGGCACGGTGGCGCAGCGGTAGTGTCGCTGCCTCACAGCGCCAGAGACCCGGGTTCGATCCTGACCACGGATGCTGTCCGTACGGAGTTCGTACGTTCACCCCGTGACCGCGTGGGTTTTCTCCGGGTCTTCCGGCTTCCTCCCACATCCCAACAACGTCCAACGCCCAAGGTCAGGATTGAATCCGGCTCCATCTTTTCAAAATTATTAATCAAAAATATTTATTCGAATATTAAAATAATGTACACAATGCAATAAAACAAAAAACAGAACCTACCACCACAATGCAAGACATACAACGTCTGAAGAAGGGTCTCGACAAGAAACGTCACCCATTCCTTCTCTCCAGAGACGCTGCCTGACCTGCTGAGTTACTCCACCATTTTGTGATACCTTCAACTATTATATAACTATCTCACACTCCTTGCCAAGGATGCACTCCCCCCCCCAGTGGTAACCCGGCTCCATGGCGTTGTGAAGCAACAGTTCTTCCAGCTGCCTTACAGGCAGTCAGGATGTTGAGGGAGGGGATTCCAAACTAGATTTAGCATAAACAATATATAGCTTCAGGAGGCAGAGTAATTGAATGTGAAGATTGCTGATGCACCAGAAAAGGGCAAGAAATCGCAGGAGAGGCTCGGTGGGAGATGGGCCAAGTGGGATGAGATCGACAAAGAGGACTGGTATTTGGCCCATTTGCTCCCTGCTGATTCCCTGGGTCACACCATTCCCCCCTCAGGAACAGCTTTGTCCCTTCTGTTATCAGAAATTGCGGAGAATTGTAGACATGGCCCAGACCATCACACAAACCAGCCTCCCTTCCATTGACTCCATCTACACTCCAGGTTGCCTCGGCAAGGCCACCAGCATAATCAAGGACCAGTCTCACCCCGGTCACTCCCTCTTCTCCCCTCTCCCATCAGGCAAGAGGTACAAAAGTGTGAAAACGCACACCTCCAGATTCAGGGACAGTTTCTTCCGATCTGTTATCAGGCAACTGAACCGTCCTCTCACCAACTAGAGAGCGGTCCTGACCTCCCATCTACCTCATTGGAGACCCTCGGACTGTCTTTAATTGGACTTTATCTTACCTTACACTACACGTTATTTCCTCCATCCTGTATCTGTACTCTGCGAATAGGTTGATTGTAATGTCTGGTTAGCACGCAACCTCGGTACACGTTACAATAAACTAATCTAGACTGCTCCATCGATAAACACAAAATGCTGAAGTAACTCAGTGGGACAGGCAGCATCTCTGGAGAAAAGGAACGGGTGATGTTTAGGGTCGAGACCCTTCTTCATGTTCTTCACCCGAGAGGTTTGCGACCCTAAATGTCACCCTTTTACCCGGAGATGGGAGCAGGGAGCAAATGGGCCAAATATCATTCCTCTTTGTCGATCTCATCCCACTTGGCCCATCTCCCACCGAGCCTCTCCTGCGATTTCTTGCCCTTTTCTGGTGCATCAGCGATCTTCACATTCAATTACTCTGCCTCCTGAAGCTATATATTGTTTATGCCAAATCTAGTTTGGAATTCCCTCCCTCAACATCGTAACTGCCTGTGAGGCAGCTGGAAGAACTGTTGCTTCACAACGCCATGGAGCCGGGTTACCACTGGGGGGGGGGGGGGGGGGGAGTGCATCCTTGGCAAGGTGTGTGAGATAGTTGTATAATAGTTGAAGGTATCACAAAATGCTGGAGTAACTCAGCAGGTCAGGCAGCATCTCTGGAGAGAAGGAATGGGCGACGTTTTGAGTCGAGACCCTTCTTCAAACTCTTCAGACGTTGTTTGTCTTGCGTTATGGTGCTAGGTTCTGTTTTTGTTTTATTGCATTGTGCATATCATTTTAATATCCGAATAAATATTTTTCCCTTTTGCTGCCTGTCCCGCTGAGTTACACCAGCGTTTTGTGTCTATCTTTGGTGTCAACAGGCATCTGCAGTTCCTTCTCACACATAAGCTACACCATCTCCTGCCTTCACCTACCAAACCCGTCGGTTTACAGAGAAAGGTCTCAGCTTTAAGGAAGTTTCCCCGCTTCCACCGACTGTAATGTGAAGTTCTTCCAATAATATAAAGGCTAAATAGGTTCCAGTTAATTAAACTGCAGCTGGGAACGATATTTATAGAGGCTCAGTTCAGTGGCCACTGTGGAGTTTAATCAGATCCACATGACTGTGTGATTTACACCTCGGTCGGTCTGTCGATGGTCTCTTTTATTATTTTGTTGCTTCGCTCCACGTGAGCCTCCTCCTGCAGACCCGCTCCTCTCGCACAGCAATGCAGCGCCTGCGGCAACAATGCAGGAGTGACCGCGCATTCTTCTTTTTCAGTTTAGTCTTTTTAGTTTCGTTTAGAGATACAGCGCGGAAACAGGCCCTTCGGCCCACCGACCGCTGATCACCCTTACACTAGCGAAGGTATTTATTCACAAAATGCTGGAGTAACTCAGCAGGTCAGGCAGCATCTCGGGAGAGAAGGAATGGGCGACGTTTCGGGTCGAGACCCTTCTTCAGACTGATGTCAGGGGGGGCGGGACAAAGGAAGGATATAGGTGGAGACAGGAAGATAGAGGGAGATCTGGGAAGGAGGAGGGGAAGAGAGGGACAGAGGAACTATCTAAAGTTGGAGAAGTCAATGTTCATACCGCTGGGCTGCAAACTGCCCAAGCGAAATATGAGGTGCTGTTCTTCCAATTTCCGGTGGGCCTCACTATGGCACTGGAGGAGGACCATAACAGAAAATACCTTCGATTTGTACCAGCATCTGCAGTTATTTTCTTACATTTTCTTACCTTTTCTGTTCGTTTACTTCTTACCTTTTCTGTTCGTTTACTTATTTATTTATTTATTTATTTATTCTATGTTTTAGTAAACCCTGTAAAGCGTCTTTGAGTGTTTAGAAAAGCGCTATACAAATGTAATGCATTATTATTATTATTATTATTATTATTAGCGAAGGTATTTATTCACAAAATGCTGGAGTAACTCAGCAGGTCAGGCAGCATCTCGGGAAAGAAGGAATGGGCGACGTTTCGGGTCGAGACCCTTGTTCAGACTAGCGCTATCCTACACACACCAGGGACCAATTTACAATTTTAACTAAAGCCAAATCAACCTACAAACCTGCGTGTCTTTGGAGTGTGGGAGGAAACCGGAGCACCCGGAGAAAACCCACGCAGGTCACGGGGAGAACGCACAAACTCCGTAAAGACAGCACCCGTAGTCAGGATCGAACCCGGGTCTCTGGCGCTGTAAGGCTGCAACTCTACCGCTGCGCCACCGTTCTTAAATCGGTAAATTGAATACCTGGTTAATAATCTTTTGTTGCAGCTTCCACAGACAGTATTTACTCAGCCTCTGCATTCATTTTGCAGGTTGCTAACTGTGTCTGGGGCTTTATCCTGTTGTGTTGTACTTTCACACATTCTGAATAGGAGGAGGATCGGACTGGTTTGCTCAGAATCAATAAGAGTATGTTATGTGGCATAATTCAGTGCAATCTGAACCACAGAGTCATTTTCCATCCCTTTTGTTCGAACGTACAAAGCAACCACTGCCTTCTTCTTTGATATGAAGTGTGGAACAATGACCATTGTAAGACTGCATTTGACACAAAACCTCCAATGTCATTGTGTGCAACTTGAGCCTTGAAACTCTGGTGTTTATCCAATGTAGTGGGGTTTTTTTTTAATTGCATAGTGTCTTGTAACTATTATTGGAACACTGATTATTGAGCTAAATAGCATAATCCTGCACTTCAGTGACTTTTAATCCCATGCTTTCTATCTGGGGAAGCACACTCACTGGGAGATTGTCTTCAGAAAGGATTAAGAATTGATGGGAACTTCAGTCTTGCAACGAAAAATAATTAGTTGAATCCTTGAGATGTGTAAATGGAACATCTGTGGCGCTCAATAGGAAGACTGCAATTATCAAGAGGTTCAGAGAAAACACTCGAGGAATGAACGAGAAATGTAAACACATTTAAATCTGGGGAAACGCTACACCTATGCCAATGAGACACAGAGTGCTGGAGGGACCCAGCGGGTCGGGCAGCATCTGTGGAGGGAATGGACGGGGGGACTCATCGGGTAAGGACCCTTCTTCAGACTGATGGCGGTAGAGTTGTTGCCTCACATCGCCAGAGACCCGGGTTCGATCCTGACCACGGTCGCTGTCTATAAGGGGTTTGTAGGTTCTCCCGGTGACCGTGTGGGTTTTCTCCGGGTGCTCCGGTTTCCTTGCGCACTCCAAAGACGTACAGGTTTTGTAGGTTAATTGGCTTTGGTAAAAAAAAAAGTTGTAAATTGTCCCTCGGGTGCAGGATAGGACTAGTGTACGGGGGTGATCACGGGTCGGTGCGGACCCGGTGGGCCGAAGGGCCTGTTTCCTCGCTGTATCTCTAAGGTCCAAATGAAAAGGCATTTAAATCTGGATAAATGGTAAGCGCAGGTCAACGAAATACAAAGTGCAGGAGGAACTCAGCGAGGCAGCCAGCATCCGTGGAGGGAGTGGACAGGGGGCATTTCGGGTCGGGACCCTTCTTCAGACTGATGGCAGGCAGTAGGAGGCAGAAAGCTGGAAAGAGGAGGCAGTGGGACAAAGCCTGGCAAGCAATAGGTGGATACAGGTGAAGGGGGTATGAATGGCAGATGGGTGGGCAAAGGCTCAAGATGTATAGGAGACAAAAGGCTGTCAGATGAAGAGAGAAGTGGAGGAGTGATACGTTCGGGGCAACACGGAGGCACAGCGGTAGAGTTGCTGCCTTGCAGGGCAAGAGACCCGGGTTCAATCCTGACTACGGGTGCGGTCTGTACTGGGTTTGTACGTTCTCCCTGTGACCATAGGAAAAGGGGACGTACAACGAGATCTGGGTGTCCTAGTGCATCAGCCACTGAAAGGAAACATGCAGGTACAGCAGGCAGTGAAGAAAGCCAATGGAATGTTGGCCTTCATAACAAGAGGAGTTGAGTATAGGAGCAAAGAGGTCCTTCTGCAGTTGTACAGGGCCCTAGTGAGACCGCACCTGGAGTACTGTGGGCAGTTATCGTCTCCTAATTTGAGGAAGGATATTCTTGCTATGGAGGGCGTGCAGCGTAGGTTTACTAGGTTAATTCCCGGAATGGCGGGACTGTCATATGTTGAAAGACTGGAGCGACTGGGCTCGTATACACTGGAATTTAGAAGGATGAGAGGGGATCTTATTGAAACATATAAGATTATTAAGGAGTTGGACACGTTAGAGGCAGGAAACATGTTCCCAATGTTGGGGGAGTCCAGAACATGAGTCACAGTTTAAGAATAAGGGGTAGGCCATTTAGAACGGAGATGAGGAAAAACCTTTTTCACTCAGAGTTGTAAATCTGTGGAATTCTCTGCCTCAGAAGGCAGTGGAGGCCAATTCTTTGATGCTTTCAAGAGAGAGTTAGATAGAGCTCTTAATGATAGCAGAGTCAGGGAGAGGGCAGGAATGGGGTACTGATTGTAAGTGATCAGCCATGATCACAATGAATGGCAGTGCTGGCTCGAAGGGCCGAATGGCCTACTCCTGCACCTATTGTCTATTGTCTATTGTCCTCCCACATCCCAAATTATAAAAGGACTGGGCAAGCTAGATGCAGGAAAAATGTTCCCAATGTTGGGGGAGTCCAGAACCAGGGGCCACAGTCAAAGAATAAAGGGGAGGCTATTTAAAACTGTGGTGAGAAGAAACTTTTTCACCCAGAGACTTGTGAATTTGTGGAATTCTCTGCCACAGAGGGCAGTGGAGGCCAATTCACTGGATGAATTTAAAAGAGAGTTAGATAGAGCACTAGGGGCTAGTGGAATCAAGGGATATGGGGAGAAGGGTTACTGATAGTGGATGATCAGCCATGACCACAATGAATGGCGGTGCTGGCTCAAAGGGCTGAATGGCCCCCTCCTGCACCTATTTTCTATGTTTCTATATTTCTATCCCAAAGGCGTGCAAGTCTGTAGGTTAATTGGCTTCGGGAAAAATTGTGAATTGCTCCGAATGAGCAGTACAGTGCGAGTATACGGGGTGATTGCTTCATTAATCAGTGCGGTCTTGGTGGGCCAAAGGGCTTGTTTCTGCACTGTACCTCTAAACTAAACTTAGACGAAGGGATTAAAAGTACCATTAGCAAATTTGCAGATGATACTAAGCTGGGGGGTAGTGTGAATTGTGAGGAAGATGCAATAAGGCTGCAGGGTGACTTGGACAGGTTGTGTGAGTGGGCGGATACATGGCAGATGCAGTTTAATGTAGATAAGTGTGAGGTTATTCACTTTGGAAGTAAGAATAGCAAAGGCAGATTATTATCTGAATGGTGTCAAGTTAGGAGGAGGGGGAGTTCAACGAAATCTGGGTGTCCTAGTGCATCAGTCAATGAAAGGAAGCATGCAGGTGCAGCAGGCAGTGAAGAAAGCCAATGGAATGTTGGCCTTCGTAACAAGAGGAGTTGAGTATAGGAGCAAAGAGGTCCTTCTACAGTTGTACCGGGCCCTGGTGAGACCGCACCTGGAGTACTGTGTGCAGTTTTGGTCTCCAAATTTGAGGAAGGATATTCTTGCTATGGAAGGCGTGCAGCGTAGGTTCACTAGGTTAATTCCCGGAATGGCGGGACTGTCGTATGTTGAAAGGCTGGAGCGATTGGGCTTGTATACACTGGAATTTAGAAGGATGAGGGGGTATCTTATTGAAACATATAAGATAATTGGGGGATTGGACACATTAGAGGCAGGAAACATGTTCCCAATGTTGGGGGAGTCCAGAACAAGGGGCCACAGTTTAAGAATAAGGGGTAGGCCATTTAGAACGGAGATGAGGAAGAACTTTTTCAGTCAGAGAGTGGTGAAGGTGTGGAATTCTCTGCCTCAGAAGGCAGTGGAGGCCAGTTCGTTGGATGCTTTCAAGAGAGAGCTGGATAGAGCTCTTAAGGAAAGCGGAGTGAGGGGGTATGGGGAGAAGGCAGGAACGGGGTACTGATTGAGAGTGATCAGCCATGATTGCATTGAATGGCGATGCTGGCTCGAAGGGCTGAATGGCCTACTCCTGCACCTATTGTCTATTGTCTATTGTCTAAAATAATGTAAAGTCAGATGGTGTGATAGCCTATCTTAGGGCAAAAATGGAACCAAATTAGTGTCAGTGCCAGGCCATGGTTATGGAGTTTTTCTTGAATGGAGTATTTTCTGTCGGACTCTGTGAACACTTGTTAAATGCTTGGCACAGCTTGGCACCTCTGCTAGAGCCGCTGCCTCACAGCGCCAGAGACCTGGGTTCCATCCTGACCTCGGGTGCTGTCTGTGTGGAGTGTGCATGCTCTCCCCGTGACCGCGTGGGTTTCGGCCAGGTGCTCCGGTTTCCACCCACGCCCCAAAGAAGAAGTGTGGCTTTGTCGGTTAATGGGCCCTCTGTAATCAAAATGTTCCCTACTGCACAGTGAGTAGTTGCAAAATTGATTTCACAAAATGCTGGAGTAACTCAGCAGGTCATGCAGCATCTCAGGAGAGAAGGAATGGGTGACGTTTCGGGTCGAGACCCTTCTTCAGTCCGAAGAAGGGTCTCGACCCGAAACGTCACCCATTCCTTCTCTCCTGAGATGCTGCCTGACCTGCTGAGTTACTCCAAAATTTTGTGAAATAAATACCTTCGATTTGTACCAGCATCTGCAGTTATTTTCTTACACTACCAGTTGCAAAATTGAGATAACATAGAGACTCAAGGAACTGCAGATGCTGGAGTGTTGACTATAGCACAAAGCGCTGGAGGAACTAGCTCTCATGTAGAA
This sequence comes from Rhinoraja longicauda, assembly GCF_053455715.1. Taxonomy (NCBI): domain Eukaryota; kingdom Metazoa; phylum Chordata; class Chondrichthyes; order Rajiformes; family Arhynchobatidae; genus Rhinoraja; species Rhinoraja longicauda. The sequence continues at coordinate 54,779,026 of NC_135963.1, read as the reverse complement.
CTAGTGAGAACAGGTTTGGTATGGACAGTGGGCCAAAGAACCTGTTTCCAAGTTCAGTCCAATTCAAATATCAATTTATTGCAATAATTTAATAATTGATATTCTGTCTGAGTTCACGAGCAGAACAAATGTAAAAGCAATGTAGGGGCAACAATATGTTGAAGACTATAAATTACATTTAGTGGGATAATAGAGAACAAATGCTTAATAGGTTTCGAATCATAATGAAAGGCAACAGAGTGAAGTTTTGGTGCTGCTCATTAAATAATCACCCATTAGAATTGTCATTCGCAGTTTCTAGACTTAAATCAGAAGCACAACAGCATTTCTTCTGAGAAGTAATTGTCTTATCAGGCGGTGCTGGCTCGAAGGGCTGAATGGCCTACTCCTGCACCTATTGTCTATTGTCTATTGTTTATAAGACCCACATGACGGACGGCACAATGTCGCAGCGGGTAGAGTCGCTGCCTCACAGCACCAGAGACTGGGGTTTGATCCTGACCTGGGTGTCATGGTGCACCATTCATTGAAAGTAGGCATGCAGGTGCAGCAGGCAGTGAAGAAAGCGAATGGTATGTTGGCATTCATAGCGAGGGGATTTGAGTATAGGAGCATGGAGGTTCTGCTGCAGTTGTACAGGGCATTGGTGAGACCACACCTGGAGTATTGCGTACAGTTTTGGTCTCCTAATCTGAGGAAAGACATTCTTGCCATAGAGGGAGTACAGAGAAGGTTCACCAGATTGATTCCTGGGATGGCAGGACTTTCATATGAAGAAAGACTGGATAGACTGGGCTTGTACTCGCTGGAATTTAGAAGATTGAGGGGGGATCTTATAGAAACTTACAAAATTCTTAAGGGGTTGGACAGGCTAGATGCAGGAAGATTGTTCTCGATGTTGGGGAAGTCCAGAACAAGGGGTCACAGTTTAAGGTTAAGGGGGAAGTCTTTTAGGACCGAGATGAGAAAGCTTTTTTTCACACAGAGAATGGTGAATCTGTGGAATTCTCTGCCACAGAAGGTAGTTGAGGCCAGTTCATTGGCTATATTTAAGAGGGAGTTGGATGTGGCCCTTGTGGCTAAAGGGATCAGGGGGTATGGAGAGAAGGCAGGTACGGGATACTGAGTTGGATGATCAGCCATGATCATATTGAATGGCGGTGCAGGCTCGAAGGGCCGAATGGCCTACCCCTGCACCTATTTTCTATGTTTCTATGTTTCTATGCTGTCTGTACGGAGTTTGTACATTTTCCCTGTGACCGCGGTCTGGAAGCACCACACGTCAGACAGCACCTACGGCCAGGATCGGACCCGGGATCTCTGGCGCTGTGAGGTAGCAGCTCTACCCGCTGCACCGCCGTGTCGCCCAATGTTCACCTTCACACCAAGCTGACTTCTTGCAGCCGAACCGGTCGGCACGGTGGCGCAGCTGCAGAGTTGCCGCCTTACAGCGAGTGCAGCGCCGGAAACTCAGGTTCGATCCTGACTACGGGCGCCGTCTGTACGGAGTTTGTACGTTCTCCCCGTGACCTGCGTGGGTTTTCTCCGAGATCTTCGGTTTCCTCCCACACTCCAAAGACGTTACAGGTATGTAGGTTAATTGACTGGGCAAATGTAAAAATTGTCCCTAGTGGGTGTAGGATAGTGTTAGTGTGCGGGGATCGCTGGGCGGCGCGGACCCGGTGGGCCGAAGGGCCTGTTTCCGCGCTGTATCTCTAAATCTAAAACTTAACGATTGTTTTAATACTTGTTGCAATAATTAACGATTGTTTTAATACTAGTAACAACATGAAATTAAGCCCCAATATACACAATTGTATCCGTGTGTCCTGTGCTTTTTGTTGTCTACTGCCGGACCCTGACGTGAGAGGACGCTGGCGCTGTTTGTTGGCCGCTTCTCCGTCAGGATAGTTTGTCTGTTTGTTTTTATGTTATGACTGTTTTTGTAAAGCGCTTTGAGCACCTGGTAAAGCGCTACATAAAATAAATGCTTATTATTATTATTATTATAATATGTTCAACAATTAAATTGAACATTGAAATGAAGGACCAAATGCTCATAAGTTCATAAGTTATAGGAGCAGAATTAGGCCATTTGGCCCATCCAGTCTACTCTGCCATTCAATCATGGCTGATTTGTCCCTCTCAACCCCATTCTCCTGCCTTCTCCCCATAACCTTGGACTCCTGTCTTTTACATGCTGTTATAGTCCTTGGCACAACTACCTCCTCTGGCAGCTCGTTACATACACCCACCACCCTTTGTGTGAAAAGGTACCTGCCTATTAAATCTTTTCCCTTCAATTTAAAGTGTTTCAAAATGGGGACAATTTCACCAAATGAATGGTTAATCGTGATCAGAGTGTAATATTCCATGTTTATTTATTTTTGAGTCTAGTTTTAGTTTAGAGATACCATGCGGAATCAGGCCCTTCAATCCACCGGGTCCGCTCCAATCAGTGCTCCCCGTACACTAGCACTATCCTGCACACTAGGGAACATTTACATTTTTATCAAAGCCAATTGACCTACAAACCTGCACGTCTTTGGAATGTGGAAGGAAACCGGGGCACCCGGAGAAAACCCACGCGGTCACAGGGAGAACGTACAAACTCCGCACAGACAGCACCCGCAGTCAGGATCGAACCCGGGTCTCTGGCGCTGTGAGGCAGCAACTCTACCGCTACGCCACTGCCTGGCCTGTTCTTCTGTCAGTGAATCGAATACCTGGTGAACAATCTACTGTGGCAGCTTTCGTGGTATTCACCCAGCCTCTGTATTCATTTAGTCTGAAGAAGGGTCTCGACCCCTAAACGTCACCCGTTCCTTCTCTCCAGAGATGCTGCCTGTCCCGCTGAGTTACTCCAGCGTGTTGTGTATTCATTTTGCAAGTTGCTAGTGGTGTCAGGACATCACCGTGTCCACACTACCTCACTACCGCTGCGCCACCGTGCCACCGCTATTCCATGGATTCATCCCCCTCCCTTTACCCAGGCCTCTCACGCCACCTCCCGCTCTCTTCCAGCTCCGGGACAGCAGCCCGAGTATCCTGATGGCCGTACCCAAGATGCTGCTGCCCTCGTCTGGTCACCTGCCCCTGGGTACGCCGCTCTCTGCCCACCACCAGCTCCAGCTGCTCCAGCAGCAGCTCCAGCAGCAGCACCAGCAGACCCAGGTGGCTGTGGCCCAGGTAAGCAAGAGAACGCACACACTCCCCCTCCCTCCCTCCCTCCCTCCCTCCCTCCCTCCCTCCCTCCCTCCCTCCCTCCCTCCCTCCCTCCCTCCCTCCCTCCCTCCCTCCCTCCCTCCCTCCCTCCCTCCCTCCCTCCCTCCCTCCCTCCCTCCCTCCCTCCCTCCCTCCCTCCCTCCCTCCCTCCCTCCCTCCCTCCCTACCTCCCTCCCTCCCTCCCTACCTCCCTCTTTCCCTCCCTCCCTCCCTCTTTCCCTCCCTCCCTCCCTCCCTCCCTCCCTCCCTCCCTCCCTCCCTCTTTCCCTCCCTCCCTCCCTCTTTCCCTCCCTCCCTCCCTCCCTCCCTCCCTTCCTCCCTCCCTCCCTTCCTCCCTCCATCCTCCCTCCCTCCCTCCATCCCTCCCTCTGTCACAGTCAGACAGCGCGGAAACAGGCCCCTCGGCCCAACTCCACCATGCCGACCAAGATGGCCCATCTACGCCATGAAACTGACTGAAACTGAAACTGAAAAGTGTGCTGTTTGACTCTACAAGTCTATAACTGCAATAAACTAACGTGACCATAAACAAAACTGAAAATGCTAATCCCACCTGCCAGCATTTTCCCCTGCAAACCTTTCCTATCTGAGCTAGCCCCAGTTGCCAACATTTGGCCTCAACTGTCAGAGTATTGAGTATAGACGTTGGGAGGTGATGTTGCAGCTTCAGTTGGATAAGACGTTGGTGAGGCTGCATTTGGAGTATTGTGTTCAGTTCTGGCCACCATGCGATAGGAAAGATGTTGTTAAATTGGGAAGGGGAATGAGAAGATTTATGAGGAAGTTGCCTGGACTCGAGGGTCTGGGCTATAGGGAGAGGTTGAGTAGGCTGGGACTCTAGGAGCGCAGGAAGATGCAGGGTGATCATATGCTGGTGTATGAAATCATGAGAGGAATAGATCGGGTTGACGCACGGTCTCATGCCCAGAGTAGGGGAATCGAGAATCAGAGGGTATAGGTTTAATGATTTTATAGGAATCTGAGGGGTACATTTTTCATGCAAAGGCTCTTAGGTGTATGGAACGAGCTGCCAGAGGAGGTTGGTGAGGCAGGTACTTTCGCAACGTTTAAGAAGCAGTTAGACAGGTATATGGATAGGACAGGTTTAGAGGGATATGGGCCAAATGCAGGCAAGTGGAACTAGTGTAGGTGGAGCATGTTGCTTGTGTTGTGGACCTGTTTCCACGCCCTATGACTCTGACTCTGAGGGTTCTAACCCTCCTTCAGACCTACTTTTACCTTTGCCAATTGTAAAGGATGAATGTTTTTTTTAAAAATTTGTTCAAAGCTTTCACTTGTCTCACCTCAGATTTCTGCCAAGATGGTTATTGTGTGGTTAAACTATTTCCAACATCTTCCTGCTCTCATTTATCCAAGAGGTTTTGCATTGAAGGATTGTATTTGTGGTGTTATTACACGCATTTGGTCCTCGGCTTGTGAGCTAGCTTTAATGACGCTTAAATTAAGGTAAAAGACACAAAGCCAGTTACCATAGAAAGCCAGTCACACGAAACATTGCATTTGTAAAGGTCGTAGTCCGGATGTGAAATATTCTGTTCCTGGCCTTTCATTCAGTGGCTTTTTTTTTGCAGTTTTCCCGCTGCTGTCTAAATTGCTTCCTCTCTCCAGAGACTTGTCGAACGTCAAGAATGTAGAAACGAGGAACTGGAGATGCTGTTTATTGACATGAGATCCTGTTTTTAAAAAAAAACTGAGACTGGAATTTGATACAGAGAAATGTGAGGTGTTGCATTTTAGGACCGATAACATGGCCAGAATCTACACAGTGAACGGTAGGAGTGTTGTGGAGCAGTGGGATCTAGGAGTATAGGTACATAATTCGTTGAAGGTGGCATGACAGGTAGATCGGGTGGTCAAAAAGGCTTTAGGCGCATTGGTCTTCATCAGTCAGAGCATTGAGTATAGAAGTTGGGAGGTCATGTTGCAGTTGTATAAGACATTGGTGAGGCTGAATTGAGAGTAGTTTTGAGCACCATGTTGCAGGAAAGATGTTGTCAAGCTGGGAAGGGTGCAGAGAAGATTTACGAGGATGTTGCCGGGACTCGAGGGCCTGAGCTATAGAGAGAGGTTGAGCAGGCTAGGACTCTATTCCTTGGAGCGCAGGAGCATGAGGGATGATCTTACAGAGGTGAACAAAACCATGAGAGATATAGATCGGGTAGACACAAAGAGTCTCTAGCCCAGAGTAGGAGAATCGAGAACCGGAGGACATCGGTTTAAGATGAGGAGGGAGAGATTTATTAGGAACCTGAGGGGTAACTTTTTCATGTAAAAAGTGGTGGGTGTATGGAACGAGAAATGTTTCTAAACATTTTTAGAAACATTTAGACAGGTTTATGGACTGGAGAGGTTTAGAGAGATATGGGCAAAATGCAGGCAGGTGGGAGAAGTATAGATGAGATATGTTGGCCGGGATGGGCAAGTTGGGCTGAAGGACCCGTTTCCATACCGTAAGACTCTATGACTCTATGACTATGACAAGTCTGAAGAGAGGTCCATTTCCGAAACATCACGTATCCATATTCTCCAGTGATGCTGGAGTTACTCCAGCATTTTGTGGCTTCAAAAGTCAATAATGAAAGACCATACATGATTACTTTCAAGCCGTCCACAGTGTACAGATACAGGATAAAGGGTACATCATTTAGTGCAAGGTAAAGTCCAATTAAAGATAGTTCAAACGTGTCAAATTAGGTAGATAGGGGCTCAGGACCGCTCTCTAGTTGGTGAGATGATGGTTCAGTTGCCTGATAACAGGGAAGAAACTGTCCCTGAATCTGGAGGTGTGCGTTTTCACATTTCTGTACCTCTTGCCTGATGGGAGAGGGGAGAAGAGGGTGTGGCCGGGGTGAGACTGGTCCTTGATTGTGCTGCTGGCCTTGCCGAGGCAGCGTGGAGTGGAGATGGGGGTCAATGGAAGGGAGGTTGGTTTGCGTGATGGTCTGGGCTGCGCCCACAACTCTCTGCAATTTCTTGCTGTCTTGGGTGGAGCTGTTCCCAAAGCGTGCTGTGATGCATCCCGATAAAATGCTTTCCACGGCGAAGCTGTAGGACTTGGAGAGGGTTGTTGGGGACATGCCAAACATCCGAAGCTTTCTAAGGAAGTAGAGGCATCAGTGTGCTTTCTTGGCCATTGCTTCGACCTGGCTGGTCCAGGACAAGCTGCTGGTAATATTTATTCCTAAACATTCCTAAGATCAGCCATAATTGGAAGGCGGAGTTGACTGGATCAGCCATAATTGAATGGCGGAGTTGACTTGATGGGCCGAATGGCCTAATTCTACTCCTATTCCTTATGACCTTATAACCAATGAATGTCTAGGTCCAACCATCTCCGGCCATCTCATCAATGACCCTCCTTCCACCACAAAGATCAGAACAGTAGTTGCACAATGTTCCATTCCATTCATGATCTCATCAATGAATGCCCTGATCCCATCATCTCCAACAACTTATCAATTAATGTCCTGGTCCAATCATCAACCATCTTATCAATGAATGCCCTGGTCCAATCATCAACCATCTTATCAATGAATGCCCTGGTCCAATCATCTCCAACCATCTTATCAATGAATGCTCTGGTCCCATCATCTCCACCCATCTCATCAATGAATGCCCTGGTCCCATCATCTCCAACCATCTCATCAATGAATGTCCTAGTCCAATCATCTCCACCCATCTCATCAATGAATGCCCTGGTCCCATCATCTCCAACCATCTCATCAATGAATGTCCTAGTCCAATCATCTCCAACCATCTCATCAATGAATGGCCTGATCCAATCATCTCAAACCATCTTATCAATGAATGGCCTGATCCAATCATCTCAAACCATCTTATCAATGAATGTACCAGTCCAATCATCTCCAACCATCTTATCAATGAATGTACCAGTCCAATCATCTCCAACCATCTTATCAATGAATGTACCTGTCCAATCATCTCCAGTCTCCCCTGATCAAGGAATGTCCTGCTCCAACCATCTCCAGCTATCTCATCAATGACCTTCCTTCCACCACAGAGGTCAGAGCTGTGTTGATGCACAATCTTCCATTCCATTCACGGTTTCTCAGTAAGTGAAGCATGACTCATTAGAGAGTAATCCTTCTGGCTCCGTTCAACGCTGCATTGATGTATTAGATAGTCTGTTAGAATTGATTGGAGTAACACTGCGTAGGTTAATCGGGTTTTCCTTGATTAGCTTTCTGTCCAGCTGCTAAGACGTGACATTGGAACATTAAATTAGTGGCGATGATGAATTATAGAAGTAAGGTGATTATGTTTTGCATCGATATATAACAAAAACTGCAATATCTTGAGGTGAATGTTCAACTCTTTTTCTCTAATTGTGCCTCTTGTTCCCCCTTCCTCTTCTGGAGTTCCCGTTCTAAATCTCCCTTGCTGGGAAACGGACGTATGTTAACCATCCCCTGGTCCTTCACTTCAAAGTGGTTCATTCCTTGAGTGTACAGTAGGCACAGTTATGAATGAGGTTCCTCACCCTTCCATCGACTCCACCTACACTTCACGCTGCCTCGGGAAAGCAGCCAACATAATCAAAGACCGCTCACACTCCAGCCCTTCCCTGTTCTTCCCACTCCCGCCGAAAGGTTTGGAAGCACGTACTAGCAGACCCGGGAATAGCTTCTTCCCCGGGAAAAAAGCTGTTCCCGGAACCTTGAGCCAAACGCAAAGTTCTGGGGGAACTCAGCGGGTCAGGCAGCACCAATGGAGGGGGATGGGCAGAAGACGTTGCAGGTTGGGACCCTGCTTCACACTGGAAGACTAAATAAGTTAATTGTCTCAATTGTCTCCTCTCAAACTATCAGGTAAAATAATCTGCTCCAGGTTGACCCACTGAAGAACCAGGTTTTGCTGAAGGACCAGGTTCTGCTCCAGGTCCATCTACTGAAGGACCAGGTTCTGCTGAAGGACCAGGTTCTGCTGAAGGATCCAGGTTCTGCTGAAGGACCAGGTTGTGCTGAAGGACCAGGTTCTGCTCCATGTCCATTGCTCCAGGTCCATCTACTGAAGGACCAGGTTCTGCTCCATGTCCATTGCTCCAGGTCCATCTACTGAAGGACCAGGTTGTGCTGAAGGACCAGGTTCTGCTCCATGTCCATTGCTCCAGGTCCATCTACTGAAGGACCAGGTTGTGCTGAAGGACCAGGTTCTGCTCCATGTCCATTGCTCCAGGTCCATCTACTGAAGGACCAGGTTCTCTCCCCGTTGCGGTGACGTGCGTGGGGTGTAATTCTTGTCCCCATTCTCTGTTCCAGGTCCACCTCCTGAAGGACCAGTTGGCGGCGGAGGCAGCGGCTCGGATGGAGGGCCAAGCCCGTGTCCATCAGCTGCTGCTGCAGAACAAGGACCTGCTCAAACACATCTCGTTGCTCGTGAAGCAAGTGCAGGAGCTGGAGCTCAAATTCACCGGCCAGGGTTCAAGTAAGGAACAGGCAGTCACCTTCCAAACACTCTGCACCAAAAGGCTGGCTGAATGGCTTCAATGGTTCTTTAGATAGATACAAAGTGCTGGAGTAACTCAGCGGGACAGGCAGCAACTCTGGAGTGAAGGAATGGGTGACTTTTCGGTCAGTTTAGTCTTGTTTAGTTTAGTTTACTTTAGTGTAAACAATAGACAATAGGTGCAGGAGGAGGCCATTCGGCCCTTCGAGCCAGCACCACCATTCAATGTGATCATGGCTGATCATTCTCAATCAGTACCCCGTTCCTGCCTTCTCCCCATACCCCCTGACTCCGCTATCCTTAAGAGCTCTATCTAGCTCTCTCTTGAATGCATTCAGAGAATTGGCCTCCACTGCCTTCTGAGGCAGAGAATTCCACAGATTTACAACTCTCTGACTGAAAAGGTTTTCCTCATCTCCGTTCTAAATGGCCTACCCCTTATTCTTAAACTGTGGCCCCTGGTTCTGGACTCCCCCAACATTGGGAACATGTTTCCTGCCTCTAACGTGTCCAACTCCTTAATAATCTTATATGTTACAATAAGATCCCCTCTCATCCTTCTAAATTCCAGTGTATACAAGCCTAGCCGCTCCAGTCTTTCAACATACGACAGTCCCGCCATTCCGGGAATTAACCTAGTAAACCTACGCTGCACGCCCTCAATAGCAAGAATATCCTTCCTCAAATTTGGAGACCAAAACTGCACACAGTACTCCAGGTGCAATCTCACTAGGGCCCTGTACAACTGTAGAAGGACCTCTTTGCTCCTATACTCAACTCCTCTTGTTGTGAAGGCCAACATTCCATTGGCTTTCTTCACTGCCTGCTGTACCTGCATGCTTCCTTTCAGTGACTGATGCACCAGGACACCCAGATCTCATTGTACGTCCCCTTTTCCTAACTTGACACCATTCAGATAATAATCTGCCTTCCTATTCTTACCACCAAAGTGGATGACCTCACACTTATCCACATTAAACTGCATCTGCCATGCATCCGCCCACTCACACAACCTGTCCAAGTCACCCTGCAACCTCATAGCATCTTCCTCACAGTTCACACTGCCACCCAGCTTTGTGTCATCTGCACATTTGTTAATGGTACTTTTAATCCCTTCATCCAAGTCATTAATGTATATTGTAAATATATTATGATCACTGCCTCCTAATGGCTCTTTTACCTTCAGTTCCCATATCAGATCAGGTTCATTACACAACACTAAATCCAGAATTGCCTTCTCCCTGGCAGGCTCCAGTACAAGCTGTTCTAAGAATCCATCTAGGAGGCACTCCACAAACTCTCTTTCCTGGGGTCCATTACCAACCTGATTTTCCCACTCTACCTGCATGTTGAAATCTCCCATAACCACCGTAGCATTACATTTGCGACATGCCAATTTTAGCTACTGATTCAACTTGCACCCTATGTCGAGGCTACTGTTTGGGGGCCTATAGATAACTCCCATTGGGTCTTTTTACCCTTACAATTCCTCATTTCTATCCATACTGATTCTACATCTCCTGATTCTATGTCACCCCTTGCAAGGGAGTGAATATCATTCCTTACCAACAGAGCGACCCCACCCCCTCTGCCCACCTGTCTGTCTTTTCTATACGTTGTGTACCCCTGAATATTCAGTTCCCAGCCCTGGTCCTCTTGTAGCCATGTCTCTGTGATTCCCACAACATCATACTTGCCAATGTCTAACTGAGCCTCAAGCTCATCCACTTTATTTTTCATACTTTGCGCATTTAAATACAACACTTTAACTTCGGTATTCACCTCCCCTCTCACACCGGTCACATTTGGCCCTGACCTTACTCTCTTATTCCATCTAGAACTTTCCTTCCCATTTATTCGAGAGTCCTTTGCAATTTCTCCTGTATTCGCTTCCCCTTTAACTCCATCTTCATATTGCCAATTTGTCAACCCCTCCCCCCCACTACTTAGTTTAAAGCCACACGTGTAGCACTAGCAAACCTGCCCGCCAGAATGTTGGTCCCCCTGCTGTTAAGGTGTAACCCGTCCCTTTTGTACAGGTCACCCCTACCCCAGAAGAGATCCCAGTGGTCTAGAAGTCTAAATCCCTGCTCCCTGCACCAGCCCCTCAGCCATACATTCATGTCCCCGATCTCTCTGTTCCTGCCCTCACCAGCACGAGGTACAGGTAGCAGTCCAGAGACAACCACTCTCGACGTCCTACTTCTCAGTCTTCTTCCTAACTCTCTAAACTCACGTTGCAGTATCTCCTTCCTCTTCCTCCCGACGTCGACGTCGTCCCGACCTACAAACCCGCACGTCTTTGGGATGTGGGAGGAAACCAGAGCTCCTTCCCTCCTCACAGGGCGATCTTGCAAACTCCGCAAAGACAGCAACCGAGGTCAGGGTGGAACACGTTGGGTCACTTTGCCGACTAAAACCTTTATTGAAAGATTGTGAGCTGGTACTCCTATCAATGAAGTGAAACACTTCCTCGAGTCACAGTGCCAAACAACTGGGAAACAGCCCCTTCGGCCCAACACGATAACTGTCGTTCGGCTCGGTGGTGCAGCGTGGAGAGCCAGAGATCTGGGTTCAATTCCAACCACGGGTGCTGTTTGCACGTTCTCCCCCTGACCGCGTGGGTTTCCTCCAGGAGCTCCAGTTTCCTCCCACATCCCAAAGACGTGCGGGTGTGTAGGTTAATCGGCCCTCTGTAAAATTGCCCCCGAGTGTGTCGGGAGAGGATGGGAAAGTGGAGTTACAGAGAGCTAGTGTGAACGGGTGGTCGGTGGTCCGCCCGGACACGGTGGACATGTTCCAATGCTGTACCTGACTGTAGTTTATTAAAGTTATGAGACCCATAGAAAGGGCAGCCAGTCAGCTACAGTTGGCACCTCTAATTGTGGGCCAAAGGGCATGTTCTTGTGTTGCACTGTTCCGTGTTGTATGTTCTATATTCTAAATCAAACTTTACTTCCTTAAACTGCTCACTTTCCCACTCCCCCATTCCTCCTCCACGATTTTGTATCGGAACAAGGCCAGGCAATGGTCTCAAACGTGATTGCACAATTCAGCTCGCTTGGTCTGCCTCGGCCTACCTGACTCCCGATCGCTAAACACTTTAACTCCCCCTCCCATTCCCACACTGACCTTTCTGTCCTGGGCCTCCTCCATTGTCAGAGTGAGGCCCAACGCAAATTGGAGGACCAGCACCTCATATTTCGCTTGGGCAGCTTACACCCCAGCGGTATGAATATTGACTTCTCTAACTTCAAGTAACCCTTGCTTTCCCTCTCTCCCATCCCCCGCTCCCCATCCTAGTTCTTAGACTAGTTTCCCTGTCCCGATTACATATCACTGATTGTATGCATCGTTGTGCCCTTCCCCTCAGCTAACAATGAACCATTCTACATTTCCTTAGCATCTGTTTTGATGGGTAGTTTTCACACCTTACCCGTCCATATCTCTAGACTCCCTCTCCCCTGACCCTCAGTCTGAAGAAGGGTCTCGACCCGAAACGTCACCCATTCTCTCACTCCAGAGATGCTGCCTGTCCTGCTGAGTTTAGTTCAGTTTAGAGATACAGCGCGGAAACAGGCCCTTCGGCCCACTGGGTCCGCCCCGCACATTCACGCGTTAACATACTAGGGACAATTTACACTTCTACCAAGTATACAAACCCAAGCCAATTAACCTACCTGACAAACCTGTTCGTCTTTGGAGTGTGGGAGGAAACCAAAGAATGCAGCGCCGGAGACTCAGGTTCGATCCTGACTACGGGCGCCATCTGTACGGAGTTTGTACGTTCTCCCCGTGGGTTTTCTCCGAGATCTTTGGTTTCCTCCCACACTCCAAAGCCGTACAGGTTTGTAGGTTAATTGGCTGGGCAAATGTAAAAATTGTCCCTAGTGTGTGTAGGATAGTGTTAGTGTGCGGGGATCGCTGGGCGGCACGGACCCGGTGGGCCGAAGGGCCTGTTTCCGCGCTGTATCTCTAAATCAAAAAAAAAAAAAAAATCTAAAAAATCTCGGAGAAAGCCCGGGGAGAACGTACAAACTCCGTACAGACAGCACCCGTAGTCGGGGTGGAACCCGGGTCTCGGACGCTGCAAGCGCTGTAAGGCAGCGACTCCACCGTGCTGCCCGCGCTGTAAGGCAGCGACTCCAGCGTCTCGTGCCGTCCCACAATGACACGGTCACTTTTCTCTTTCCTCTCTGCAGTGGGCTCGCAGGACAGTCTGTTGGAGATCACCTTCAGGTCGACGGTGGCGCCGGTGCTGTGCGACCCCACCACCCCCACGCCAGGCGAGGTGCACCTGCCCCAGCTGTGCGGCGGCTCGGATCTGTCCCTCCCCCTGGGTAGCCCGCTAGGTATGGACGACTGCCTGGCCAAGCTGGAGTGCTTCCACCTGCTGCACAGCCCGGACCGCTCCCGGGGAGAGCTGATGGGGAGCCTGGAGCTGATGAGGTTCCGGGAGTCGGGCATAGTGTCGGAGTACGAGTCCAACACAGACGACAGTGAGGAGAGGGACTGTTGGGTCAACGAAGAGTCCTTTCGGTTAATGAATGTGCTGAAGAGGCAGGATTTGGCAGATTGTCTTGACGATGAGATTGCAGTGTGAAAGTTACCCATTCAGCGATAGAAGAATGTTAGATATGATGTCCTGGCCCATCCTTAAGGTTGATCAGCTGTGCTGACATGTGTAAATATTACAGAGAAATCTCTCTCGGCATTATCCTGTCGATTCAAAATGACAGTAATCGTTTGCCTTCACTCACTGTGCAATCCGTATAAAATCAATCAGTACCACGCTGTATAAATATCACTAGACACAAAAAGCTGGAGTAACTCAGCGGGACAGGCAGCATCTCTGGAGAGATGGAATGGGTGACGTTTCGGGTCGAGGCCCTTCTTCAGACTAGGTCTTGACCGGAAAACATCACCCACCCCTTCTCTCCAGAGATGCTGCCTGTCCCGCTGAGTTACTCCAGCATTTTGGTGTCTGTCTTCGGTATAAACCAGCACCTGCAGTTCCTTCCTGCATATTTATTTAAATATCAGGTTCCCCAAGTTTAAAAAAAACATGAGTGAGTCTCCATAGCTTGCTTTAAACTTGGGAGAAAAGTTGGAAACTTAGAACTACACGTGAAGGAGACCAGCTCAAAGGATCTCTGAGCAGAATTAGGCCATTCGGCCCATCAAGTCCACTCCGCCATTCAATCATGGCTGATCTATCTCTCCCTCCTAACCCCATTCTCCTGCCTTAACCCCTGACAGCCGTACTAATCAAGAATCTGTAAATCTTCACCTTAAAGATATCCACTGACTTGGCCTCCACAGCCTTCTGTGGCAATGAATTCCACAGATTCACCACCCTCTGACTAAAGAAAATCCTCCTCATCTTTCTAAAGATACGTCCCTTTATTCTTCTTCGTTGGACCATGAAGTTCCGAGATTACTCTTTGGCATGGATTTGGTGGGCCGAAGGGCCTGTTCCCATGTTGTATCTAATAGAAGTATATAAAATGGTGAGACCCATTGATAGGGTTAACCGTCTGAGCTAGTGTTCAACGGTTCAATGGTTCTTTCATGCATCCATTGAAGCATTGAAGACTAGTTCTGGCTGTCAACCCTCTTTATGTCTCCCATAATTTTATATACTTTTATCAGGTGCCCAGGAGACTGCTGGTCAGCGTGGACTCAGTGGGCCGAAGGGCCTTTTTCCCTGTGGCTATCAAACTGTACAACTCTTCCCCCCTTCTGTCGTGGGGTAGACTGACCCTCCCCCCCAATCTTTGCACATCCCCAATCCTTTCCACTCGCCACTTTAGTTTCATGCCTCCTGTATATTGTCGTGTTTTATGACTGTTGGCAGATCAATTTCCCCTCCTGGGATAAATAATGTTCTATCATATCGTAAAACTAAAGAAACGAGATGAGCCAAATAGAAGGAGAGCCCTTTAAAATGTGTAATTTTGTGTAAGGGTTGTACACACAGAGCTGTGTGTACATGTTGTCGACTGGCTGGCAGGAGTAGTTTGTTGACAGGTGAAGTCCGAGGGGAATGAGCCACCCTTTGTGTTGTACTTCAGGGAGCCTCCTCTGACACTCGATCTCCACTGCGTTTCATGTTGAAAAAAATCATGTCTTTGGCATACAATGGCTTGACGAGCAAAATTTTGAATTTGACAGTGCCAGCGGTAGACTTGCTGCCTCACAGCGCCAGACACCCGGGTTCGATCCTGACCTCGGCTGCTGTCTGTGTGTGTGGAGTTTGCACGTCCTCACCGTGACCGCGTGGGTTTTCTCCGGGCGCTCCGGCTTCCTCCCGCACTCCAAAGACGCGCAGGTTTTGTAGGTTATTGTAGAGTGTAGGGAGTGGATGGGAAAGTGGGATAACATAGGACTAGTGTGAATGGGTGATCGATGGTCAGCACGGACTCGGTGGGCCGAAGGGCCTGTTTCCTTGTCGTACCTGATAGAAGCACGTTACAGTTCACTCACATTCGTAGCTTTAAAGTGAGAGGGGAAAGGTTTAAAGGAGATGGGCGGGGCAAGTTTAGAGGGGCAAAGTTTAAAAGAGATGTGCGGGCCACGTTTTTTACAGAGGATGGTGGGTGCCTGGAATGTGCTCCCAGGGGTGATGGTGGTAGCAGATATGTGCGGAGTTTGTATGTTCTCCCTGTGTGTGACCGCGTGGGTTTTCTCCGGGTGCTCTGGTTTCCTCCCACATTCCAAAGATGTACAGGTTTGTAGATTCATTGGCTTTGGTAAACAAATTGTGAATTGTCCCTAGTGTGCAGGATAGTGCTTGTGCATGGGGTGATTGTTGGCCGGCACGGACTTGGTGGACCGAAGGGTCTGTTTCCACGTTGTATCTCCAAAGTCTAAAGTCTAAATAATACTGAGAAAAAGGATTATGCAAATAAATGTCACTCCGGGAACAAACTACAACTACAACATGGCTTGTTGTGTAAGAAAATAACTGCAGATGCTGGTACAAATCGAAGGTATTTATTCACAAAATGCTGGAGTAACTCAGCGGGTCAGGCAGCATCTCAGGAGAGAAGGAATGGGTGACGTTTCGGGTCGAGACCCTTCTTCAGACTGATGTCAGGGGGACGGGACAAAGGAAGGATATTGGTGGAGACAGGAAGACAGTGGGAGAACTGGGAAGGGGGAGGGGAAGAAAGGGACAGAGGAACTATCTAAAGTTGGAGGTCAATGTTCATACCACTGGGCTGCAAGCTGCCCAGGCGAAATATGAGGTGCTGTTCCTCCAATTTCCGATGGGCCTCACTATGGCACTGGAGGAGGCCCACGTCAGAAAGGACAGACTGGGAGTGGGAGGGGGAGTTGAAGTGCTTGGCCACCGGGAGATCAGGTTGGTTAAGGTGGACTGAGCGAAGGTGTTGAGCGAAACGATCGCCGAGCCTGCGTTTGGTTTCGCCGATGTAAATAAGTTGACATCTGGAGCAGCGGATGCAATAGATGAGGTTGGAGGAGGTGCAGGTGAACCTCTGTCTCACCTGGAAAGACTGTTTGGGTCCTTGGATGGAGTCGAGGGGGGAGGTAAAGGGACAGGTGTTGCATCTCCTGCGGTTGCAGGGGAAAGTGCCCGGGGAGGGGGTGGTTTGAGTAGGAAGGGACGAGTGGACCAGGGAGTTACGGAGGGAACGGTCTCTGCGGAACGCAGAAAGGGGAGGGGATGGGAAGATGTGGCCAATGGTGGGGTCCCGTTGTAGGTGACGGAAATGTTGGCGGATGATTTCTTGGCCCGTTGTAGGTGACGGATTGATTGTCCTGATTCATAGACTCATGACTAATTGATTTTACCTTATTTTCCTACTGAAACATAGTGTACACCTGTCCTCAGTCCTGTCTCAACCTGACCTCAGCAGTTATTCAGTCCACCTCCTTTTAAAAAAACAAATCCTTTGACTTTTGTACAATCCAGCAGTTAGTGGGGGGAGGGAAGGTTCAGATTCATGCTGTTTAATAACCGTGGTTGGCATTTCGGGTCGGAACCCTTCTTTCTCCGGAGATGCTGCCTGACCTGCTGAGTTACTCCAGCACTTTGTGTCCATCTTTGGTATAAACCAGCATCTGCTGTTCCTTCCTACACTGGTTAGTAAGTTTGATGACACAGTGATCAAAGTGCATTTGTTTCCTTCATTGAACGAGTGTCATATGACTGCATGCAATTCATGAGGTCATAAGTGATAGGAGCAGAATTAGGCCATTCGGCCCATCGAGTCTACTCCGCCATTCAATCGTGGCTGATCTATCTCTCCTTCCTAACCCCATTCTCCTGCCTTCTCCTCGTAACCCCCTGACACCCGTACTAATCAAGAATTCCCTCTTCAAATTTGATGAACAACTTTAGTTGATTGAACCTTAATCTGTTATTATTTTACGTTCACGGCAATGGTTTTCCTGAAGAGTAACTGTATAAACTGTGTACGTTGTGCGTGTATGTTCTTTAATAGACGTCTGTCGGTGAAAACACAGCACTGTAACATGGCCACCATCTGTGCAGGTTTGATGATGTGCTTCAAGCTGTGGTGAGAGCAGGGAGGGGTTTCCCACTCTCACTGGGTCTGCCGCAGCGTTGTAGATGAAATGAAGGTTGCTTGTGTAACTCGAGCACCATCAGCTCATTCTGGGGTCTGGCAGTGTATCCCCGACCAAACAGGTTTGGTTTAGTTTAGAGATACAGCATGGAAACAGGCCTCTCGGCCCACTGAGTCCGTGCCGACCAGCGAACCCCAGACACTTGTTCTGCCCTACACACTAGAGACAATGTATAACCTTTACAGACTTACAAACCTGTACATTTTTGGAGCGTGGGAGGCAACCGGAGCACCCGGAGAAAACCCCAGCGGTCACGGGAACGTACAAACTCTGTGCGGACAGAGCCCGTAGTCGGGATCGCACCCGGGTCTCTGCTGCTGTAAGGCAGCAACCCTACCGCTGTGCCACCCCAGGTTTTCTTTCATGACCCCCAGTTAGTGCGGTCTTCTGCAGATTACGGCATTTCTCTTGAGTTTTTGTTTCCATCCTAAGAGTGGCACTGTGGCACACACAGCTGGTAGAGCCACTACCTCACAGCACCAGAGACCCGGGTTCCATCCTGACCTTTGCACCTGCTCCCTGTGACCGCGTGGGTTTCCTCCGGTTTCTTCCCACATCCCAGAGACGTGCGGGTTTGTAGATTGATTGGCTGCAGTAAAATTGTCCCTTAGTGTGCAGGGAGTGGATGAGAAAGTGGGATAACCTGGAACTAGTGCGAACGGGTGGCCGATGGTCGGCACGGACCCGGTGGGCCGAAGGGCCTGTTTCCGCGCTGTGTCTCCAAGCTAATTTTCTCGGAGGGGTGAGCATTGTTTGTGGAAGGTTGATCCTTCACTCGTAGAAGTTGATGCACTTTGTAAGATTAAAAGGCAGCTAAACTACTTGAGGTTCCTCAAATGGCTTCTGTGAACAGCCAGGAGAAATGTACGAATCTCTGGGTGTTTTCTTTGGTGTAAAAAGTGTCCACAACATGTCTGCAGATATTCCGACATAACATGGCTTTGAAAGCAGCATCATTTATTGATAGGTAACGTGACAATGACCATAAAAGATTGTAATCTGCTCTTTATTCTGTAGGTATCATAGGATTCTGTACTTTGTTAGTATGTGCTTATCCCGTAACAGGTACAGTGTATTGTGGAGAGTATATTTACATAGAAACATAAAAAATAGGTGCAGGAGGAGGCCATTTGGCCCTTCGAGCCTGTACGCACCGCCATTCATTGTGATCATGGCTGATCATCCACAATCAGTAACCCGTGCCTGCCTTCTCCCCATACCCCTTGATTCCACTAGCCCCTAGAGCTCTATCTAACTCTATTTTAAATTCATCCAGTGAATTGGCCTCCGCTGCCTGCTGTGGCAGAGAATTCCACAGATTCACAACTCTCTGGGTGGAAAAAGTTACTTCTCACCTCAGTTTTAAATGGCCTCCCCTTTATTCTAAGACTGTGTGGCCCCTGGTTCTGGACTCCCCCAACATTGGGAACATTTTTCCTGCATCTAGCTTGTCCAGTTAGTATTGGCCACTCAGTCATCTCTAAAGATATATAGAAATCCAGCACCTCTGCATGACGGCCACCATGCTCACGTTCCAAATATAAATAAGAAAGTATTTTGTGATGAAAAATATTGTATTTTTTGTACTGGCAGAGACCGAGGCTTCTGTGTAGTTCTTCCGAGCTGTTTTCTGCTTTCCTCTCTCGGCTGTTTGTTGGGGCAGATTGTAGATGCCATCTGAAACTCATCCCACTCTGCTCCCCGTTGGAACCTCCTCCAAAGATTCCTCGAACCCAGCACAACGACAGCCAGCCAGCCGCAAGATCAGCAACCTTGCAACCTCAGCCAAGGGCAGCCGTGAAAAAGCAAAGCACTCGGTCAAAGTAGTGACGATCATGGCGTCATGCAGCACAGAAACAGGAGCGGCCCACCCCGTCCACACCCCACCCACGCTAGTCACACCTGCCCGCGTTTGGCCTATATCCCTCTAAACCTTTCCTCTCCATCTACCTGTCTGAAGAAGGGTCCCAGCCCGAAACCTCCCCTGTTCATTCCCTCCACAGATGCTGCCTGACCCGATCACTTAGTGTTTTGCATGTATCTGTCCAATATCCTTTCACTGCTGTTCCAGTAACTGCGTCAACCACCTCCTCTGGCAGTTTGGTCCAAATGCCCACCACGCTGTGTGTGAAAAGTTATCCCTCAGGTTCCGATTCAATCTTTTCCCACTCACCTTAAAAGCTATACCCTCTGCTTTTTGATTCCCCTATCCTGGATACTCCAAGGCGGCACGGTGGCACAGCGGTAGAGTTGCTGCCTTACAGCGCCAGAGACCCGGGTTCGATCCTGACTACGGGTGCTGTCTGCACGGAGTTTGTAAGTTCTCCCTGAGACCGCGTGGGTTTTTTCCAGGTTTTCTCCCACACTCCAAAGACGTGCAGGCTTGTAGTTTTTAGATTTAGATTTAGAGATACAGCGCAGAAACAGGCCCTTCGGCCCACCGGGTCCGTGCCGCCCAGCGATCCCCGCACATTAACACTATCCTACACCCACTAGGGACAATTTTTACACTTGCCCAGCCAATTAACCTACATACCTGTACGTCTTTGGAGTGTGGGAGGAAACCGAAGATCTCGGAGAAAACCCACGCAGGTCACGGGGAGAACGTACAAACTCCGTACAGACGGCGCCCGTAGTCGGGATCGAACCTGAGCCTCCGGCGCTGCATTCGGTGTAAGGCAGCAACTCTACCGCTGCAGTGAACCAATTCATTGGTTTCGGTTGAATTGTCCCTAGTGTGCAGGATAGAACTAGTGTCGCTGGTTGACGTGGACTCGGCGGGCTGAAGGGCCTGTTTCCACGCTATATCTCCAGACTAAACTAAACCAAAAGACTGTGTGCATTTGCTCTATCTATCCCATTCATGATTTTATACACCTCTATAAGATCGCCCCTCAGCCTCTTGCCCTCCAAGGAATAAGGTCCTAGCCTGCCCAACCTCTCTCCCTGCAGCTCAGATCCACATAAAGGATAATTTAGCTTGAGTTCTTTAATGGACTCTCTGCAATGGAGATGCAGCTGTCAATAACAAACAGCAGCTGAGTGCATTCGACTCAATACTGCCATCTGTTCCATGCCATCAAACCATTGCAGGCTGAATAGATGTTGCCTGATGATTCATTTCTCTTCCCCCTTATCGGCAGGACGCTGCTAAGAAAGCTCAGGGTTGGATTACACCAGAGCATTTGAACTCCTGGCCTGTTTGTGAATCAGATCAGCAGCAGTGATTAAAGGGCTCTCCACCGCAGGGAGTGAGAGGTTGGATGAACTTGAAAATAGACACAAATTGCTGGAGTAGCTCGGCGTCTCTGGAGAGAAGGAAAGGGTGGTGTTTCATGTTGAGACCCTTCTTCAGACTGATGTCAGGAGAGAGGGAGACTTGGATTACACACGCAAAACGCTGGAGTAACCCAACAGGAGACTTGGATTGTTTCCTCGGGAGCGTCGGAGATTGAGGGGAGACCTGATAAGAGGTACATAAAATGATGAGAGGCTTAGATAGGGTAGACAGTCAGAACCTTCTTTTTTTTCCAGGGTGGAACTATCAAATCGTAGAAGGTATGTCTTTAAGGTGAAGGAGACAAGGTTTAAAGGCATTGTGCGGGGCAGATCTTTTACACAGAGAGTGTTGGGTGCCCGGAACACGCTGCCAGGGGTGGTGGTGGAGGCAGATACGATAGTGGCGTTTAAGAGGCTTTGAGATAGGCTCATGGATATGCAGGGAATGGAGGGATATGGATCACGTGCAGGCCGAGGAGATCAGTTTAACGGCATCATGTTCGACCAAACGTGAGCTGAATGTAGACACAAAATGGTGGAGCAACTCAGCGGGTCAGGCAGTATCTGTGGAGAAAAGGAATAGGTGACGACCCTTCTTCAGACTGAGAGCCTCCTTCAGACTTATGGGCCAAAGGGCCTGTTTCTGTGCTGTACTGTTGTGTGTTCGATGTCCTGCAGTGGCAGAGTGAGATTCAGTGACACAGCCCAGGAAAGCAGAACATGGTTTGGTTTGACATGAAGAGATCTTACTGTACGCGGTGCGACCAAAACTGATTCTTCCGATCTTTGTGTTCAAGGCAAGAAGTGCAATAATCAGCTGTTGGCTTTGACTTTTCACTTTGGAAACGACAAACGTCTTGAAGTGATTTGGAAACACGGAGATGTACAGGATGAAAACAGGAAGGGATTTGTTCATGAGGCAGGGGAGGGAGGCAGGTTAGAGTCACGGGGGCACAATTTATTTTAACAAGAGCCACAGATTCAAAACAAGGAGTGATGCAGCGGGTAGAGCCGCTGCCTCACAGCACCAGGGACGCAGGTTCGATCCTGACCTCGGGTGCTGTCTGTGTGGAGTTTGCACGTTCTCCCAGTGACCGCGTGCTTCTTCCCACATCCCAAAGACGTGCGGGTTTGTAGGTTAATTGGCCCTCTGTAAATTGCCCCCTGGTGTGTAGGGAGTGGATGAGAAAGTGGAATAACGTAGAACTAGTGTGAACGGGCGATGGATGGTTGGTGTGGACCTGAAGGGCCTGTTTCCCTGTTGTATCCCTAAAAAAATGGAGAGGGTACAGAGGAGATTTACTAGAATGTTGCCTGGGTTTCAGCACTTAAGCTACAGAGAGAGGTTGAACAGGTTGGGTCTTTATTCTTTGGAGCGTAGAAGGTTGAGGGGGGACTTGATAGAGGTTTTTAAAATTTTAAGAGGGACGGACAGAGTTGACGTGGGTAGACTTTTCCCTTTGAGAGTGGGGAAGATTCCAACAAGGGGACATAACTTCAGAATTAAGGGACAAAAGTTTAGGGGTAACATGAGGGGTAACTTCTTTACTCAGAGGGTGGTGGCTGTGTGGAATGAGCTTCCGGTGGAAGTGGTGGAGGCAGGCTCGATTTTATTATTTAAGAGTAAATTGGATAGGTATATGGATGGGAAGGGATTGGAGGGTTATGGTCTGAGAGCAGGTAGATGAGACTAGGTCAGAGAAAGTGGTCGGCGTGGACTGGTAGGGCCGAACGGGCCTGTTTCCGTGCTGTAATTGTTATATGGTTATATGGTTAAGTCTGATCAGTGTTTCACCAGCCAAAAAATACAAATGTTGTTTCCGTTAGTTTAATTTAGTTTATCATTGTGCCGAGGTACAGTGAAATGCTTTTCGTCGTGTGCTACCCAGTCAGTGAAAAGACTTACGGTACATGATTACAATCGAGCCGTCCACAGTGTAAAGGGAATAACATTCAGTGCAAGATAAAGTCCGATTAAAGATAGTCCGAGGGTCTCCAATGAGGTAGAAGGGAGGTCAGGGCCGCTCTCTGGTTGGTGAGAGGATAGAAACATAGAAAATAGGTGCAGGAGTAGGCCATTCGGCCCTTCGAGCCATTTTATTTTAATGGTTCAGTTGCCTGATAACAGCTGGGAAGAAACTGTCCCTGAATCTGGAGGTGTGCGTTTTCACACTTCAGTACCTCTTGCCTGATGGGAGAGGGGAGACGATGGACATGGCTCAGAGAATGCTTACCTGTATACCAGTATGACAATCAGTCCTCAATGTACAAATCCCAAGCCGTGTCGCTCCAACCTGTCTTCATCCTGTAGACCGCAGTAAATGGTGTTCCTCACTTGCCCCAGCTGCCCTTTATTGCTGACGTTTGTGTTTCTTGCACTTGGAGCCTGCAGCTCCAAACGGAGGCAAGTCTAGTTCCACTGGGCTGAGTGTCACAAGCCTTCTGCTCATCATCGCTGTGCTACTTGCTTTGGACTCTCTCTTACTAACCCAGCAAGGACCGCGTTGCTGTCTTCTTGCCCTGAGTCTGTCCTCCCAGCTCCCTCTGCCAACCTCCTCGCCGTACTGTAAGTGCACTTACTCTGTTGCTGTCTTCAATCTGCTTTTTGCTTAATAAATCTCTTTTTGTAACAGGAACCCGCTTCCGTATCTTGTCTGTTTAAAAATCATAGGACTGTGATGGTACAGGGTCACACTACACAGCGTTCCGGAGAGGTGTGGGGTGGTGAGGGGGTGGTTGTGTGCTGATCAGGGAGTTGTGGAGCAAATTGGGGTGTGTGTAGGTGTGTGTGTGAGTGAGTGAGTGAGTGTGTAGTGTGTGTGTGAGTGAGTGTGTAGGTGTGAGCGTGTGTGTATGCACGCGTGTGTGTATGTGTGTGTATCCGAGTGTGTATATGTATGGCAGAGAATTTGTGTGTGTCTGAGTGTGTGCGTGTATATGTGTGCGTGTATATGTGTGTGTGTATATGTGAATGTGTGTGTATGAAAGTGTGTGCGTGTGTCTGAGTGGGAAAATGTGTGAGTGTGTGTGTCTGAGTGTGTGTTTGTGTGACTGAGTGTGTGTGTTTGTGTGACTGAGAGTGAGTGTGTGTTTGTGTGACTGAGTGAGTGTGTGTTTGTGTGACTGAG
The DNA here is from genome assembly GCF_053455715.1 of Rhinoraja longicauda. NCBI lineage: Eukaryota > Metazoa > Chordata > Chondrichthyes > Rajiformes > Arhynchobatidae > Rhinoraja > Rhinoraja longicauda. The sequence continues at coordinate 54,755,291 of NC_135963.1, read as the reverse complement.
TGAGTGTGTGTGTGTTTGTGTGACTGAGAGTGAGTGTGTGTTTGTGTGACTGAGAGTGAGTGTGTTTGTGTGACTGAGTGTGTGTGTGTGTGTTTGTGTGACTGAGAGTGTGTGTGTGTTTGTGTGACAGAGTGAGTGTATGTTTGTGTGACTGAGTGTGTGTGTGTTTGTGTGACTGAGTGTGTGTGTGTTTGTGTGACTGAGTGTGTGTGTGTGTGTGTGTTTGTGGGACTGAGAGTGAGTGTGCGTGTATATGTGTGTGTGTATGAAAGTGTGTGCGTGTGTCTGAGTGTGGGAAAATGTGTGAGTGTGTGCGCATCTGAGTGTGAGTATGTGTGTCTGAGTGTGTGTATGTGTCTGAGAGTGAGTGTGTGTTTGTGTGACTGAGAGTGTGTGTTTGTGTGACTGAGTGTGTGTGTGTGCGTGTTTGAGAGTTTTTGTGAGTGTGTGTATGTGTGTCAGAGAGAAAGAGAGAGTGTGTGTGTCAATAGTCAATTTATTTGTCACATACACATAAATGTGCAGTAAAATGTGTGTGTGTGTGTGTGTGTGTGTGAGAGACTAGCTTTGTTGGGTAACTTGGTCGCCATGCATGAGCTGGGCCTTTGGGCCTGTTTCCGGGATGTAAAGCCTAATGACCAGTTCCAAATTTACACGTGAAAGACGGGGATCTTGTTAACAATAGTTTTGCTGATTTTTTAAAAAAGATTCCTTTAACAAGTCTACTGAGTTTTAGTTTTGTGATTGCTATCTCGTTTGGAAATGTATGTGGTGCCACATAGTAAAAAACACGAATATCAAAGCGTTGATCTCTGGATGTTGACGAGCAGATTCAGTGTGAGACGTTTTTAATTAAAATGTCAGTCTCTTTCTCCATAGCATGTTGAATGAAATGTCAGTAACTTGGAACTGGGTCTGTGTAACTTTAGCCATTATTATTACTGAATGCGTACACGTCTGTGACCGGTGGTTAACAACTCCTCCTTTGCTGTATCTTACTCCACTTTACTTTTCCTTTTGCTTCAATGCTGTCTGAGCTTTTATTCCACAAGGTAAGATCCTTTCAGCTGTTTACTCCTGTCACGTATGTTGTTGGAGAATGTCTTTTCCTGCTTTCCTTTCCCTCTTACTGAATATTATCTCATGCCCGATGCTGCATATTTTGAGTTCTTTATTGACCGTTTAGTTGAGTTTTGTTTGTTTGTCACGTGTACTGAGGTACAGTGGAAAGCTTCTTTGTTGTGTGCTCCCCAGTTGGTGGAAAGACTGCGCTTGGTCACAATCGAGCCGTCCACAGTGATCAGATACATGATATAAGGGAATAACGTTCGGTGCAAGATGCAAGTCCAGTAAAGCCTGATTAAAGATAGTCCGAGGGCCTTCAATGAGGTAGATAGTAGCTCAGGACTGCTCTCTAGTTGTTAGAAACATAGAAACATAGAAAATAGGTGCAGGAGTAGGCCATTCGGCCCTTCGAGCCTGCACCGCCATTCAATATGATCATGGCTGATCATTCAGCTCAGTAACCTGTACCTGCCTTCTCTCCATACCCCCTGATCCCTTTAGCAAAAAGGGCCACATCTAACTCCCTCTTAAATATAGCCAATGAACTGGCCTCAACTACCTTCTGTGGCAGAGAATTCCACAGACTCACCACTCTCTGTGTGAAGAAATGTTTTCTCATCTCGGTCCTAAAAGACTTCCCCCTTATCCTTAAGCTGTGACCCCTGGTTCTGGACTCCCCCAACATCGGGAACAATCTTCCCGCATCTAGCCTCTCCAACCCCTTAAGAATTTTATATGTTTCTATAAGATCCCCCCTCAGTCTTCTAAATTCCAGCGAGTACAAGCCCAGTCTATCTAATCTTTCCTCATATGTAAGTCCCGCCATCCCAGGGATCAATCTGGTGAACCTTCTCTGTACTCCCTCTAAGTTGGTCGGATAGTTAAGCTGCCTGATAAAGCAGACCAAACCAAGTCACTGGGGTGCAGAATGTTGATCCCGGGCAAACAGAGTTGCCACAATTGTGTTGCACTGTTTTATTAAACCGTGGGCGGCACGGTGGCGCAGTGGTAGAGTTGCTGCCTCACAGCGCCAGAGACCTGGGTTTGATCCAGGCCACGGGTGCTGTCTGCGCAGTTTGTATGTTCTCCCTGTGACCGTGTGGGTTTTCTCTGTGCTCCGGTTTCCCGCCACACTCCAAAGACGTGCGGGTTTGTAGGTTAATTGGCTTCTGTAAAAATAGGCCATAGTGTGTAGGACAGAACTAGTGTGTGGGTGATCGCTGGTCGGCGTGGACTTGGTGGGCCTAAGGGTCTGTTTCCATGCTGCATCTCTAAACTAAACTAAACTAAACTAAACTAGATGATTCCATTTTACTAAGAAGCTGACTGCTGGATACAACAAAACATAAATGGTCAAGTTTAAAAAAAAATCAGGTTTCTCAAGGCGGTAGAATGGACAATGAATGAAATGCTATTATTTGTGTGATGAAGCCATTCTGTATCATTTAAATTTATTATTGTCACGTGTACTGAGGTATAATGACAAGCTTTGTTTTATGTGCTATTATCTAATCAGATCAGATAATACCAGACATAACTACACTAAGGCCGAACCCAAGCACAACAGGTAGAGCAAAGGGGAAGATACAGAGTGCAGAATATAGTTCTCAGCGTTGTAGCGCATCAGTTCCAAAGACAAAGTCCAATGTCCACAATGGGGTAGAAGTGAATTGGACAGCACCTTAGTTTATGGAAGGACCGTCTAGAAGCCCGATAACAGAAGCTGTTCCTGAGTCTGGTAGTGTGCGCTTTCAAGCTTCTGTACGTGCCGGACGGGAGCAGGGAGAAGGAAGGATGACTGTGGTGGGACAAGTCTTTGATTATCTTGGCTGCTTTCCCGAGGCATTTGGATAAACCAGTACTGCATAACTTCCTTTTATATACATAAAGGAAAAGCTTTGCAGGTAACGTTTTGAAAGAATAACATTCTCACCTAAGGGAACAAGAAAGGTGTCAGCATCTAAATAATTTTGAGGGGAAACAATGGAGGGAAAATTGTTTTTGTGTTATTGTAATTTTGGAGTGAATTTTCACTTTAACTTTGGTTCGTTCCAAACCAGTGTGTCCCCAATCACTTCAGTTTGTTGTTTTCAATCAATAAGGTAATAATTTGTGCTGTTGATGATTGTTGTAATGTCCTCAGAGTTACTTGGTGTGTCGTGTTGAGTTTTGGTCACCCTGCTCGAGAAAAGATGGTGTTAAGCTGAGAAGGGTGCAGAGAAGATTCCCGAGGATGTTGCCAGGACTGGAGGGCCTGAGCTATAGACAGAGGTTGGGCAGGCTAGGACTTTATTCCTTGGATCATAGGAGCCTGAGAGGTGATCTTCTCGAGGTGTATAAAATCATGAGGGGAATAGATAGGGTAGTCTTTTACCCAGAGTAAGGGAATCGAGGATTATAGGACATTATTTTGAGGTAAGATTTTTAGATTTTGGATTTTGGATATACAGCGCAGAAACAGGCCCTTCGGCCCACCGGGTCCGCGCCGCCCAGCGATCCCCGCACACTAACACTAACCTACACCCACTAGTGACATTTTTTACATTTGCCCAGCCAATTAACCTACAAACCTGTACGTCTTTGGAGTGTGGGAGGAAGCGGAAGATCTCGGAGAAAACCCACACAGGTCACGGGGAGAACGTACAAACTCCATACAGACGGCGCCCGTAGTCAGGATCGAACCTGAGTCTCCGGCGCTGCATTCGCTGTAAGGCAGCAACTCTACCGCTGCGCCACCGTGCCGCAGAGGAAGGGGGGATAAGATTTAATAGTAATTTAGAGCGCCACTGTAGCGGTAGAGTTGCTGCCTCACTGTGCCAGAGACCCGGGTTCAATCCTGACTACAGGCGCTGTCTGTACGGAGTTTGCACGTTCTCCCTGCGACCGCGTGGGTTTTCTCTGGGTGCTCTGGTTTCCTCCCACACTCCATACACGCGCAGGTTTGTAGGTTAATTGGCTTCGGTAAAAAATTGTAAATTGCCCCTAGTGTGTCGGATAGAATTAGTGTACAGGGATCGCTGGTTCAGTGCAGACTCGGTGGGACGCAGGGCCTCTTTCTACTCTGTATCTAAAATCTATAGTCGAAAGGGAACCTGAGGGGCAACGTTTACACACAGAGGGTGGTGGGCATATGGAACGAGCTGCCAGAGGAGGTGGTTGAGGCAGGTCCTCAATCACCATAACAACATTTAAAGGACACTTGGACAGTTACATGGGTAGGATAGCATTAGACTGATATATCACCAAATGGGAATAGGCTTGTATTCACTGGAGTTTAGAAGGATGAGAGGGGATCTTATAGAAACATATAAAATTATAAAAGGACTGGACAAGCTAGATGCAGGAAAAATGTTCCCAATGTTGGGCGAGTCCAGAACATTAGACACAGTCTTAGAATAAAGGGGAGGCCATTTAAAACTGAGGCGAGAAGAAACTTTTTCACCCAGAGTTGTGAATTTGTGGAATTCTCTGCCACGGAGGGCAGTGGAAGCCGAATCACTGAATGGATTTAAGAGAGAGTTAGATAGAGCTCTGGGGGCTAATGGAATCAAGGGATATGGGGAGAAGGCAGGCACGGGTTACTGATTGTGGAGATCAGCCATGATCACAATGAATGACGGTGCTGGCTCGAAGGGCCGAATGGCCTCCTCCTGCACCTATTTTCTATGTTTCTCTGCTTAGATGGTCGGCATGAACGAGTTGGGTCGAAGGGCCTGTTTCCTCCAGTACAGGTCCACCACCGATTTTCCAGCAGATGGTGATCTGGCCCCTCCTTTAAACCGGCCAAAACACCCCCCAGAAGTCCCCCTGCAATTATGGCGCCTAGGCTGGGTGAGGTGGCCGATCTCCACCTCGATCGGTGGGCTGAACTTGCCTCCTGAGTCCGGGGCTCTGGAACTCCAGCCCGGCCGGACCCAGCAGATCCGTTCCCATAGCTGGCTTCCAAGGCCGACATTGTGGGCCGGGATCTCGGCCCCTGCGGCCTAGACCGTTCAGGTATGGCCGCCCTCCTCACGCGGGCAGAGACCTCTGTTGGTCCGGCAAAACGGATAGTCCAGAAAGGCTCTGGAAGCAACGGTGCCGGAATATCGGAGGGGGGTGGGGGTTGCAGTTTATCTGTGTTGTTCAGCTGGTTGTTAGATCCTGACTAACAAGGACACTTTCTCTTCCCCTTTCTGCTCGATAGTTGACCAAAGCATGTTTGAGAATTCCAACGCCTCATCGACGGCCAAACCTCACCACGTCAAGATACCCGTCTCCACTAGCGGCGCTGCGGCCGGCTCCACCTCCACCACCTCCACCTCCGCCGTTCCCGACTCAGCCGGGAGATCGGCCGGCAGCGGTGTGGGCAACCACCAGCACCTCAAGAGTGCTATCAGCCTGGGCAAGGCCGTGGGGGCCAAGGTCAACGACCTGCTGCGGAGGAAGGAGCCCAGCTCGCCCATGGTGGCCGGCGTGACCGAGGTCAACAAGAACGCCGAGGGAGTCCTGCCGATGGGGGCCAAGGGCGAGGCGCAGCCGGTGGCCAGCGGCGGCGGAGCGTGAGTGGCCTTGCTTCCCGTTCATCCTGCAACCGCGCGAGAAAGGTGTAAAACGAGGGCGGCACAGTGGTGCGGTCACAGGGAGAACGTGCAAACTCCACGCGTATATTGCAACCGCGCGAGGAAAATGCGTAATGCAAACAAGGGCAGCACAGTAGCGCAGGCACAGGGAGAACGTGCAAACTCCACGAACGTGCGGATGACATGAAGCTGTGGGGCAGTGTTAGCTGTGAGGAGGATGCTAGGAGGCTGCAGAGTGACTTGGATAGGTTTGGTGAGTGGGCAAATGCATGGCAGATGCAGTATAATGTGGATAAATGTGAGGTTATCCACTTTGGTGGCAAGAACAGGAAAGCAGACTATTACCTGAATGGTGGCCGATTAGGAGAAGGGGAGATGCAACGTGACCTGGGTGTCGTGGTACACCAGTCATTGAAAGTAGGCATGCAGGTGTAGCAGGCAGTGAAGAAAGCGAATGGTATGTTGGCATTCATAGCGAGGGGATTTGAGTATAGGAGCAGGGAGGTTCTGCTGCAGTTGTACTGGGCATTGGTGAGACCGCACCTGGAGTATTGCGTACAGTTTTGGTCTCCTAATCTGAGGAAAGACATTCTTGCCATAGAGGGAGTGCAGAGAAGGTTCACCAGATTGATTCCTGGGATGGCAGGACTTTCATATGAAGAAAGACTGGATAGACTCGGCTTGTACTCGCTGGAATTTAGAAGATTGAGGGGGGATCTTATAGAAACTTACAAAATTCTTATGGGGTTGGAGAGGCTAGATGCAGGAAGATTGTTCCCGATGTTGGGGAAGTCCAGAACAAGGGGTCACAGTTTAAGGATAAGGGGGAAGTCTTTTAGGACCGAGATGAGAACGTTTTTTTTCACACAGAGAGTGGTGAATCTGGAATTCTCTGCCACAGAAGGTAGTTGAGGCCAGTTCATTGGCTATGTTTAAGAGGGAGTTAGATGTGGCCCTTGTGGCTAAAGGGATCAGGGGGTATGGAGAGAAGGCAGGTACAGAATACTGAGTTGGATGATCAGCCATGATCATATTGAATGGCGGTGCAGGCTCGAAGGGCCGAATGGCCTACTCCTGCACCTATTTTCCATGTTTCTATGTAACGCCACGCAGACAGCACCTAAGGTCAGGATCGAACCCATGGTAAAACATGTCACAATGGCGCAGAAGCACGGTCACTGGGTGAACCTGCAAACTCCACACAGGTACATATTGCATGGGAAGGAACTGCAGATGCTGGCTTACATCGAAGACCGACACAAAATGCTGCATGGAGTAACTCAGCGGGACAGGCAGCATCTCTGGAGAGAAGGAACGGGTGACGACTGAAGAAGGGTCTTGACCCGAAACGTCACCCATTCCTTCTCTCCAGAGATGCTGCCTGTCCCGCTGAGTTACTCCAGCTTTTTGTGTCTATCTTAGATATATATTACAACTGCACAGGCAAAATGCGTAACGTAAACGAGGGTGGCACAAGTAGCGGAGTCACAGGGAGGACGTGCAAACTCCACACAGACAGCACCCGAGGTCAGGATCGAACCCTTGACAAAACACAGTAGCGCAGTGGTAGAACACAGATATTGTGGGCCGAATGGTCTGTTCTAGTGCTGTTTTTTTTTTTTAAAGTTCTACATTGTTTAGGATATGGGAGGAAACTGGAGCACCCAGGGGGAATTGATGAATTCACAGGGAGAACATGCAAACTCCACACACACAGCGCCTGAGGTCAGTATCGAACCCGGGTGTCTGGCGCCTTGAGGCAGCGGCTCTACCAGCTGTGCCACTTTACCGGGATGTTGCCAGGGCTCGAGGGCCTGATCTTTCGGGAGAGGTTGGGCTGGCTAGGACTTTATTCCTCGGAGCGCAGGAGGATGAAGGGTGATCTTATAGAGGTGTATAAAAGCATGAGGTGAATAGATAGTTTCTTTTACCCATGGTAGGGGAATCAAGAACCAGAGGATATAGATTTAAGGTGCGTGAGAAAAGATTTAATGGGAGGGGCACCATTTTAGACAGACTGTGAGGGGGGGTGTTATGGAACGAGCTGCCGGAGGAGGTAGTTGAAGCAGGTACCATAACAACATTTATAAGACATTTGGAAAAGTACATGGATAGGATAGTTTAGAGGGATGCGGGCCAAATGGGGGCAGGTTTGACTCGTGTAGATGGGGCATGTTGGTCGGCGTGGGCAAGTTGGGCCACAGGGCCTGTTTCCACACTGTATGACTCGATGACAATGAAGCAAATGTTCACACATTGATGGCTCTGTGGAAATTACCCCCATATTACAGATAATGGCACAGAGTCGAGTCCCAATGGAAACATAATATTGGCTTTAAAACATGTGCAAAATGGTTTTTTACACATAAAACATGCACATAAATTCTTGGCTCGGATCTGGATCTCTGCTGCTCAGCACTGTCACCCAGTGGTTAGAGCGTGGAACTGTATGTAGAGCTCAACCATTCATTAAAGTTTTTCTCAATCCTTAACAAAACGCAAGGTGCGGGAGGCATGTCATCTGGGGATCATTTAGAGGCACAAGGAACTGCAGATGCTGGAATCAGGATCAAAACAAAAAGTGCTGGAGGAACTCAGCGGGTCAGGCAGCATCTGTGGAGGGAAGGAATAGGTGATGTTTTGGGTCGGGACAGTAGATCGTTGCTGAGGTAGGCTTGAGTTTAGGAGCCACCTTTACATTTCACTTCTCTGCTTTATCTGACATCTTTTGTCTCCTTTTCATCTCTAGCGTTTATCCACCCATTTCCCAATCAAACCCCCTTCACCTGCATCCACCTATCACAAGATAGACACAAAATGCTGGAGTAACTCAGTGGGTCGGGCAGCATCTCTGGAGAAAAAGGAACATGTGACGTTCACGTGACTCGTCTGAAGAAGGGTCCCGCCCCCGAAACGTCACCTAAACCTTTCCTATCTGTGTACCTGTCCAAACCTCTTTTAAATGATGTCACCTGGGGATCATTTAGAGACACAAGGAACTGCAGATGCTGGAATCAGGATCAAAACAAAAAATGCCGGAGTAACTCAGGGGGTCAGGCAGCATCTGAGGGGGGTTTGTGGTATGGGGGGGGCAGGGGGTTGATTGGTATATGGGTGGAGTTCGTGACAAAGGCTAGAGATGAGGAGACAAAAGATGGGGTGAAGAGGGGGCTGTGAGATCCAGGGTGGCGGCACGGTGGCGCAGCGGTAGAGTTGTTGCCTGGCAGCGTTTGCGCCGCTGGAGACCCGGGTTTGATCCCAACTACGGGTGCTGTCTGTATGGAGTTTGTACGTTCTCCCCGTGACCGCGTGGGTTTTCTCCGAGATCTTCAGTTTTCTCCTACACGCCAATGATGGACGGGTTTGTAAGTTAATTGGCTTGATATCAATGTAATTTGTCCCTAGAGTGTATAGAGTAGTGTAAATGTGCGGGGATTGCTGGTCGGCGCGGACTCGGTGGGCCGAAACGCCTGTTTGCGCGCTGTATTGCTAAACTGAGCTAAACTAAAGGTGAGAGCAGTTGATGGGAAGATGGGTGGTGTCTCCAATACCTGCTCCTTTTCACTCACTGTGCTTCGAGCCGCATGCAGACGTGTGTTTGAAGTTGCCAACCCTCACCTTCTTTACTTGCAGTCAGACCCTGCTGGAGTCGTTCCCTCGGTTGGAGCCACCTCCACCGACGGTCAAGAAGAGGACCTCTCGGGCACTGAAGACCACTCAGGACATGATGATCTCGTCCGTGCCGGTGGTCAACTGCGGAGACATCTCTGAGACATGCGCCGATGATGGGGGATCTGCCCAGCGAGAGGTGCCGGCGGCTCAGGAGAGTAAGACCAATGACGTTGAAGGTGATCCCTCGGGCAGCGTGGGCAGCGTGGGCAGCGTGGACAGCGTGACCCCCAACATGGCCGCCGATGCCAATGCCAAACCAGAGGACAAGCACTGCGACACCCTGGAGAGCCCCAAGGACCTCTCCAGCCCTGCCCTCTGCGTGCCCGATCTACTGAGCAAAGATCCCGTGGACGTCAAACTCAAGCCAACGGGCCCGGAGAAACGAGGGGCTTCCTCGCCCTGCCCCGATGAGCCCTGTTTGCGCATCAGCCTCAGCGAGGACGACCTTTTGGGCAATGACTCTGAAGACTCTGGAGTGCCGAGGCAAAGATGCTCGAGTATGGAAAACGAGGACCACCACCCGGATCTGCTGTCCTTTGACTAGGCTGCCGTGGGACCCCAGCTTCAGCCGGCCACACAGGGAACTGTCCAGCCTTCAATCGCCGGCCGGCATGGTATCAGAAATGCTGTCTGCAGGGGATGTGGGGCAGAATCGCTGCAGTCCTAGCCCGTTGCAACATTTCACACCAAATCCTATCCCCATTATTCGTCCAACTTTAGGAACCGTTGCAGTTTAGATCTTGAGGGTTCTGTATCAAGATTTACCACAGGGTTGGTTGCAAAATGTGCCACCTCCCTTCGGTGGGCAGCCATTTGGCCCCAAGCCTGACTGTCAAGCTGACTTGTTGATCAGACCTTGCCATCAAAGGGTCCCCATCCCCAGGGCTGTTTTCAAAGACACACCTTCCCCGGGAACAGGACAAGCAATGGAAAGGAGGCTGCAGAGATTTGCAAGAGTCATCCAGTCGAACAGCACGGAAACAGGCCATTCGGCCCGACTCCTCCATGCCGACCCAGTTGCATGATTTGGACATTGAACGTACACTAGCTGGACATTTGACCGAACCCTCCCTTGCATACGTAACAGTGCAGTCAGCCTATTTATATGAAACTGGAGCCCTCTGATAAAACAGTGGAGACTTTCACTACAGACCAGCCATTTAGACATTCCACTCCACACTCATACCTTGAGGGTTAGATTCTAAAGCTAGTATGGACAATAGACAATAGGTGCAGGAGGAGGCCATTCGGCCCTTCGAACCAGCACCGCCATTCAATGTGATCATGGCTGATCATTCTCAATCAGTACCCCGTTCCTGCCTTCTCCCCATACCCCCTGACTCCGCTATCCTTAAGAGCTCTATCCAGCTCTCTCTTGAATGCATTCAGAGAATTGGCCTCCACTGCCTTCTGAGGCAGAGAATTCCACAGATTCACAACTCTCTGACTGAAAAAGTTTTTCCTCATCTCAGTTCTAAATGGCCTACCCCTTATTCTTAAACTGTGGCCCCTTGTTCTGGACTCCCCCAACATTGGGAACGTGTTTCCTGCCTCGAACGTGTCCAACCCCTTAATAATCTTATACGTTTCGATAAGAACATTCGATGGATGTTCAACCAACTCACTCAACTCTTCACCAAAGTCGCCAGCAACCTTTAATGCCTTGCAAAGCCGTGGGTGAAAACACAACATTAAAGTGCCTAAGTTATGTCTCGTGAGCTGAAACAATGCCACACCACAATTTTGTTCTGTGATTTTTTTTTTCTCTCCAAGACAACGAAGTAAGGATCACGGTCGGTCGGGTACATGGCGGCGATCTATTTACAACAAAAATGCCCAATCCTGAGGGAAACTGCAAGTGGATTGTATTGTCATTTAAAAAAAATAAATGTAAATGTAGTCGTTTTTTTTAGCAAAGAAGAATTTATTTTAGGTTAATATCTACATTGATGACTAAATCAAATCTGTATAAAGCGTTTCATTTTATTAAGACGTCCACATGTCATACAGCCTTAATGATTTATTTGAAAGATTTTTTCCTGTTTTAGGAACTGGATTATTCAATTTACTAACGGGCCAGTTAGCTGCTACTAGACTAATGCATCAATCACACTCAGACCAATTTACAATGGGCAACTCCTCAGAATTACCAGTCTAGACAGGAGCTATTTCCAAAGATATTTTGGTAAAGCAAATTTATTTAATGTTTAAAATTTTCTTTTTCTCTAGTTTACTAATTTTAATTACTTGTACTGCTTAGTTTATTTTTCCAGAATAAAATAAATCTTTTCCCTCACTCCAAACCACTTTGAAGAAGTTCTCCTCCTCTCTCCGTCGAGAGTTCGGCAACACCCTCTCTCTCTGCCCCCCCCCCCCCCCCCCCGCAGTTCCTCTTGCTCCCCAGCCCGACGCGTTCGTTATCACCTCCGCCACAGCCAACAATGGACCATTGTGGGCTCCACCTTCCCATCGTCATCGTTGCCGGCTCTGATGTGTCTTTATGCATCCCTTTCATTCATTTGTCTCTTTGCACCTTTTCATATCTGTCGTCTACCGCCTTCCCGACCGGTGGAGTACTCCATATCACCGTCTACGTCTCCGGTTTCCCTTACCCCTGACTGTCAGTCCGAAGAAGAGGGGTCTCGACCCGAAACGTCACCCATTCCTTCTCTCCAGAGATGCTGCCTGTCCCGCTGAGTTACTCCAGCATTTTGTGTCTGTCCTCACAGCTACCTCATGATCCTCTTCACAGTTTTGATCTGCTAAGTAAATCTGAAGAGGAGATTGTGCACTTGCCCTCGTGTTAAGGCATGCAGGACTTGGAGTACTGCTTTGGGAATCTTGTTTCAATGTGATTCACCTTCAAAACTCAAAGAAATGGGGGTGAGAGGGGGCAGGGATTCTCGTGGGGGGAAATCTCCTAATCAGTGCCGATCTTCTGAAAACCTTTGACCTACTGATGTTTTGTAGAATGGATCTCAAAATGTAATTGGTATTTCAGATGTAGCTGCTTCCTTCAAATACAAATGGTAACACTTCAAACCTCTAGTGTTCTTTTTGCCTTATTTTATAAATGGAAATCTTTTTAAAAAAAAGAATTAAACAATGCTTTGGTCGTTTTCTTTTACATTTAGTTTCGTTTTCGAGCTGCAGCGCCGAAACAGGCCCTTCGTCCCACACTGACCACCGATCTCCGCACACTAACACTACCCTACGCACACTAGGGTCAATTTTACATTAATACAATTATACCAAGCCAATCAACCGACAAACCTGTACGTCTTTGGAGTGTGGGAGGAAACCGACGATCTCGGAGAAAACCCACGCAGGTCACGGGGAGAACGTACAAACTCCGTAGTCGGGATGGAACCCGGGTCTCTGACGCTGTAAGGCAGCAACTCTACCACTGCGCCATCGTGCCGCCCTTAATTTGTATTTCAGGATAACATGTCATAGAATCACCTCGATGGATTAGACAATAGACAATGGCAATAGGTGCAGGAGGAGGCCATTCGGCCCTTTGAGCCAGCACCGCCATTCAATGTGATAATGGCTGATCATTCTCAATCAGTACCCCGTTCCTGCCTTCTCCCCATACCCCCTGACTCCGCTATCCTTAAGAGCTCTATCTAGCTCTCTCTTGAAAGCATCCAGAGAATTGGCCTCCACTGCCTTCTGAGGCAGAGAATTCCACAAATTCACAACTCTCTGACTGAAAAGGTTTTTCCTCATCTCAGTTCTAAATGGCCTACCCCTTATTCTTAAACTGTGGCCCCTTGTTCTGGACTCCCCCAACATTGGGAACATGTTTCCTGCCTCTAACGTGTCCAACCCCTTAATAATCTTATATGTTTCGATAAGATCTCCTCTCATCCTTCTAAAGCAGCCGGAGAAACCCCAAGCAGTCACTCACAGGGAGACCGTACAAACTGTGTACAGGCAGCACCTGTAGTCAGGAGCTGGCGCTGTAAGGCAGCAACTCTACCAATGTGCCACTGTTAGAGTTAGTTAGCTTCGTTTATTGTCACGTGTACCGAGCTACAGTGAAAAGCTTTTGTTGCGTGCTAACCAGTGTGCGGAAAGACAATACATGATTACAATCAAGCCATTTACAGTGTAGATACATGATAAGGGAATAAGGTAAAGCCAGCAAAGTCCGATCAAGGATAGACGCAAAATACTGGAGTAACTCAGCCGGGACAGGCAGCATCTCTGGGTGACGTTTCTTCAGACTATTAGCTGTGTTAGGCAGGTACTGCAGAAATGAGATTACAGTCAGATCAGGTTTGATTTTATTAAATAGTGTGGTAAGCTTGAAGAAATAAGTGACCTAAACCTGTTTCTTATTTGTATGTTTCCATCTTCATCTGCCGACTCATTTGTAAACAGAGAGCATGTTTATTTACCCCTTTGTAAACAGAGGCACAGGCCTTTCGGCCCATGATGTCAAGACCATGGCTCACAATGCCAATGATGTCTCGTCAACCTGCACATGATCCATATCCCTCCCATTCCCTGCTTGTCCATGCGCCTATTTACAAGTCCCTTAAATGCAACGGTTGTCGTTGCTACCACCACCCCCCTTGCCAGCACTTTCCAGGCACCCTTGATGTAAAAAAAACTTGCCCCACACATCTCCTTTAAACTTTTCCCCTCTCACCTTAAAGCTCTGCCCTCTAGCATTGGTCAATTCCACCCTGGCGAAACAGTTCTGACTGTCTACCCTATCGCAATTTTACATACTTCTGTCAGATCTCCCCTCAACCTCCAGCGTTTCAGAAAAAAGACCACACCGAGTGTGTGTGGCCTCTCCCTGTAGCTAATACCCTCTATTCCAGCAAGCATCATTCTGGTAAACTGCCTCAGCACCCTCTCCAACCATGTTCTTCCTGCAATGAGGCGACCGGAACTGCACGCAATACTTCACGTGTGGCCGAACGAAAGACTTATAAAGCTGAATCTTGAGTTCCTGACTCTTATGCTCAATGCCCCGACCTTTGAAGGCCTTCATTACCAGTCTACTTGTGCAGGAAGGAACTGCAGATGCTGGTTTAAACCAAAGGTAGACACAAAATGCTGGAGTAACTCAGCGGGACAGGCAGCATCTCTGGAGAGAAGGAATGGGTGACGTTTCGGGTCGAGACCCTTCTTCAGACTGGTTAGGGAAAAGGGAGACGAGACATATAGATGGTGATGTGGAGAGATAAAGAACAATGAATGACAGATATGCAAAAAAGTAACGATGATAAAGGAAACAGGCCATTGTAAGCAGTTTGTAGGGTGGAAAGTTAGTGCAACTTGGGTGGGGGAGGGATGGAGGGAGAGGGAATGCCAGGGTTACTTGAAGTTAGAGAAATCAATGTTCACACCACTGGGCTGTAAGCTGCCCAAGATGCTGTTCCTCCAATTTGTGTTTAGCCTCACTCTGACAATGGAGGAGACCAAGGACAGAAAGGGCAGTGTGGGAATGGGAAGGAGAATTAAAGTGTCCAGCAACCGGGAGATCAGGTAGGTTCAGGTGGGCTGAGCGAAATGATCACCCAGTCTACGTTTGGTCTCGCCGATGTATAAGAGTCCACATCTTGAACAACGGATACAGTAGATGAGGTTGGAGGAGGTGCAAGTGAACCTCTGCCTAACCTGAAAGAGACCCTAGTGAGAGCCTCATCTATAATAGAAGAGGGGAAGCCCCGTTTCCTGAGGAATGAGGACATCTCCGATGCCCGAGTGTGAAACACCTCATCCCGGGCACAGATGCGGCGTAGACGGAGGAATTGGGAGTAGGGGATAGACTTTTTGCAGGAGACCGGGTGGGAAGAAGTGTAGTCTAGATAGCTGTGCGAGTCAGTGGGTTTATAGTAGATGTCAGTCACTAGTCTGTCTCCTTTGATGGAGATGGTGAGGTCCAGAAACGGGAGGGAGATGTTGGAGATGGTCCAGGAGATAAATGGGTCTACTGTGGATAGGGTGAGCAGTTTCAAATACTTGGGACTCCGCATCGCAGAGGATCTGACGTGGGCAACGCACATTGCCGCACTGGTGGGTAAGGCTAAGCAGCGCCTTTACCACCTTAGACAACTGAGGAAATTCAGAGTGTCGCTGAGGATCCTTCATTGCTTCTACTCTGGGGCTGTAGAGAGCATCCTGTCCGGCAACATTACAGTCTGGTTTGGGAACAGCTCTGCCCAGGACAGGATGGCCCTGCAGAGAGTAGTGCGTTCGGCAGAACGCACCATGGAAACTACACTCGTCCCCCTGCAGGACCTATACATCAGGAGGTGCAAATCCAGAGCAAGCAAGATCATGAGGGACCCCTGCCACCCCAGTAACGGACTGTTCCAGATGCTACGGTCAGGCAAACGCCTCCGCTGTCACGCTGTGAAAACGGAGAGGATGAGACGGAGCTTCTTCCCACAGGCCATCAGGACTGTCAACTTTGATAACCCCAGAGACTAAATTTTTGTCGACACTTTTTGTGCTATGTTTAGTAACTTATTAACTTTATTTATATGCTGTAACTGTAATTCTTTTTGTGCACAACCCGCAGGCATTGCCACTTTCATTTCACTGCACATCGTGTATGTGTATGTGACAAATAAATTTGACTTGACTTGACTAGACTATATTTAAGGGCAGGATGGAAATTGGAAGTGAAGTGTATGACGTACACCACCACTGGCCATATCTTCCCATCCCCTCCCTTTTCTGGGTTCCACAGAGCTTCGCTCAACACCTGCGCTCGGTCCGCATTAACCAATCTGATCTCCCGGTGGCTGAGCACTTCAACTCCCCCTCCCATTCCCAGTCTGACCTTTCTGTCATGGGCCTCCTCCAGTGCCATAGTGAGTCCCACCGGAAATTGGAGGAACAGCACCTCATATTTCGCCTGGGCAGCTTACAGCCCAGTGGTATGAACATCGACTTTTCCAACTTTAGATAGTTCCTCTGTTCCTCTCTTCCCCTCCCCTTCCCAGATCTCCCTCTATCTTCCTGTCTCCACCTATATCCTTCCTTTGTCCCGCCCCCCCTGACATCAGTCTGAAGAAGGGTCTCGACCCGAAACGTCACCCATTCCTTCTCTCCTGAGATGCTGCCTGACCTGCTGAGTTACTCCAGCATTTTGTGAATAAATACCTTTGATTTGGACCAGCATCTGAAGTTATTTTCTTACATTTAATTCCCTCGTCTAAGTCGTTTAATATATTGTCAACAATTGGGGTCCCAACACCGAGCCTTGCCGCACCCCACTAGTCACTGCCTGCCATTCTGAAAGGGACCCGTTAATTCCTGATCCAGAGTCGAGAGAACATTGGAAAATGATCACAAATGCATCCACGATTTCTAGGGCCACCTCCTTGAGTACTCTGGGATGCAGACCATCAGGCCCTGGTGATTTATCTGCCTTCAGTCCCAACAGTTTACCTAACACCATTTCCTGACTAATGTGGATTCCCTTCAGATCCTCCCACTCAATCCTCAGTCCCCTGGTATTTCCGGGAGATTGTTTGTGTCGTCCTTAGTGAAGACAGAACCAAAGTACTCGTTTAACTGTTCTGCCATTTCCTTGTTTCCTATTATAAATTCACCTGTCTCTGACTGTAAGGGACCTAC
Organism: Rhinoraja longicauda; assembly: GCF_053455715.1. Classification (NCBI taxonomy): domain Eukaryota; kingdom Metazoa; phylum Chordata; class Chondrichthyes; order Rajiformes; family Arhynchobatidae; genus Rhinoraja; species Rhinoraja longicauda. Next base: position 54,738,381 of record NC_135963.1, on the reverse strand, counting down.
ATTCGTCTTCACTAATCTTTTCCTTTTCACATTCCTACAGAAAGTTTTTATATTACCCGCAAGCTTTCTTTCATGCTCTTTTTCCCCTTCTTAATTAACCCTTGTCCTTCTCTGTTGAGTTCTAAATTTCTCCCAGTGGTTTGCCACTTCTGGCCAATTTATATGCCTCTTCCTTGGCTTTAACACGATCCTTGATTTCCCTCGTTAGCCACAGTTGAGCCACCTTCCCCGTTTTATTTTTTCGCCAGACAGGGATGAACAATTTCTGGAGTTCATCCATGCGGTCTTTAAATCTTGGCCATTGCATCTCCACCGTCAACCCTTTAAGTATAATTTGCCAGTCTATCCTAACCAACTCCCGTCTCATACCTTCAAAGTCTCCTTTCTTTGAGTTCAGGGCCCCAGTCTCTGAATTAACCGTGTCACTCTCCATCCTAATGCAGAGTTCCACCATATTATGGTCACTGTTGCCCAAGGGGCTTTGCACAACAAGATCACTAACTAATCCTTCCTCGTTACACAATACCCAGTCTGGGATGGCCTGCCCTCTAGTCGGTTCTTCTACATATTGCTTTAAAATACCATCCCGTGTACATTCCAGGAAATCCTCCTCCTCAGCACTGCTACCAGTTTGGTTGGCCCAATCTATATGTAGATTAAAGTCACTCATAAAATGCTGGAGTAACTCAGCAGGTCAGGCAGCATCTCAGGGGAGAAGGAATGGGTGACGTTTCAGGTCGAGACCCTAAGAAGGTCCAGACCCTTAGAAGCATCTCAGGAGAGAAGGAATGGGTGACGTTTCGGGTCGAAGGTATTCACAAAATGCTGGAGTAACTCAGCAGGTCAGGCAGCATCTCAGGAGAGAAGGAATGGGTGACCCTAAAAAGTGACCCATTCCTTCTCTCCTGAGATGCTGCCTGACCTGCTGAGTTACTCCAGCATTTTGTGAATAAATACCTTCGATTTGTACCAGCATCTGCAGTTATTTTCTTACACTTAAAGTCACTCATGCTGCACCTATGCTACACGCATCCCTAATCTCCTGCTTGCTGCTCTCTTCAACCTCCCTGCTCCTGCTTGGTGGTCTGTACACAACTCCAACAAGCGTTTACTGCCCTTGGCCACTCTCAGCTTAATTCTCGCAATAAAAGTAGTTATTCCGGTGCTGTGACAAGAAAATAATAACGTGGGGTATCAAATGCCTACTCTACATCAAATTCATAGTGAATGTGCCTGCGTATCGCCCTGAGGCATTACAACTGAGACCTAAACTTTATATAAACAGTCTTCATCTCATGGGCCGATCTTTGAAACACGTCTCGCATTTTGAACGCTCCGCTGCTCCGACTGATAGTTTAATCTTTTTGAAGACGGCTTTAATTGATTTACACGACATAGAAAATGCAACATTACAAATTCAAATTAAATCAATCGTTCCACATAATATGAGAAGTGGATTCTTAACATTCAAGGCCCCGGGATTTAGAAATTGGTATTATCCCCAAGTCTGGTTGATTCAGACTTTAATATGCCTTTACCTTCCACACGAAAATGTTTCTGCAGTCATGATTGGGAGAGGGGAGAAAACTGGAAGAGGGGAGGGGAAGGACAAAGCCGAGCAGGTTATAGGTTGAGCAGAAAGGAACTGCATTTATAGACAATAGGTGCAGGAGGAGGCCATTCAGCCCTGCGAGCCAGCACCGCCATTCAATGTGATCATGGCTGATCATTCTCAATCAGTACCCCGTTCCTGCCTTCTCCCCATACCCCCTGACTCCGCTATCCTTAAGAGCTCTATCCAGCTCTCTCTTGAATGCATTCAGAGAATTGGCCTCCACTGCCTTCCGAGGCAGAGAATTCCACAGATTCACAACTCGCAAACTGAAAAAGTTTTTCCTCATCTCAGTTCTAAATGGCCAACCCCTTATTCGTAAACTGTGGCCCCTGGTTCTGGACTGCTGGTTCACACCGAAGATAGACACAAAAAGCTGGAGTCACTCAGCAGGTCCTGCAGCATCTCTGGAGAAAAGGAATATGTGAAGTTTCAGGTCGAGACCCTTCTTCAGACTCTGAGACTTTCAGTGTGAAGAATCGTTCCGAGCCGAAACGTCACCTATTCCTTTTCTCCAGAGATGTTGCCTGAGCCGCTGGGGTAATAGATTGATACGGACGACGTGAGGGTTAGGTTTGAAGATAAGGTTTGAAGAGTTACAAATTGTGTATTGTTAATACTATGGCTAGCACAATTTTGTGTTTAGAAATGTCGAACGTTGAGTCTGTGGTGCTGCCAGCAGCAGGAACTAAAGATCCCCCTGTCCTTCTGCCCCATGGCACACTTGGACTTGCACCTATTTCTCCCCTCCCCTTCCACCTACATTCCTACCTCTAGCTTCACAATTCGCCAAACTTCAATCCTTTTGTCTCACACCCCCTGTCGTTTCCTTAATGGCCTTTGTCCAGCCAACGGCTCCGGCGACACAGCGGCAGAGTTGCTGCCTCACAGCGCCAGAGACCCCGGATCGATCCTGACAAACGGGTACTGTCTGCACGGAGTTTGTACGTTCTCCCTGACCGCGCGGGTTTCCTCCCACACTCCAAAGACGCACACAACTGGCCCAGCGGTGGAGTTGCTGCCTTACAGCGAATGCAGCGCCGGAGACTCAGGTTCGATCCTGACTACGGGCGCCGTCTGTACGGAGTTTGTACGTTCTCCCCGTGACCTGCGTGGGTTTTCTCCGAGATCTTCGGTTTCCTCCCGCACTCCAAAGACGTGCAGGTATGTAGGTTAATTGGCTGGGCAAATGTTTAAAAAAATTGTCCCTGGTGGGTGTAGGATAGTGTTAGTGTGCGGGGATCGCTGGGCGGCACGGACCCGGTGGGCCGAAGGGCCTGTTTCTGCGCTGTATCTCTAAATCTAAAAATCTAAATCTGAAACGTCACCTATCCATGTTTTCCATGTTTTGTAGGTTAATTGGCTTTGGCAAAATTGTAAATTGTCGCTAGTGTGTAGGATAGAACTCGCTGATCAGCGTGGGCTCGGCGTTTCTGCGCTGCATCTCTAACATGGATTCAAGTTAGAGACTGATGGATTTTTACATGCTTAGAGTTAGTAACGGGATAGGCGATTAAATCTGGAATGCTCAGCCAGAACCTCATCGAATGACAAATAAGGCTTTGATTTCTTTATGATCGAATATACCCTTCCTGAGGTGAGGTGCAGTTAATTGTCACGTGTACCGAGGTACAGTGAAAAGCTAGCTGTTGATTGATCTGTTTTGATTCACTGATTGAAAGATACACAATTCAAAGTCACCCCTTCGGCCCATAGAACTCCATGCCGACCATCGATCACCCGTTCACACTATGTTGTGTTCCACTTTCTCATCCACTCCTGGCACACCAGGGGCAATTTACAGAGGGCTAATTAATCTGCAAACCCGCACGTCTTTTGGAACGTGGGAGGAAACCGGAGCACCCGGAGGAAACCCACCCGGCCACAGGGAGAACGTGCAAACTCCACACAGACAGCACCAGACGTCAGGATGTGATGCAGCAAGGCAGCAGGCCTATCACATGCATCACCCCTATATATATATATTGGTCTTGCATATATATACATACATATACTAGACCAAATGGACCCGTTGGGCCCAAACCTCTCCCACAAGCCCCCTCTCTTTCCCCCCCCCCCCCCCGCCACTTCATCCCCCTCAGCCCCCCCCCCCCCATCCCTCCCTAGGAGATAGATTTAAACTTTAAAATGTGAATAACTTTAAAAATATAACACCGATTTCAATGAAACTTCTTCCATTAGCACCAAAGGGACGACGGTGAATAAGGTGGGCCTAAAATTGTCACGCTATCGTGTAACGTTTTGGCAGTAGTTCAGGAACAAACAAACGAGAGTTTTAGTATATAGATGAGATGGCCAGAACCGACCGTGGTTAATGATGTTATTTTGATGTTAAAAAGTATTCCGAAAGTTTGAATTTTCCTCATTACTCTTCACAATGTCACATTGGTTTTTAAGAGGCCCCCATTATTCCTGACCTAATTCTTTATTGTTGCATGGTAAAATATTCATGTTGATTTTAACATCCCTTGCAAACATGTCCCTAGAGTTCTTACCCAGTTTATATCTCACCAAGTCATTAGCATCCGTGGTCATTTTTGCCATTTAAAATTATTTTTCCAAGTTTTATCGACTGTTAATTGCTTGCACGAATTGGAAGCGTGAGGCCATTCGGCCCATCAAGCCTGCTGTCATAGAATGATAGTGTGGGGAAACTGGCCCTTCGGCCCATTTTGCCCACACCGGCCAACATGTCCCAGCTACACTAGCCCCACCTGCCTGCGCTTGGTCCACATCCCTCCAAACTTGTCCTATCCATGTACCTGTCCGTTTCTTAAACGTTGGGATAGTCCCAGCCTCAACTACCACCTCTGGCAGCTTCTTCCATACACCCACCGCCCTTTGTGTCGTTCAATAAGATCACGGCTGATCTGATGGTGACATGAAGTTGGTATTTCTGAAGCAATCTTTGACCTGCTTGTTTATCAAAGGTCCATCCATTAAGGCATTCAGAGACTCTGTGACCACCACACCTTTGAAGAAAAGGCTAACAAAAACACTCATCCCCACCAAGAAATCAAAGATTTACACGAAGGAACGGTTCTTTTGTTTAGGTAGGTTTTTTTTTATTGTCACTAAAGCATAAGGCAATTATTTCACCCAACAGAAGATATATGTTACAAGACAGACAGTATGTCTGTCAAGATAGTCTGGTACACAGAGCAGCAGAATAATCAATGTGCCAACACCAGTGTACATAACCAAACCCTGCGTAAATAGGTGGATGCAGCACAGTAGAACTGTTTCCCTGGATGGAACAGGATGGGAACCAATATACAAATTGCATATTTGGATGCGGGAACCATCTAGTAACGCAAAAACGTTTTTTGTGGCAATATTTATCATACAACGAAAGCTGCACTGGAAATACGCTTGCAAATTTAGTGCGCAGGAAGGAACTGCAGATGCGGGTTTAAACAGAAGCTAGACACAAAATGCTGGAGTAACTCGGCGGGAAGGGCAGCATCCCTGGAGAGAATGGGTGGCGTATCGGGTGGAAACCCTTCTTCAGTCTCGACCCGAAACGCCACCTATTCCTTCTCTCCAGAGACGCCGCCTGTCTCGCTGTGTTACTCCAGTATTTTGTGTGTCTCTGCAAATTTAGTGCCCTCCTTTGCTGCAACACAGCTGTGCAAATTTCCCTCTGTAGCTCATTTGGAACTGAGGACTAACTGAGCCAAGTTAGCACAGGAGGAAGATTTGCGTCAATCCCTGCAACCATGGGAATGCAGAGGGTGAAACAAGCTATTGTTTGAAACTAATGATTTGGAGATAAGTCAGGAGTATGTACACTTGGATAACTTTTTTTTTCCATCTGTACAATTTAGTGGCCTTCGGTGTTTATTTCAAATCTCCCCACACCAAGATCAATCTGCAAATATATGTAGGATCAAGTTCATTCTGCAAATATATATGTATACAACAGCTCTCCATCAATCAGATTGGCCTATATTCTCCCATCATAAACTTCAATTGGAGTTGTTTCAAATTATTAGCTTGCTCCAGAAGACATCTAATACTACTAAGCCCGGTTTTAATCTTGCTTTTAAATTGCTAAATGGGGAAATAATTTGCGTTGACAATATTACTTTGATGTAAAAGTCAAAGATTTTACAGGATTAACTGGAAGAAGTATGTATATGTAATAAAAAGGAGCTGCAGATGCTGGTTTATACCGAAGATAGACCCAAAGTGCTGGAGTAACTAAGTGGGCCAGGCAGCATCTCAGGAGAACATGGATAGGTGACGTTTCAGGTCGGGAGTGAAGACGGGTCTCGGCCCAAAGAGTCACCTCTCCATGCTCTCCTGAGATGCTGCCGAAACCGCTGAGTTACTCCAGCACTTTGTGCCTGTCGCTGGAGGAAGAACTAACTCGATACTGCAGGAATGATCCCCAAATGCAAAAGGAAACGAGGAATGGAACGACACTAATCCGTCCATCTGAGTCAAACAACTTCAGTCCTGGAAGCATAGAATCAAATGTTACCTCACTGCAAGGCAGACATTAGTTTAAAAACAGAGTGGGGACATTCTCATTAAAAAAATACGAGGGATGGTTGTCTGAGAATGACAAAGACCTGCAGAAATACACATGGATAAGTCGTATACTCATTGAACACTCACTCAAACTGTGCAGGGAACAAATGAACTGTCCCAATTGTTTTGGCTCACAATTCCTGTCCTTCACATCACTGGACATGTGGTTTTCTGCACTCTTCAATCCTTCCCCCAACCCTCCTCCCCTCCCCTCCCCTCCCCCCCCCCCCCCCAATCTCCCCTCCCCCCCCCCCCCCCCCCTCCCCCTCCCCCTCCCCCCCCTCCCCCCCCTCCCCCTCCATCCTCTCTCTCACTGAAATTACTGTAATATGTTCCGGCTCATTGCTTGGCACAAGTGCTGGAAATAGGCATTTATATGGCACTTAGCATTTTAGTGCGTAAATCTTAACTATCAATCACCATAAAATGAATGCTGAAAATTACAATGTTCTGGCGGTGCAGCAATAAACGTGTACAAAACAGTTGCACTATCATCATCATCAGGTCGATACGAGGAACTGCAGATGCTGGCTTACAAAAAAAGACACAGTGCTGCAGTAAGGCAGCATCTCTGGAGAACGCGCCTGACCTGAAATGTCATCTTTTAGTTTAGTTTGGAGATACAGCACGGAAACAGGCCCTCCCTCCAGCTCACTGAATCCATGAGGACCATCGATCAACCGCTCACACTAGTTTAGAGATGCAGCGTGGAAGCAGGCCCTTCGGCCCACCGAGTCCGTGCTGATCATTGATTGCCCGTACGCTAGTTCTGACTTACCACACTAGGGGCAATTGACAGAAACCAATTAATCTACAAATGTTTGGAATGTGGGAGGAAACCCACGCGGTCACAGGGAGAACATACAAACCCCACACAGACAGCACCCGTAGTCAGGATCAAACATGGGTCTCTGGCGCTGTGAGGCAGCAGCTCTACCAGCTGCGCCAGTGTGCCGCCCATTACACTAATCCGTGTTCTCCAGAGATGCTGCTGAGTTACTCCAGCACTTTGTGTCGTTTGTATCATGTACAGTTGACTTATGCATGTTCACAGTAGCTTGTCAATGTATTAGGGAAAGGCGTGTCACAATCAGCAGCGTCTTCGTGTGAAAACACCAAACACTTCTTTCTACTGATATTAATTCAGTAGGATGTCTCAGCGCATAATTACATTTATAGGCCCGTTTTAAAAAAAACAAAAACACATACAATTCCTGTCATATATAGCTGTGCTATATTAAATGTTGTAAGCAAAGAACAATTTGTTGAACATCTGAAGATAATGAATGGATTTCCAATTCCAGTCAAGCATTCCAAAATAAAAGCAGATGATTTTGATGCTTGACTCATTTCTTAAAAGCAATGCATTCAGTAAGTTGCTCTTTCATAGTTTGAGTGGTTGATATCAGACCTCCAACATATATAGACATGGATGAGGGGGAAATAATAGCTTTCGTGTAGCTTTCCCAAATCTCTGGGCTAAAAATGTTGACACAAGCAACTGCAGATGTTGGAATCTTGCATAGAACACAAAGTGCTGGAGTAACTCAGCGGGTCAGGCTGCGTCTCAGGAGGACATGGACAGGTGAGGTTTCGGGTTGGTGTCCTTCTTCACATTCCCACAACGTCGCCTATCCTTTTCCTCCAGATGCTGCCCGACCCGCTGAGTTGCTCAAGCCCTTTGGGCTAATAATGATGTTCATCTTTAAAAACCTAACACTGTGATCTCCAGACTGAAACGCGTTGAAAGACCTCCAAACTCCACTGCACAGGGCCAGAGTATGGCTGGTACATTGTGTCTTCAAATGACCTTGCGTGTGATGTTTATGAAGACCAATGATTCATCCAAGCATCAAACTTTCTAGAATCAGAGATGCAACCAGGCTTCGTCAGAAACTGCTTTGGAACTAGTTTGACTGCACGGCATCTGAGAAGAGTTGATTTTCCCTCATCATCTGTCGGGGTTTGTACGATTTAAAAAAAACATCACTGCCCATTATAGTTTGTTGCAGTAGGACCCTTAATATTACAGAAATATATCTCAAATGCTAAATAATCTCCCAGTTAAAATCCAGAATGTTATATCCACAATCAACATTTACTAGTGTATAAAAGTTTATAATATTTTGACAACAGAATGGTTCAATAAAAAACAACAACTTTTTTTTCCTGTTTTATGAATAAATTCATTCCATCACCCATGTCGTGGTTGAACTGACTTGAACAAGATCAAATCAGACCCAGGGAAAGTTGGAAGTGGCGTACAAAAAGAAATGCAGTAACAGTATGAGTGGCTACAACTTGCAAAAGCCATACAGAATGCATTCTGAATACCGTGATCTGACATGGAAACTGTGAACTAAATCGTCGTTCGAATCCGACACTAAAATTGTGTTATCCATATCTTAACAGCATGTCAGACTTGAAAAACGCAAAACACTAACTTGCATTATCTTTGCGTAATCACAATGGGACTAGCATAGACTGGGCAACTTGGATGAGTTGGGACGAACTGTACGACCCACGATTGTGCATTTGAGGAGTGGGTATGTTCCAGAGGACTGACCCTGAGAGACGCTTTGGGAATTACCCTGTTTCAATACTTAGTTTAAAAAAAAATCCATTGAATCATTCCCGATGAACAACGATCGGCTCTAGAATCTCAATACATGGCTGCTTTTAATCCCTTTGAACAACAAGGTTTATTCAGAGATGGCAACGAGGTCAAAGAGATAAAAAAAACGTATTCAAAATCAACTGCGTGAAATTCTGGCAATCACATCAGGCTTCAAGGTGCATAATAAAAAAAGAACATGCCAATAAAACTTGAAAGGTGAACAACAAGGAGCCTACACTGTAGGAAGGAACTGCAGATGCTGGTTTACATCAAAGATAGGCACAAAATGCTGGAGTAACTCAGCGGGATAGGCAGCATCTCTGGAGAGAAGGAATGGGTGACATTTCGGGTCGAGACCCTTCTTCAGACAAGGGGTCTCGACCCGAAACATCACCCATTCCTTCTCTCCAGAGATGATGCCTGTCCCGTTGAGTTACTCCAGCATTTTGTGTCTAAGTATCTTACTCTTTTTGAAATGGTCCTCGACACACACACCATGAAAATCTCATCCCATCCCCTTCCACCAACTGGATTCCACACCTCAAGTTATCCAAGGGAAGGCAGATATTATCACTCCCGATTGTGAAATGTGGCTAATGTTTTAAGACGGCATGTTTAGTTTCATTTGATTCCAGTCTTCTGATAGGGTAGCACACAGACCAAGAGTGGGAAAAGCATGCATGCTCTCTGCAGAATACACACATTGTTCACGACTGCCAGTACATAAATACACTGGCTGCTGGATTTGAGGTCCCAACCATGCAAGGGTTATGGGGTGAAGGCAGAGGAATGGGGTTGAGAGGGAGAGATCAGCCATGATTCAAGTGTGTTGTACTCAATGGGCTGAATGGGTTTTATGTCTTATAGTCTTGTGTACTCTTCAAAAAACAACCTGCACAATATCAACTGGCCTGTCTCGAGAATGACATACACTAATCTCATCAAATATTTTTTTGCAAAAGAAACTGTGATATAATAGTGGAGCAGTAAAATTGAGATTCAAGGGGCTAGATTACTGGTTTGCAAAGAAAAAGACACAAAGTGGTGGAGTAACTAGGCAGGTGAGGCAGCATCTCTGGAGTACATGGATAGATGACACTTCAGGTCTGGACCCTTCTTCAGACTGATTGTAGTGGGGGGGGGGGGGGGGGGGGAGAGAAAGCTGGAAGAGAGAGGTGGGGTCGGGCAAGTGACAGGTGGAGAAACAAGGAACTGCAGATGCTGGTTTACACCAAAGGACACAAAGTGCTGGAGCAACTCAGTGGATCGTGTAGGTGGATACAGGTAAGAAGGGGAGGCTCGATTGGCAGGTGGTTGGACAAAGGCCAGAGATGGAAAGACAAAAACTGCGAGATGAGGAGATTTAGAAAGGAGACGTGAAATGTGAAGCTGCCCTGGTGCCCATCGTACAGCAGACTAGTGACTATTTTTGATCTGTACAGCAGATGGTCTGCCATTCTATCTCCTGCTTGATGTTGTCTAGCTGTTGCATTTCCTAAAATAAAACTCAGGAAGTTACGACGACAAAATGGTACCCTCCCAGGATTGTGGTGCAAGTTGTGACTGTTGCACGCTTAAGTGGAATCTGTTACGGCGGCTGGGCTGCTGGAATAAAGTCATCTGCTTTATAATATTGAAAATGGTAAATACCGATTGAAGCAGCATTTCATCCAAGCCTCTGAAAAGGTCTGGTGTTTATTGTGCAACTGTGAAGCAAGACTGATCCAAGCAAGAATGTAACCTGAGTTAAATGAACTCCGTAAAGCTCAGCAGTGGAAAGGAAACCGCTATGCCTGGAGCATTTAAATGCCAAGCACCAATATCAATGGTCTGCATAAATACACTGAGAAAAAATCTCTTTGGACACGTGTAAAATATGTTTTGATATTATTTTGCTCTCCATGGACATGAATTTACACGGAACCAATTCAGCGAGTGGCCAGGACCCTAAAGTGAAGGAAGCAGAATGAGCTAAATTGAGTTAATTCCACATAGTTTCTCTCTCATTCAGAATCAGCAACACCAAAATGAAACCAACTCGGAATAATCTCTTGTTTTGGGATGTGGTCTGGAGATTATAGTTTTGCTTTTAGAATGCCGTTCAAAAGGACTTGTGATTTTTCTAAACTGCAGAAAAGTATTCTTTTTTTTAAACCTAGACCTTGTATAAGAATGTTCGATATATACTGTTGAAATTCTTCTCCTCAATTGTCCAGAAAAGATCAGAGCTGATGTGAATTCATCACTTTTAACATTACTGTCATGTTAATGAGAAATGTAGAATTACTTGATTAAATGTCAGTTTTTTTACATTTGTTTTATCTTTAAATTATTTCTGAAAATACTGAAAAGTTACATAAGCTAATGACGATTAAGACGCACAGTGCCTGAAGATGCAACCATTCCAAATGGATTCTCAAATATTTTAACATTTAAATAATCCTCTATTATTTAAATCTATTAATTTGAACCCAAATAAACCATATATTTGAGAGATGAGAGATATCCCATTTTGTAGGTACCGTTGGCTGGTAGGCAGAGCCTGAGTATCGATATAAACCAAGAAATAGTCTTGAAGTTCACTGTAAACAATGGAAGATGTGAGACCTCACTTTTGTCGAATAAATGCAAGGGCTGAGCAATGGTTTAGATGATATCTGTAGAAAATTAGGGGTAGGTGTCCTAGATAGAACCAAAATGTGCGTCCATGTTAGAATACAATGGAGGAAGGTTTTTTAATAGTTTAACGCGGTATAAAGCATCTTGGAATAAATAATGGAGTTTCCTTTTGGCCAATGTAATTTGGTTAAATATAAATTTAGTTTTGATTGTAAATGTCATTAATCCACAGATAAATTGCTAGGAGTTTATTAATTTAGTGATTTGAGATTGTAGAGTACAACTAAAGTGTGTCAATTCTTAAAAAATATTTTTGTAATTGTCTTTTGTAAATGTACCTGAGCAAAACTCCTAAAGAAACAATTTTAAGAGTGCATACGTATGCTGTACCCAAGCCAACAGAAGATGTTGTTTTAGTCTGACTTGATCACCATGCTTTTGTTAATTGGTTCTCTACTCTTGTTCTGCATTTGCTCCATTTTAGAAAGTTGTCTTTGGTCATTAGCTAATTTTAATCAACTCTGAAATATACTGCACCTTAGTAATTCTAATATTTTTGGGAATAATGCAGTGAAGTAGAAAACGTAAACACAGCAATACTTTATAACTGCCGGGGACATCGTGATAGTGCTGTGGTTATTGTTGACTCCAATAATAATCGAGATTTAGATGAGCTGTTTCTGCAGACCAATGGATAAAAGACCCTGTAAAAGGCCACGTGGAAAAAAATCTTTCCTAAAATGTTTTCAATATTGCCACATCAAAACGTCAGATATATATTTTTAAACATTAGGCAACAGTGCTGCAAGACAGTTAAATTGAAGCTTTTGTTTAACACATGATTACTATTTTTTTTTGTTGTGTGTTGATTTTACAGTCAATTGCATTCACGGATTCTAACATATATGTACAAATGCATGTTCTTGTACCACTCTGCTACTAAATTTACCTAAATGTGCTTATTAAGATCATTTAAGCAGTATTTCTTTTTCAAATATTCAGACTCAAGTGATTTAAAAATAACCGGCAGTCTACTTGGTTTTTTGGTCTCACAATGATTGCACATGGCCCACTCTGTTGGAAGCACTGATTTATTGCTGCGGATAAGAAAGATGTCCTGGAAAGTCAAGTGTGCCCAGCAGTCGGCTGGCTCCCTCCCCCATCTTGCCAGACACCGTGGCATCAATTATCCGCACACGTTGTTTCTGATCAGACTTTCTCATCTATTAAAGCACTTGCCCTTCGTTCGGTCTTTGTCTGCCTTGGTGCTCAAGGCCTCTCAACACAAGGCAAGCCTTCCCCACGCACGGAGAATTAAAAAAAAACTTAATGGAGAAAGCCGAGAAAGGATGTACAGAACCTGCTTGTTTCTCCCCAAACTTGCAACACACCACACCCGTGTACGTACCATTCAAGCATTTGATATACCAAGAATGAAGAACTATTGAGGAATTCTATGGAAAGAAATTGACACAATGTGGTGGAACAACTTTGCATCTTTGGAGAACATGGGTTGGTGACGTTTTGGATCGGGACCCGTCTACAGATTGACTGTGATGGGGATGGATGGGGCGGGCAATAGAAAGCTGGAAGAGACGAGGGGCAAGACAAAGCCGGCGAGTGATAGGTGGATACAGGTGAGCGAGGATTTCGAATTGTGAAGCCAAAGGAAGGAGTATAGGAGAAAGGGGAGGGAGCAATGGGAGAAATGGGTGCATCCAGGTGGGGCGCAGGGAAAAGAAGGGGGAAAAAAGGGGAGATGGGGAGTATTTTTGTAGATTAGCTACCTAAAATTGAAACGTTCAATGTTGTAAGATTGTGCTAAAATCTGGGCACCACTTGCCCACGGTAAAAAGTAGATTATCTCCGCTGTTTCCTGATATGCACTCATCAAAATCCTTCAAGCCATCACAAGTTCTCTGCATTTGATTGGCTGATGGTTGCTATGGCTAAATGCTTCCAATAGGATCTTTATGACTTCACTGAGAGAGACTCTTTTCGTTTTTATTCCACCATTTACAAAAATGTTCTGTGATTTATTTAGATTCAGATATAGTAATCCATGAAATAGGTTTCATCAGCATGCTCCCCATTATCAAGAATGCATTTTGACACCTCTGCCAGTTAAACTGTTAAATTAGCACTTTACAAATCAACAATAGCGGTTGGCTATAATTTCTAGTAATAAAATAGATTTTGTTAATAACTTGCCGGCAGTTTTAAGTACATTAATCCCTAAATTTGTAAACCCTTTCTCTAGACTAGCTGTTTGAATCAATGCTATCTTACACACAAAAGGAATCAGAGCAAAACATGTAACCTTTATGCTACTGTATTGAGGAATATTTCAAAAAGGACTTGGGTGATTGTAAAAGGTAGCATGCCCTATTATAAATTAGGTATCAGTAACTACTGTATGATACAGGTATCCCCTCTTGTAAGCACACAGAGGGTAGAACGTAGCCACAACAAACTTGCCATCGAACATTCTTCCAGTCAGCATTTGCTGAGCTATTTTGCAGTCCCCAGCGCTTCTGAATTCAACAAAAACCTAATTGTAAAAAAGAATGAGAATTAGTGCCTCACACTTCATTGTTTAGTTTGGTTCAGTTCATTGTCACGTGGACTGAGGTACAGTCAAAAGCTTTTGTTGCGTGCTGTCCAGTCAGCGGAAAGACAATACACGGTTACAGTCAAGCCGTGAACAGATACATGATAAAGGGAATAACGTTTAGTGGAAGATACAGTCCAGTAAAGTCTGATAAAAGATAGTCTGAGGGTCTCCAATGAGGTAGTTAGAAAGTAGCTTCAGTCGCCTGATAACAGTTGGGAAGAAATGGTCTCTGAATCTGGAGGTGTGCGTTTTCACACAAGAGGGAGTGGTCGGGGTGCGACTTGTCCTTGATTATGTTGGTGACCCTGCCGAGGCAACGTGAGGTGCTAATTGAGTCAATGGAGGGAATGTTAGTTTGTGTGATCGTCTGGGCTGCGTCCACAATTCTCTGCAATTTCTTGCAGTCTTGGATGTAGCTGTTCCCAAACCATGTGTGATATGTCTTTATGAAAATAACTGCAGATGCTGGTACAAATCAAAGGTATTTATTCACAAAATGCTGGAGTAACTCAGCAGGTCAGGCAGCATCTCAGGAGAGAAGGAATGGGTGACGTTTCGGGTCGAGACCCTTCTTCAGTTTGAAGAAGGGCCTCGACCCGAAACGTCACCCATTCCTTCTCTCCTGAGATGCTGCCTGACCTGCTGAGTTACTCCAGCATTTTGTGAATAAATACCTTTGTGATGTATCTTTAAATCATTTGGTATTCTTGGCAGTGGTGGCATTGCTAATTCTCTGTGAGGAATTAAAATTCGATTTGAACGGTGTCCCTACTTAAGGGCAGCACAGTTGGTGGAGCTGTGCCCTTACTGCGCCTGAGACCCGGGTACGATTCCGACTTCGTGGGCTGTCTGTGTGGGTGTTTGTACCTTCTCCCTGTGACTGCGTGGGTTTCCTCCCACATCCCAAAGACGTGCAGGTTAATTAGCCATCGCAAAATTGCCCCTAATGTGAGTGAATGAAAAAGTGGGATGACACAGAACTAGTGTGAACGGGTGATTGATGGTTGGCGTGGACTCAGTGGTCTGAAGGGCCCGTTTCGCACTGTATCTGTACATTCGGTGCGAGGATCTCCCTGTTGGTGCCAAGATGGCCGTTCAAGAGTCCAGGCTAGTCCTTGATTGTGCTGCTGGCCTTGCCAAGGCAGCAGGAAGTGTGGATGGAGTCAACGGAAGAGAGTTTGGTTTGCGTGATGGTCTGGGCTACATCCACAACTCTCTGTTCTGTTGCCTTATACAGGAGATTATATATATTTTTCCAGGAAACTATCCTTTATTACTATAAAAATAGAGGAAAGCTTTCTAGCTAAATGTTTACGTACCTGGCCTTTACCAAGGTTATCCTTTGGGACAAACAGAGACAAAACTGGTCCAAACTTCTGACATTCTTCCCGTATATCTTCCACAACATCTGTTGAGAAAAGAAACACGAGATTTTAAATGAAATTCAAATGCAGTCATATCTTGCACGAGTATATTTAAGGTGTTAACTCAAATCTCGCCTCTTCCCAATATTAAAGCAGAATTGTTTTAGACGTTGCTTCTACAAGTGAGAAAGGAAACACTGACCTTCATATTCTTCTTCATTTTGAAGATAGTTATGATCAATAACATTGAGCAGTCTCAAAACGGGTGTTGGGAGCATGACCAAATCATCAATATGGGGGGCTAGTAATAAAAAAATAACATGGTAAGGACTACAATTTGCTTATCGATATTAGGTTTAGGTTTATTACTGTCACACGTAGAGATGTAGTGAAAAGCTTGGCTTTGCACGGTATCCAAACAGATCAGACATACCATGCACAGGTACAATCAAATCCAACTCAAGTGCAATAGATAGAGCAAGGGGGAAGATACAGAGTGCAGAATGTACCTCTCAACATTGTAGTCCAGAGACAAAGTCCAATGTCTGCATGGGGTAGAGGTGAATCAGACAGTACCCTAGCTTATGGTGGAACCGTTCAGAAGCCTGATAACAGGGTGGAAGAAGTTGTTCTGGTGTGGTGCGTGCTTTCAAGCCTCTGTGCCTTCTACTTGAAAGAAGCAGAGAGGAGGAGGAATGACCAGGCTTTCAAGCTGCTTTTCCGAAGCAGCGTGAAGTGTAGAAGGAGTCAATGGCGGGGAGTCCGCACCGAGTGATCGACTGGGCTATGTCCACAACTCTCGGCAATTCATCATAGTTTTAAGGTAAGAGGCGAAATTTTTCTAAGGTATCACAAAATGCTGGAGTAACTCAGCAGGCCAGGCAGCATCTCAGGAGAAAAGGAATGGGTGACATTTCGGGTCGAGACCCTTCTTCAGACTGATGTCAGGGGAGTCGGCAGGACAAAGAAAGAATGTAGTTGGAGTCTGGAAGACAGTGGGAGAACTGGGAAGGGGAGGGGAAGAGAGGGACAGAGGAACTATCTAAAGTTAGAGAGGTCAATGTGGGGTGTAAGCTGCCCAAGCGAAACATGAGGTGCTGTTCCTCCAATTTCCGGTGGGCCTCACTGTGGCACTGGAGGAGGCCCATGACAGAAAGGTCAGACTGGGAGTGGAAGGGGGAGTTGAAGTGCTGAGCCATCGGGAGATCAGGTTGGTTATGGCGGACTGGACGAAAGTGTTGAGCGAAACGATCGCCGAGCCTGCGTTTGGTAGGCTGACATTTTTCTGATGCATCAAAAGAATTGCACACCAGTACAGACTTCTGAGATATTTTGTGACAGGCACTTCCCAAAAGAAAAGTAGGCAGCAATTGGAAATTTCAGAAGTATAAAAGAAGCCTTGCAGTGGAGTGAAGGAGGATGAAATGTGACAATGTGGAGGTTTAGAAAACCATGGGGGGCATAGATAAGGTGAAGGGTCAGTCTTTATTTTCTCAGTAGGGAATCTAAAACAAGAAGGCACAGAGTTAAAGTGAGAAGGGGTAGTGGGTGTGGGATGAACTGCCAGTGGAAGTGATACAGGTGGGTAGAAATGCAGGTACAACATCTAAGACACATTTAGATAGGTACATAGATAGGATAGGTTTAGAGGGATATGGGTCAAACACAGGCAGATGGGACAAGCGCAGATGGGCAGGTTGGTCAACATGAGCAAATTGGGCCAAAGGGCCTATTTCAATGACTCAAAACTCTAATTACAATATTTAAAAGTGGTTCGGACAGGTTAGAGTCATAGAGTGATACAATGTGGAAAGGGGCCCTTCAGCCCAACTTGCCCAAACTGGCCAACATTGTCCCAGCTACACTAGTCCCACCGGCCTGCGTTTGGCCCATACCCCTCCAAACCTCTCCTGTCCATGTACCTGTCTAACTGTTTCTTAAATGTTAAATCTTAAAAGGTTCATGGGGAGAAACGATTTTGAGGGATACGGGCCAAATGCAGGCAAATGTGACTAGCTCAGAAATGCACCTTGGTTGGCACGGACGGGTTGGGCCAAAGGGTCTATTTTCATGCTGTACGACTCTATAAAAGCCAAGATTGACTTTTACACCACTGATCAATCATGAGGCACATTTTCAAATGCCTCTTAATAGATTGTCATTTCACAACTTAATGACTTTTGTTCATTTTTCTTATCAGGGTTAAGTACGGATGGGTAAGCCAGATAAATGGAAGGAATTCAAAAGGCAGATCATCAGAGTTTCACGGTTTTATTCCATTTCACAACATGGTTACATCAAAATGTACATTCGAGAGTTATGATTCAAGTTATGAATCTTTACCAATATGTATTTAACTGTGGACATTGAACTTACCAAAGGGAATGCTGAACAAGGGGTTGTATAAAGCACAATCCGCTGTGATTCTCTGTGCAGGGTCATCATGAAGCATACTGCAATTTAAAAAACAGAAGGTGAAAATTGTAAAGTGTTGGAGTAAATATCTTTCACGCACAATATCCTTCTGCTGGTTGAATATAATTATTTTCATCTATATATTTCAATTTCTAATATAACAGGACCTTTTTGAATCTATGCCAGAGCTGGTGCTTTCAAATTGAAAGATCTTCAGTGATAAGAGCAGCATTAGGTCATTCTGCTCCGCCATTCGATCATGGCTGATCTATCTTTCCCTCTCAAACCTATTCTCCTGCCTTCTCCGCATAAACTTTGACATCCTTACTAATCAAGAACCTGTCAACATCCGCTTTAAAAATACCCTATGCCTTGGTCTCCACTGCTGTCTAGATTCACCACCCTCTGGCTAAAGAAATTCCTCCTCTACCTAAGGATAGTGCCATCTTGTGACATATATTGGCTTTAATGGTATTAACATACAATCAACTAGCAAAGACTATCAAAGCTAACAGTTGCTTATGATCGGAAAGACGTTTTTTTACGTGTTTTAGATCATTTCTTGGCTTTAATTTCAAACTGCTTTTGAATTTTTACACGGGAACCTCCTCTCACTACTGAGGGTAAATTTAACCAATGATGCTATTGAGAACAAGAGCCGGGGTTTCAAGTTGCAACTGTACAAGATGTTGGTGACATATACTTGGGGTATTATGTGTAGTTCTGGTCATCTGGCGAGAGCAAGGATGTCATTTAGCAGGAAAGGGTGCAGGGAAGTTTCACAAGCATCTTATTGAGACTGGAAGTCTTGTGTTGAAAGGAGAAACTGGGTATGCTGGGGCTGTGTGTTCACTGGAGTTTTGGAGGTCAGGGGTGACCTTAGAGGGGAATAAAGCCATGAGAGGCGCAGTTAAGATTAATCGCCTGTCTTTTACTCACAGTAGGGGATTCTAAGGGGAAAGATTTTAAAGTAAACTTCAGGGTCACTTTCTCGCACAGAAGGTGGCGAGTATGTAGAAAGAACTGCCAGAGGGGAAGTGGCAGAGGTGGGTGCAATGACAACCTTCAAAAGACATTTGGACGGTTTCGTAGATGGGAAAGGTTTCGAAGGATGAGGGCAAAACACAGGCAATTTGGTCAGCATGGATGAGTTGAGCAGAAGGGCCTGTTTCCATACTGCTAACTCTATGACGCTAATGTTCACCTGGCACTCCAGTAGGTGAGTTGTAAACCAGAAGCCTGAAGATGGAAATTTAAATGTTGATTTTAGGATTGCTGATTAGGAAGTAGCCTAGAAAGAAAGGAAACAAGTCATCTCACAGAATAGACCAGGTAGGTATTCATTAAATGAGATTAATAGGGCTCCACTTGGCTGATCATTTTGCAGTTGCTTCCTTTTTATTATTTAACCAAGTAATATGAGAAACACAAATATCCTGCACAGATTACACAACCTATTTTATATTTCAGCCATATGCAAACGTATATCTAGATAACGCTGCATGAAAGTGCTACATAACACAAAAATATCTAAAGTCTGCCTCCAAATTTAAAAAGCATGCTTACATATCTATAATGAACATCTCGTGATATTCTGTAAGTATACATAGCGTCTACTCTATTTTTTAAACATAATTCAGGATTTGATTTTCATAACATTATGCACATAATCAAGTTATTCAAGTTTATTTTGTAATGTTACATTTGGAGGGCTTGTTTTAAAACAAGCCCTCCAGATTTAATGTTACAAAATAAACTTGAATAATTTTTGTCACACCTACAAAGCATACAATGTAGAACAGTGCACGATCTAGCATGAATCAACTTTTAAAAACGCACGTGACACAAGTTAACGTAGAAAACGTTGTGACAATTGGAATCGGCAGTCATGCCTAGAAGTTAGGCTGTGAATTAAACTTCACTCCTGTATCTTAAACAAATAATCTAGTTTAACATTATGGAGGCTAATTTCCTCACGAAAAGGGTAACATGATTTGTTTAGTTTAGTCTAGTTTATTGACACACGTACTGAGGTACAGTGAAAATCTTTATCCCTTGTCGTGAATGTTCGTAAATATTAAGAGCGGTTGAACTAACACCATTGTTCATAATAATGCCTTTAAAACAACTGTATCTATCAACTTTCCACTGTGACATATAACACAAATATTTTTTTCCTTACGCTACTTGGACAATACACAGGTACAATTTTTAGTTCAATTAGGAAAAAATCCATTCAAATATCAATCAAATTTTACAAAATGATCGATGTCATTAATGAGTCAAAGTTGGCGACTTACCTTTTAATAACATCTCTGAGGTGATAAACTGGAATAGCTGAATATACCAAATCTTTACTTGCAAAAATTGAATCTATGACAGCAGAACTGTTGGCCTGGACAGAATAAAACAAAAGTGTTGAGATCAGAGTACAACATTTGGGATATAATTGTAACAGTGAGGACTTGGAAAAGCAACTATTTTAAAACTTGCAAAACAATTATTCTGGTATTATTCGTCCACATTTTGAGTGCATATTTTATACCTCTCTTGGGATACCGGAATTAGTGTGAATGGATGATCGATGATCGTTGTGAGCTTGAGGAGTCTGTTCCCGTGTTGTATCTTTCAGTCAATTTAATTCTTCTAAATAAAAATGATTTGTCTTCTTTCTGTTCCAGCTCTTTAGTCAGAAGGTGATGAATCTGTGGAGTTATTTGCCACAGAAGGCTGTGGAGGCCAAGTCAGTGGATATTTTTAAGGCAGAGATAGATAGATTCTTGATTAGTACGGGTGTCAGAGGTTATGGGAAGGCAGGAGAATGGGGTTAGGAGGGAGAGATAGATCAGCCATGATTGAATGGTGGAGTAGACTTGATGGGCCAAATGGCCTAATTCTACTTCTATTCCTTACAATAGACAATAGGTGCAGGAGGAGGCCACCCGGCCCTTCGAGCCAGCACCGCCATTCAATGTGATCATGGCTGATCATTCTCAATCAGTACCCCGTTCCTGCCTTCTCCCCATACCCCCTGACTCTGCTATCCTTAAGAGCTCTATTTTTTCTTTCTTTCTTTTTTCCCTTAGTACCTAATCAGATGTACAGCACTTTGGTCAACGTGGGTTGTTTTTAAATGTGCTATACAAATAAAATTGACTTGACTTGACTATCTAGCTCTCTCTTGAATGCATCCAGAGAACTGGCCTCCACTGCCCTCTGAGGCAGAGAATTCCACAGATTCACAACTCCGACTGAAAACGTTTTCCCTCATCTCAGTTCCAAATGGCCTACCCCTTATTCTTAAACTGTGGCCCCTTGTTCTGGACTCCCCCGACATTTGGGAACATGTTTCCTGCCTCTAACGTGTCCAACCCCTTAATAATCTTATACGTTTCGATAAGATCGCCTCTCATCCTTCTAAATGACGACCGTATGAACTTTCTCTTCTAGAGGTCCCATGGAATTATGATGGATATCAGATAGTTTCTAGCTACAATTGAAAGATACAGCATGGACACAGACCCTTTGG
Organism: Rhinoraja longicauda; assembly: GCF_053455715.1. NCBI lineage: Eukaryota > Metazoa > Chordata > Chondrichthyes > Rajiformes > Arhynchobatidae > Rhinoraja > Rhinoraja longicauda. Next base: position 54,717,054 of record NC_135963.1, on the reverse strand, counting down.
CCAACTGAGTTCACGTTGACCATCCACTCATTATGATATGATAGAACTTTATTTATCCCAGGAGGGAAATTGATCTGCCAACAGTCATAAAAACACAAAATATATGAAACATTAAATTAAAGTGACGAGTGGAAAAGGCTTGGGGATGTGCAAAGATTGGGATGGGGGCGGGCGGGGAAGAGGAGTCAGTCTCAGTCTATCCCACGACAGAAGGGGGAGGAGTTGTACAGTTTGATAGCCACAGGGAAGAAAGATCTCCTGTGGCGCTCTGTGCTGCATCTTGGTGGAACCAGTCTGTTGCTGAAGGTGCTCCTCACGTTGACCAGTGTGTCATGGGGGGAGGTGAGCTGTGTTGTTCAAGATGCTCTGCAGTTTTAGGAGCATCCTCCCCTCCAAGACCACCTCCCACAAATCCAACTCGGCCCCTAGGACGGAGCCAGCCTTCCTGATGAGTTCGCATGCTAGTTCTAGGTTATCCCACTTCCTCATCCACTCCCTACACGCACGGGGCAATTTACAAAGGCCAATTAACCTACAAACCTGCACGTCTTTGGGATGTGGGAGGAATCCGGAGCACCCGTACAGTCACTGGGAGAATGTGCAAACTTCACACAGACAGCACCCGAGGTCAGGAACAAACCCAGGTCTCTGGCGCTGTGAGACAGCAACTCTACCAGCTGCACCACTGTAAAACAAAGGGCAAGGAGATATGTTACATGAAAGAAGTTGCAGATGGTACCGAGAAAGGGATGATCAAGGGACAATTTTTTTTTTTTTTAAATTACCACAATTTTCTGACGTTCAAGCGCGGGTAGCTTATGTGTCCGGACTCAAATCAATGTAACCCTTGTAAGTTAACAAATGCTACATGCCATCCACGTTTCCTGTTCTGGCAGAATTTTTTCAAATCCACCCGGGAAATAAGTCTGAAGTCAAGAACTTAAACATTTTTATACATCGGAAGGACCAAACCAACTGCCTTCAGTTGCTTTCCCTGTATCCTCCATCTGTATAAAATCATGAGGGGAATAAATGCACAGTCTTTTACCCAGGGTTGTGGAATCATAGGTTTAAGATGAGGGGGGGAAAGACTGAATATGAAACTGACGGGTAACTTTTTTACACAAAGGGTGGTGGTAGCTGCATGGAGCGAGCTGCCAGGGGAGGTAGTTGAGGCAGGTACTGTAACAAGATTTGAAAGACATTTGGGCAGATACATGGATAGGGAAGGTTTATAGTGATACAAACGCTGGCAGGTGGGACGGGTGTAGAGGAAACCTTGGTCAGCAATGACAAGTTGAGCTGAAGGTCTGTTTCCACACTGTTTGACTTTATGGCTGCACCTGTCCCTGTGACTGTAATAATCACCCTGCAAGACCATGGTGCTGCTTCAGTTCTGGTTTCTTTCTCGCTTTAATTGCCCCACTTTCCTGAGAGAGTGTGAAATATAGAAGGGAGTCGATCGGGAGGTATAGGCTGCTTTGTGTGTTCACGGCAAGTGTCTGATTTCCTGTGATCTTGGACAGAGTGGTTGCCATACCAGGCTGTGATCCATTCAGATGAATTGTATGGTGCATCCACGGTGATGTTGCCTTGGGAATCCATTTTACACTGCATATTTTCATTCGCCTGATCCAGTGAATGTTGATTCTTACCTTCCATTGTGGAGATCTGATCGTCTCTTTCAGTTTAATTCCTGAGAACATTTCCAGCAAAATTATTCCGAGACTCCAAATATCAACTGTTGTCGTGCATTCTGTATTACTTTCCAAACCCATCTGTGCAAGAATATTATGCAACTCTGCTTCGGGAGCTCTGTAACCATCCGTTTGAATGTATTTCACATCCTGTACAGAGTAAGCAAACAAAGACAGTTCACGACTGAACCCTAAATTATCGCATCATTAAGTAGGCAATTCACAGATCTTTCCCTGCAGGTTATTGCTTTTCAGTTGCAATTTAGTTTCGACTCTGGAGTAGGGGAAAGAATAGCGAGGGCTAATATTGTGGACGGTGCTAATGTGGTGACAGGGTACCGTAGACAAAGCCTAAAAGTAGAGGCATGGAATGCAGCAGTGACGACACCCAAGATTCAGGAACATCATTGATGATGAGATAGCATGCACCGAAGGTATTTATTCACAAAATGCTGGAGTAACTCAGCAGGTCAGGCAGCATCTCAGGAGAGAAGGAATGGGTGACGTTTCGGGTCGAGACCCTTCTTCAACGTCAACTATTCCTTCTCTCCTGAGAGAAACGTCAGCCATTCCTTCTCTCCTGAGATGCTGCCTGACCTGCTGAGTTACTCCAGCATTTTGTGAATAAATACCTTCGATTTGTACCAGCATCTGCAGTTATTTTCTTATATTATAGCATGCACCCATCATTGTAACAGGAAACTGCATCTACTGTCAACTAAGTTAGACCTGTGGATAATCATTTTATTCTGTAATCAAGACCTAGTTTTACTGTTAATCAAATTTCTGTGTAATCTTGTCAGCTGTACCAAACTCGCACTCAGATCAGGTTTGACTAGTCTCCTGGTGCCCACCATTTTTTAATAAACCACCTGAGCTTCTATTACCAACTCCGCGTAATCTCCATTTGCTCCAACAGGCACTTATAAACCCCCTTGCTACATTTTTTATATTTTTAAATACAAATCCAACACTTATGAGAATAACTTATTGATAAATGTACTTCAAGAAACCAACTATCCAAATGTGCAAAGAAACAGCAACAACTTCTAGCTTGACAAAATTTACCATTTAAAAGTTAAAATAGGAGAGCTACATTGCAAAGATTAATTAGATTTCTTTAGCTGCATTATTGATTGGTAATTACTTGAAACATTTGGTCCCAAAAACTCAAGCAGCTGATTGTAGGCATTATTTCATTCATAATGATTGCCAATGATTAGGGTCCAGACTGAGACATCTGTGAACTTTAAACCCTAACTGCACTAATCTGTATGGCTCATGCAATGAACTTCTTTGAATGTTGTTGATGTAATTTATTCAACACACAATCTTCTCTTTTCTCTGGAGCGTTGAGAGGAAACTTGATATAAAATTATGAGAGGTATAGATATGGTACAGTCTGAACCTTTTCTCCCTGCAAAGGTGGAAATATTAAATACTAGAGGGCATAGCTTTAAGGCGAGAGGGGAAAAGTTTAAAGGAGATGTGCGGGGACAAGTTTTTTTTCCCAACAGAGTGGTGGGTGCCTGGAAAGCACTGCCAGGGGTGGTGGTGGAGGCAGATACAATAGTGGCATTTAGATAGGCACATGGTTATAGAGATATATGGATCACGTGCAGACAGTTTAGTTTAATGGCTTCATTATGGCCTATGTTCCTTACCAGTATTGTTCTATGTTCTAAAATCGCCACTTATGGGAAATTTGAGCCCCATTCTGATTAATGAAGTTTTCTAATTTATCATTTACCCCACTAAAAACTGCTAGAATTCCGGCTTTCCACTTATTGAAGCTGTAATGTGAATTATTTAAGAGTTAAGCTTTTATAAGTGCAATTGTTATATTACATACAAGTACCTCCAGAACTCTGGTCATTCTCAGTGTTCACACATCTCCCTTACTCCACAAAAGTTACCAAAATGTCAGATCAAATATTTGTTTCAAAGATCTGAATGGAATTAAACATTACTGCATTTAATTAAAAAAAGACACACAAAATGCTGGAGTAATTCAGGTCAGGCAACATCCCCGGAAAACATGTTTTGAGTCTGGACCCTTTTTCAGGCTGATGGAGGGGGGGGGGGGAAGAAAGCTGGAAGAGAGGCAGAGTAAGGTGTCACTTAAATAATAGTTGAGCGCAGGCGAGGAGGGGTTTTCATAGAAAGATGGTTGGAGAAAGGCCCGAGATGACAAAACAGAAGGTACAAGAAGAAAAAGGAATAAAGAGCTGCGAACTATTAATTGAGTTAGTTTATTGTCACATGTACCGAGGTACAGTGAAAAGCTTTTTGTTGGATGCTAACCAGCCAACAGAAGGAAGGAATTAGTATATTTTTGTGATTTGTTTTTAGACAGTTGTTTTATGTCTTTTGAACAACTGCCCAATAAATATAATTTGCCGAATTCACATATTTTTTTAGATATTTGCAAATTAGACATTTTTTGAAGGCTACTTTACCCTCTTTTCCGTTACCACATCAAACCAAAATCACAGATTTTTTTTTACACGAACTCTTATCAGAAAGGTTTAATATCGACTATGAGTTGATTTTGAAATTACAAGTAGGTACATCTGATAAAATTAAGAATGATTGGGAAAGAGAACTTCAAATTTCTTTACCTATAGAGAAATGGGAGAGGATTCTTCAATTAGTCAATACCTCCTCAATGTGTGCAAGACACGCTCTGATACAATTTAAGGTGCTTCACAGAGCACATATGTCAAAAGATATGTTAGAACGTTTTTATGGTCATATAAACCCTACTTGTGATAGATGTAATTCTGAAGTGGCTTCGCTGACTCATATGTTTTGGTCTTGCCCACTTTTGGAAAAATATTGGAAAGAAATTTTTGATACTATTTCTGTTTTAGGTATTGATTTACAACCTCACCCTATTACTACAATTTTTGGGCTACCAATGTTAGATTCTATTCATCTGTCCCTTTCAGCCCGTCGGTTGATTGCTTTTACTACATTAATTGCCAGAAGATCTATTTTATTTAAACGGAAAAACTCTAATCCTCCTACCAAACTCCATTGGTATTCTGAAACAATATCATGTTTAAATTTAGAAAAAAATAGGAGTGATATTGTTGATCCCTCGGTTAAATTTGATAGGACTTGGGGAAGCTTTATTCAATATTTTCACACGATATAAGTTGTTCCCTCTCCAGCCATTATAATAATTTTTTACCTTTATACGGTGGAATGGATTTGACAACAAACAGGGGTCTAAACTGTTGAATTTTTTTGCAGCCCAGATTCTGTTTTGTTGGTTTTTTTGGTTTGTTTGCTTATTTTAGTTTAGGGGGTTAATTTTTTATTTTTTTTAATACACACAAGTTCTCTTTTAACCTTTTATCTATAATCACATAGAGACTGGGAGGTCTATACTCTATATGTATTTTGAAACTGGATTTATATTTAGGTTACATTTTGTTGTTAATGTAATCCTGATCCCTATGTATCAATATCACCGTTATGCTTATCATTTTTTTGAAAATGTAATTAAAAGATTTGAAAAGAAAGAGGACTATACATGATTAAAATCGAGCCGTCCACAGTGTACAGGTACAGGTTAAGGGAATAAATAACATGTAGTGCACCATAAAGTCCAGTTACTTCAGAGCAGTTTCTTTTTTTTTTGTAAACAAACACCTACAGTTCCTTGTTTCTACTGCATTTAATTAGCCGGGTCAAACCTGTTTGCCGTTAAGAGCAGTGAGCAAATAATCCACAAAGTCTGCTTTTAGAAATTCGTCGTTCAAGCTCCACTCTCACGTAAAGGTGGATTTACCTGGTTTCCCTCTTGGAAGCTCAGCCCAAAGTCAATGAGTTTGAAGCATTCATCCTCGGCGCTCCAGAGGATGTTGCAGGGTTTGAGATCTGCGTGCACGTAGCCCTCGTGGTGAATGAAAGCCAGGGCACTCAGGACATCCCGTGCACAGTGCTGGATCATCCACATCGAATGCCCTCGACTGATGGATTGTAGCAGCAGCTCAGACACACTGACGTCCAACAGTTCCAGCAAAATGCAGTTACAACGGTGGTTCGTGTAGGAGACGTTAGAAAATCGCCCGTACAAAGTCACTGGAAACATATAGGAGAAATTGTAAATTAATCCACATGAAACAAATAATCATTGTCACGAGCCTTGAGGCAGCATTGTGGTTCAGTGGTAGAGCTGCTGCTTCACACATACCAGAGACTCAGGCTTGATTCTTACTATGGGTGTTGCATGTACGGAGTTTGAACATTCTCCCCGTGACTGCGTGGTTTGCCTCCGGGTGCTCCAGTTTGCTCCCACATTCCACAAACTTGCAGGTTAATAGGCTTTGGTAAATTGTAATTTGTCTCTCGTGTGCAGGATAGAACCAGTGTATCGGTAATCATTGGTCAGCGCGCAATAAGTGGGCCGAAGGGCCCGTTTCGACGCTGTGACTCTCTAAAGCCCACCGCGCTCATCCCCCATCTACGCTAACCCCAGTTGCCTGCGTCTGGACCATATCCTTCAATGCTTTTTGTAAAAGAAGGGCCTGTTGTTATGCTTGACAGCTCTATGTACTCTCAGCTGCAGCGTACAATTGCTTGTGAGTAGGAAGGAGCAGATGCTGGTTTAAACCAAAGATGGACACAAAATGCTGGAGTAACTCAGTGGGACTGGCAGCATTTCTCGAGAGAGAGAGAGAGAGAGAGAGAGGGATGACCTTTCATCACCCATTCCTCTCCAGAGATGCTGCCTGTCCCGCTGAATTACTCCAGCATTTTGTGTCTATGTACAATTGCTTATTCCAGTCAAGTATTTCTAGAAATATGACCTGCCACTGACTGCAGGTAAGCCCCCCACCCCCATCCAGACAGCCTTGTTGAGCTGTGTGTTGAGAAAATCACCAGTATCGGTTGCAGTGGAGTTCACTTGAATATTAGCCATAGTCTTTCCTCCAGGAGAGGAGAATCTAAAATTAAAGGGGATAGGTTTAAGATGAGAGCAAAAAGATGGCAGCTTCTTCACACAAAAAGGTGGAGCGAATGTGATAGGAGCTGCCAGAAGAAGTGGTTGAGGCGGGCACAATTACATTTAAACGCCACTGTGACAGGGAGGTGGACAGGAAAGTACATGGGACAAGTGCAGGGAAGTGGAACTAGCTTGGTTGGACATCTTGGTCACGGTGGATGAGTCAAGCCAAAATTAATTTCTGTGCTGACATGGAGTGCCCATGATGTCTAGTCAGTGTAGTACTTCTGTACACCACTGCAGCCAGGGTATGAACTCACAACTAGCTAACACAGATGTGATTGTCGTCATTCAAATAGTTAAGGAATTATACCTTAAAAAAATTAAAAAAATACTGGAGGAACTCAGCACATCAGGCGGCATCAATGGAAGGAATGGACAGACAACGTTTTGGGTCAGGACCTTTCTTCAGTCTGAAGAAAAGTCAGCCGTCCATTCCACAGGTGCTGCCTGCAGTATTCATCAGGCCAGGTACGTGTCAGATCAATGATTTTTATCAGAACTGGAAAAGGTTGAGGTGAAATGGACATTTAAGATGCAGGAAAACAGGATGAAAGAACAAAACTGCATTTCTGTATGGAGTACAAGGCAAGGCTGCAATGACATCGTGAGTTTAACTAGATAAGATCAAGTACAAGATAAAATCGATGGTGTGCTTCATGACTTCCCAGTCCTTCAGACTGATTGTAGTGGGGTGCGAGTGGAATGAATGTGAGAAAAAAAACGGGACAAATCAGGACCAGTAATAGATGACCTCAGGCAAGGAGGTTCCCTGATGGGCCAATTGTTGGCTAGAGATGGTGTGAGCCCAAGCGGGATACATCTTTGCAAACTAGGAACCCGTTAACAGAGTTTTAGTGAAAGAAGGGAAGGGTGGTGCTTGTAGAAGTTACCTAGCATTAGAGAATTCAGTATTTATACCATTGGGTTGTAAGCTACCTACACAGGATACGAGGTGCTGTTCCTCCAGTGTGCATGTTGCCTCACTCTGGCAATGGAGGAGGCCGAGGACAGAAAGGTCAGTGTGGGAATGGGATTATGGTGTTTAGCAACCGAGAGATCCGGTAGGCCTTGACAGACTGAGCGCAAGTGTTCAGCAGAATGATCGCCAGGTCAATGCTGTGTCTAGCTGATGTACAGGAGTCCACATCGGGAACACCTGAAGCAGATAAATTCTTCCATGCTGTTAAACACGAGAAATGGTAACGTGAAAGATCAGTAGCTTAACCCTTCATCATGCATTACCGTAGTCTATCCAAACCTATAAATAATTCTGTAAAATAACCACTTCCTAATTGTGATTGTTCTGATGATTCAAATGCACTGTTGCCTCAAATGTGTGACCATAGGACCTAGTTACAAATCAATTGTGAAGATGATATAATCAACTGAAACTCCTGCATTCATATCAGGCTGGACCAGAGTAGAAATATTATGCTGATTGGAAACATCTCCAAATAGTGAACCACAAGTGTATTGTGTCTTCCATTTAAGAATGCAGCAACTGTGTAGAGTAGATACTGCAATCAGAATCCAAGAAAAAGTAATCTGTTGGCAATTGAACAAAACGGAGAGGAATTCGCATTTCTATATGCTTTTATTTACGAGCCTTTTAGATAGGCACATGGATCTGGAGGGATATGGATCACGAGCGGCCAGAGGAGATTAGTTTAGTTTATTGTCATAAATGATGCCAAGATTAGTTAGGCAATCTAGTTATGTTTAGCACAGACATTATGGGCCGAAGAGCCTGATTCTATACTGTACAGTTCTACGTTCTATTACTGATGTCCAGAATGGGTGAAAAAGTTAGTTATACTCTTACCATGATTTAGGTAGAAATAGTTTTTAACCAAACTTTAGAATAGTAATTGTCTTACTTCAGTTACTGTCATTTTGAATTGCTTCAAAAGAAGGTGTATGTATTAAAGCCTTTAACAGGAAGCGTGAGTCTGATGCAACGTCAAGCGTTATTCTACTGATGCTTTCTCATTTACCGCAAAAACAGCTATTTCCTGATGGGGCTTTCTACAAACTACTGTCATCAAAATGTCACTAGCTACTTACCCTTTGTGCTTGATTTAATGTAGTATTTTCCAAATGTTTAGTTTAGTTTAGAGATACAGTGCAGAAACAGGCCCTCTGCCCCACCGAGTCTGCACCGACCAGCAATCCCTGCACACTAGGGACATTTAAAAAAAACAACATTTATGCCAAGCCAATTAACCTACAAACCTGTACGTCTTTGGGGTGTGGGGGGAAACCAAAGATCTCGGAGAAAACCCACGCAGGTCATGGGGAGAATGTACAAACTCCGTATAGACAAGCACCCGTAGTCAGGATGGGTCTCTGGCGCTGTAAGGCAGTAGCTCTACCGCTACGCCACCTAATATTCTGATATTAAGGCAAAGAGAAGGGTGCCATACTTTGGGTGATTGTCCAAGGTGCCAAGGAAAAAATTATTACACAGAAATTGAATGAGAATCCCGTGGTCATTGTGCAAAAATAATTGATGAGATGGACAGGGTGTGTGTTAATCATCAGACAATTTGATTGATAATCAATTTATTTTCATTGCATCATACAAGCCTCTGTAGCATGCAACACTGCTGCAGTGATCACAAATTTTAATTGAAGTTGTGGACACTGGAAGAGTTGGGTCCGGAGATGATTGGAAACTGAAATCTTCTCTTGCAACATGATCTCATGTTTTCAGATGCTTCAAAATAGTTTGGGCAAGTACAAAAGAAATATTAGTATTCAGAGCAATGCAATTCACTCCACTGAACTAACCAATAGTGCATTATTACTTGACATATCTACTCTACTTAAGTTAGTTACTGGTTTTCTACACTACAACAGTTCTCATACTTGACATGCTTTAAGCTGTACATGCGTAGAAGAAACGCAGTATTTTGAAACGGGTTACAAACCTCTCAAAAATGACACGGCAAAAAAATCCCGGGGAAATGCATATAGATTTTTAGATTTAGAGACACAGCTCAGAAACAGGCCCTTCGGCCCACCGGGTCCGCGCCGCCCAGCGATCCCCGCACGCTAACACTATCCTACACCCATTAGGGACAATTTTTACATCGCCCAGCCAATTAACCTACATACCTGTACGTCTTTGGAGTGTGGGAGGAAAACGAAGATCTCGGAGAAACCCCACGCAGGTCACGGGGAGAACGTACAAGCTCCGTACAGACGGCGCCCGTAGTCAGGATCGAACCTGAGTCTCCGGCGCTGCATTCACTGTAAGGCAGCAACTCTACCGCTGCGCCACCATGCCGCCCTATAGTATTAGTTTATAGGTATAGATTTGTTCCAGTAACTTACCCACTTCCTTTTTCTTGATTCCAAAAAAACATAAGCCTCATGCAAAGTGCTAGAGTAACTCAGCAGGTCAGGCAGCATATCTGGAGAACATGGATAGATGACGTTTCGGGTGGAGACCGTCTTGACCCGAATTATCACCTATCCATGTTCTCCAGGGATGCTGCTTGACCCACTGAGTTACGCCAGAACTGTGCATTTTTCGGTAAATCAGCACCTGCAGTTCCTTGTTTCTACAAGTTTAATTTACATCCATGACAAATAAGTTCTGATGTAACTCAATATGCCTTGATATTGACTTCTGGTATGTATTTTCATTAAGCTATTGCATTTAATAACTTTATGAATGCTTTTAATACTAAATATGCTGTAGTTTCTTCCCTCAAACAGACATTCTTCGGAAAAGCAAAGCACAACAGACAAGTTATTCTGGTCAACATGCTGTCCAAATTCTTATCCACATACAGTTCCACTACACTTGATATTTACTGCCTCAGTTTTAGTCAATGTAACCCAGTATTATAAAAAGTTAGGTCGCAGTGCAGCAAAATGCAATGCGCTTGCAGACTTGGATCATGCTAAAACACTGCCAAAAATGAAATTGTAATGTGCAGACCAGTTTTAACATAAAACATGAGTGTAGCAAACTTCCACAAACAGCAACCTAATGATTAAACCGTTTTGAAAATGGATTGGCTGGGGTTTAAATACTATAAAGATTTCACCGGTGTTGAAATTGTACTAAAGTATACTTTACACTAACAAAAGGGTGCAGATAGACTTTTTAGCAGTTTAGAATTCATCTATGTAACAGCATGTGGGATACGCTGATAAACAAACTTGGGCATATCTCTAGTGGCATTACTGTCCTGAACGCTGTTATAGTAAATGAACCAAAACAGGAACGTGACTCTCTGATCATAATCATAACGTATGGAGACGGAGGGTTGAAGACCTGTGCCTACCCCGTCCTGTTACCGATGTTCCTGTAGCTCCTCCAACTCCGCAGGTTCCGACCCCCACTCCCTAGGTTTGGTTACCGATGTTGTGGTGGCCCTGCAGCCCCTCCGGTACCGTACTCTCCCCCTAACCCAACTCTCACTCTCCCCTGCCCCAGATCCCCGGGCTAAATTACCGATGTTGCGTTGGCCCTGCAACTCTTCCAGCACGCCGATCTCCCCTACACCCCAGGCCCCGCTCTCCCCCTGTACCCCAGGCCTCACTCTCCCAGCTCCCCAGGCCCCGGACTCGGTTAACGATGTCGCGGTGGCCCTGTAGCTCCTCCAGCACGCCGCTCACCCCATTACCCCAGACCCCAGGGGGGCTCGGTTACCGATGTAGCTCCTCCAGCACGCCGCTCTCCCCCTGTACCCCAGGCCCCACTCTCCCCCCCCCGTACCCCAGGCCCCACTCTCCCCCCCCCGTACCCCAGGCCCCACACTCCCCCCCCTGTACCCCAGGCCCCACTCCCCCCCCCTGTACCCCAGGCCCCACTCTCCCCCCTGTACCCCAGCCCCCACTCCCTCCCCCTCTGTACCCCAGCCCCCACTCCCCCCCCGTACCCCAGGCCCCACTCTCCCCCCCCCCCTGTACCCCAGCCCCCACTCTCCCCCCCTGTACCCCAGGCCCCACTCTCCCCCCCCTTGTACCCCAGGCCCCGGGGGGCTCGGTTACCGATGTTGCGGTGGCCCTGCAGCTCCTCCAGCACGCCGCTCTCCCCCAGCTCTCTCCCATCCCCCGTACCCCAGGCCCCACTCTCCTCCCCTGTACCCCAGGGCTCGGTTACCGATGTTGCGGTGGCCCTGCAGCTCCTCCAGCACGCCGCTCTCCCCCAGGCCCCGCTCTCCCCCTTTTCCCCAGGCCCCGCTCCCCCCCTGCACCCCAGACCCCGCTTCCTCCCCCCCTGTACCCCAGGCCCCGCTCTCCCCCTTTTCCCCAGGCCCCGCTCTCCCCATGTACCCCAGGCCCCGCTCCCCCCCTGCACCCCAGACCCCGCTTCCTCCCCCCCTGTACCCCAGGCCCCGCTCTCCCCCAGGCCCCGCTCTCCCCCTGTACCCCAGGCCCCGCTCTCCCCCTGTACCCCAGGCCCCGCTCTCCCCCAGGCCCCGCTCTCCCCCTGTACCCCAGGCCCCGCTCTCCCCCAGGCCCCGCTCTCCCCCTGTACCCCAGGCCCCGCTCTCCCCCTGTACCCCAGGCCCCGCTCTCCCCCAGGCCCCGCTCTCCCCCTGTACCCCAGGCCCCGCTCTCCCCCAGGCCCCGCTCTCCCCCAGGCCCCGCTCTCCCCCTGTACCCCAGGCCCCGCTCTCCCCCAGGCCCCGCTCTCCCCCCTGTACCCCAGGCCCCGCTCTCCCCCCTGTACCCCAGGCCCCGCTCTCCCCCCTGTACCCCAGGCCCCGCTCTCCCCCCTGTACCCCAGGCCCCGCTCTCCCCCCTGTACCCCAGGCCCCGCTCTCCCCCTGTACCCCAGGCCCCAGTTACCGATGTTGCGGTGGCCCTGCAGCTCCTCCAACACGCCGCTCCCCCCTGTACCCCAGGCCCCGCTCTCCTCCCCTGTACCCCAGGCCCCAGGGCTCGGTTACCGATGTTGCGGTGGCCCTGCAGCTCCTCCAACACGCCGCTCCCCCCTGTACCCCAGGCCCCACTCTCCCCCAGGCCCCGCTCTCCTCCCCTGTACCCCAGGCCCCAGGGCTCGGTTACCGATGTTGCGGTGGCCCTGCAGCTCCTCCAGCACGCCACTCTCGGTGAGGAAGCCGTAGTCGGACTTGGTGTCGTGCACGAACTGTTTGACGGCGGCGCGGGCGGTGCCCGACCTCACCCCGTACACGGCGGCGGACGAGCCCTTGCCCAGGCAGTTCTGGGCCCGCCACAGCCGCCCGTTGGCCTGGAAGACGTCGAGCGGCGGCGGTTGTTCCTGCTCCGAGTACCAGCCGCCGCGGGGGCCGCCTCCCCCTCCTCCTCCCCCGCGGTACCTTGGCCTGGGCCTGGGCCGCGGCCTCGACCCGCCGTACATGGCGGCAGTGGCGACGGCGTGCTGGCGGTGGCAGCCCCGCTCCGCTGGCAGCCGACCCCGGCGCCGTAAGCGGACCATACACAAGGCCTGGCCTCCGGGCCCGTCTGTCCGTGTCCCTGTCCCTGTCCCTGTCCGCCCCAGTTCACTTCCCGTCCGTCGGTCGGTCCGAGCGACCGCTTCGGCCCGTCCCGCCGAGCCCAGCCCCGCCCCGCCCCCAGCGCGCTTGCGCGGCCCGCGTCCAGCCCCGCCCCTTCTACGTCACACAGACAACGCAGACCCCGCCCAGACAATGGGGGCAAGGCTCCAGAGTGTTCAATTGTTGTCTGTCGGCTGTGCAACTGTGCAGTATAGACTTGTAAACACAAGGGTGTTCAGTTTTATATATATATATATATATATATGTGTGCACCAACAATGTAACTGTGCAGTGTAGACTTGTAAACACAAGAGTGTTCAGTTATATATATATATATATATATGTGTGTGTGTGCGCACCAACAATGTAACTGCAGTGTAGACTTGTAAACATAAGGGTGGTCAGTTATATATATATATATATATATATGTGTGTGTGCACCAACAATGTAACTGTGCAGTGTAGACTTGTAAACACAAGAGTGGTCAGTTATATATATATGTGCACCAACAATGCAACTGTGCAGTGTAGACTTGTAAACACAAGTCAACAATGCAACTGTGCCAACAATGCAGCTGTGCAGTGTAGACTTGTAAACACAAGAGTGTTTAGTTATATATATATATGCACCAACAATGCAACTGTGCAGCGTAGACTTGTAAACACAAGAGTGTTTAGTTATATATATGCACCAACAATGTAACTGTGCAGTGCAGACTTGTAAACACAAGTGTTTAGTTATTATATGCACCAACAACACAACGGTGTAGTGTTGACTTGTAAACACCAGTGTTTAGTTATTATATGCACCAACAATGCAACTATGCAGTGTAGACTTGTAAACAAAAGAATGTTTAGTTATTATAAGAACCTGTGTAGTCTTGACTTACAAACACAAGAGTTTAGACTGTTTAGTTTTCTTGTGCATCTGTGCAGTGTTGCATTGCTACACAATAGCCTTGTAAACATAAGTGTTTAAGGTTTCAAAGGTCTTTTATTGTCACGTGTACCAATTAAGGTACAGTGATATTCATATTACCATACAGCCATACTAAAAAAAGCAACAAGACACACAACTACATAAAAGACAACATAAACATACACCACAGTGGATTCCACATTCCTCACTGTGATGGAAGGCAATAAAGCCTAATTTCCCCCCATTTTTCTCCCGCGGTTTGGGCAGTTGAACCATCCGTCATGGCAATCAATGCTCCCACAGCTGGCGGTTGAAGCTCCTGCGTCAGGGTGGTCGAAGCTCCTACGGCTTGGAGCTCCTGAAGTCAGTCTCTAACCAGAGATCGCGAGCTCCACGATGTTAAAGTCCGCAGGCTCCCGCGGTTGGAGCTCAGAGGTCGATCCCTGGCAAACAATCCCGGTTTAGTTGTTGTATGTACCGATAGTGCAACTGTGCAGTCTAGACTTGCTGCTAGACAGGTATTTAGTTATTGTAAATATAGACTGCTCAAGAGACGAGTGTTTAATTGTTGTATGTATCGACAGTGCAATTGCATTACCAACCGTGCAATACTAGTGCACAGATACTACTGCACACAGGTTCATAGTTGAGGTCAGAATCAAGAATGCTTAATTGTCATATGTACCAACAGTGCTACTGTACACTTCTTCTTGCTGCATAACAGGCCTGTAAACACAAGAGTTACCATTTTAATTGTGATGGATACCAACCGTGAAACTGCAATTCTTACTTACTCCAGGCCTTTAAACACAATATATACAGATAATATATAAGCCAAAATTCAATAAATTCATAACCGCAATGTGCAACCAAAGACACTCCATACAGGTTCATAGTTGAGGTCAGAGTCAAGAGTGTGCAGTTCTTGGTTGCTGCACAACAGGCCTGTAAGCAGATAATTTATTGAATTTTGGGTTATTATATTAATAATCTCAATATTTGTGCAGACACTTCATTCATAGTTAAGGTTAGAGTCAAGTGTGTTTAATTGTCATATGTAGTGACTGCTACTGTACAGTTCTCAACTGCGGCACAACAGGCCAGTAAAACATAACAGTTAAGACTGTTTAATTGTGATGCGTACGATTAGTGGAACAATGAACTTCTTACTTACATCACCATAACAGGCCCATGAACACAATATATACAGATAATATATAATAAATAAAATAAGAATACATGAGGAACCCCAATATTAGTGCAATTAGTTCTTAGTGCAACTAAAGACATTCCATAGAGATTCACAGTTGAGGTTAGTGCAGTGTTCAAGAGCTTGATGGTTGTTGGGAAGAAGCTGTTATTGAACCTGGTGGTCACAGTTTCCTGCCACATCCCAAAGACGGCAGGTTTGTAGGTTAATTGACCTCTAAATTGCTCCTGATGGTAGGAGTGAACTGAGAGCGTGTGGGTCTTTGAAGCTGGCTGCCTTTTTGAGGCAGTGTCTCCTATAGATGGAATGGATGATGTTTCGGGTCGAGATTCTTCGAGTCTATGCAGTTCAGAGCGTAGTTGGAGGTTGTAGTGTTAAATAGCCCAATGGTTGTTTCATCAACCCTTTATTTCTTTTGTCCTGTCTTTTCATCTCTGGCCTTTGCCTACCAAAACCCCACTTTCCAGTATCAACCTATTGCCAGCACGGAAACAGGCCCTGCAGCCCATGAATTCCATGTCGACCTTCGATCACCAGTTCTATGTTATCCCACTTTCTCATCTACTCCCTAAACACCAGGAGCAATTTAGAGGTCAATTAACCTACAAACCTGCCGTCTTTGGGATGTGGCAGGAAACCGGAAGGCCTGGCGGAAACCCACGTGGTTACAGGGAGAACGTGCAAATTCCACAGAGACAGAACTGGAGATCAGGATCAGGATCAGTACACTCGGGTCTGTGTACTGCCACTGTGTTTTCAGGCCTGTTATGTTGCTGCAACTCAAACGCTCAGGAACAAAGGTGATTACAAAGAATGGTGGATACTACCCGGTCGATCATTGGTACTGACTTCCCAGTCACTGACGGGATCTATTGGAGATAAGGAATGGGTGGAGATAAGGAATGGGTGAAGAGAGACCCTTCTTCAGACTGAGAGTCAGGGGAGGAGAGGGAGACCAGAGACATGGAAGGGTAAGGTGTGAAACGAGTGATAATGTAATGCAGTAGGAAAGAACTGCAGATGCTGGTTTACACCGAAGGTAGACACAAAATGCTGGAATAACTCAGCGGGCCAGGCAACATCTCTGGATAGATTCCTTGTCTACCTTATTCACAAAATGCTGGAGTAACTCAGCAGGTCAGGCAGCATCTCAGGAGAGAAGGAATGGGTGAAGTTTCGGGTCGAGACCTTTCTTCAGACTGAAGACTTTACCCTTCCATGTCTCTGGTCTCCTTCTCCTCCCCTCCCCTGACTCTCAGTCTGAAGAAGGGTCTCGATCCGAAACGTCACCCATTCCTTCTCTCCTGAGTTGCTGCCTGACCTGCTGAGTTACTCCAGCATTTTGTGAATAAATACCTTCGATTTGTACCAGCATCTGCAGTTATTTTCTTACACCTTGTCTACCTTCGGTGTCCACCATCATCTATCTGCAGTCCCTTGCTGCACAAGTTTAGCTGCACTTCCTTGTTGTGATCCAGGCGACGCAAGGGCGCGGTGACGTCGGCGGTGAGGTCACGGCGCCCGGCGGTTGACGTCGAGGGCGCCAAAGTTGAACGGTGTGTGAGCGCGGCGACGACGACACCGGTCACTGTGGGGGTGTGAGGGCGGCCGGCTGGAGAACCCGCGGCACCCGCGGCAAGTAACCCATCTTATCACCGTAAGCGCCATCCTATCGCCCCTTTTGCAGAAGCCCCCACCACTTTTTTGCCCCGTCTGTCTGATTCTTTGCCCCGTCTACCTATTAGTATTACTCCTCGGCTTATTGAATTGTGCAGACGCGGGTGATGAAAATCATTCCGCATCCGCCGTCGAAAGCAAAAATAATAAGAGTATCTTTGGTGGAAAGCCGTCGCTGTGGGCGGATTTTTGAAACTAAATCGCCTCACTTCGGGGGAGATGTTTCGCAGCTGGCAGGACCGGTGCCGACAGCCCTGCGTTTGTGCGCATGCTCGGCCGGTCTGGTGCCGGCAATGGGGACCGGTGTTACCACGCATGCTCGGCCGGTCTGGCGCTGGCATCGGGGAGCCGGCGCCTCTGCGTATGCTCGGCCGCTACCCTGGATGGCCGGTTGCCCGCACGCTCAGTTGATCAGCAGCCGGCCTGACGTCATGGCCAACATCCATCACATCTTGCTGGAGTAACTCAGCGGGTCAGGCAGCATCTAGGAGAGAAGGAATGGGTGACGTTTAGGGTCGAGACCCTTCAATCTGAAGAAGGTCAATTGTTGAAAATAACTGACGTGTAATGCTTTGAAAATTGGAGATTTTAATTGTGTATTTTATTATTTTGTTTTCTATAGTAAGAAGTATTTGAATAACTTTTAAACCACATAAGCATGTTAACTTTTCCTTTGTTCTACCATGCAGGGACATGAATAATTTATTTAGTATGCCACTGGATAAAAATGGATAAATCCGGACAGGGAACTGAATTTGCAACATATTCAAAACATATATAATAATAATAAATTTTATTTGTCATAGGTAGGTTGACACAGGGTCAACGGTATAATGAAATGTATTTGACAAGACAACGGGTCTTGCTCAATTGATGAATATTTGCATTTAGTTACAGACTACATCTTTTTAAATTGGGACAGCATTTTATATTTCCCTAAAGTTGTATTTTGAATCGAGGTGTCACTGTGACATTAGTTGTGCAGGCGCTTGTCTTCTAAAGTTAACAAGTCAGATGATGTAAAGTATTGTACAACTTGACAAATCTTATGGCAAGCTAATTTTCCTCAAAGGCATTAGAGTGCATCTGTCATTTAATTTAACCTCAATCACATCCTAGTCGGTAGTAAGACCAGTCTAACACAAGGCAGGTACACCAGGCGACACAACCAGGTGCTGAGGTGTTAGGCAGCTGAACTCGAGTGCAAGAGAGTCACCACCAATGCCATGCCTATCAATGCCAAGATAACATTCCCACAAATACCATCCTTCATCCGGGAAGGAGAGAAATGGAGGACTAACCCCCTCACCTCTCAACTCATGCCCACTGAACGCAGCCAGGGACTGGGAAATGTGTGCTGACCTAGGCCAGAGACTTTCCTTCCCAGTTGAAATCGCAGGTACCAACCTGCGACCAGACCTCGTCCTCTGGTCCAACTCTTGTCGCCGTGTTTACATCATTGAGCTGACGGTTCTCTGGGAGGAGGCATATGAAAGGAAAAGGCTGAGATATTCCAACCTTGCAGTCATATCATATCATATCATATCATATATATATACAGCCGGAAACAGGCCTTTTCGGCCCTCCAAGTCCGTGCCGCCCAGTGATCCCCGTACATTAACACTATCCTACACCCACTAGGGACAATTTTTACATTTACCCAGCCAATTAACCTACATACCTGTACGTCTTTGGAGGCAGAGGGTAGAGTCGAGGCAGAGGAGCAAGGTTTGAGTGTAAAGGTGCGGCCAGTGGAGGTGGGGTGCAGGGGCTTTGCAGCCAGTTCCACCGCAAGGCTCCTTAGGGAAGTAGGAGTCAGAGGGTAGGCCCAAAGGAAAGCAACCAAAGAACTTGCCAATGCCGCCGAACGAAGCAGTCACTGGCTGTGGCTGAAAAGAAGAGATGCTGTCTGGGCTGCCACATGACCATCTAGAGGCTAACCATAAGACACACACCCAGGTCTGATCACCCTGCGGTGGGCCTGTCTCGACTGAGGGTGTCTTGTGATAAAAGGCCGAAACACCCAGTGACATTGAGGTACACAACTGAAGATGTGTCTGAATGGTAGCAACATCACCTAGTGGTCACCCCCAAGAACAACACCAGTCAATTGTGCAAAACTTCAGGAATTGTAACAGCCAGTCCTACTAATCAATAGACTGAACCTCATTAGATATTTATCTGCTAGCTTTCCTGATCTTAATTTATTTGCCACATATCAATTAAGTCAACAAGATGAGGTTTTATGTAATTTAATTTTTATTAATGTTAATTAATTTTATATTAATGTTCAATTTTTCATATCAGATTAAGTTGTGGATTATTGTCGATTTCTATGTAGACAAAAGAATACAAAATATTAAATATATTTTTTGAACATTGCCGACCATCACAGCTAGAAAAGAACAAAACAAAGTGCAGGAGTAACTCAGCGGGTGAGGCAACATGGGTGACATTTTGAGCTGGAGCCCTTCAGATTTTATAGTGGGGAGGGGGGCAGAAAGTTGGAAAAGTGGTGGGGTCAGGACAAAGCCTGGCATGGGATAGGTGACGGGGGTTTGACGGTGGGGTGCGTGACGCAGGCTAGAGATGTAAAGGAGTCAAAAGGCGTCAAGTAAGGAGAGACGCAAAGCGAAATGTAAAGCCAGTGGGAGGGATATAGGTGGAAGGGAACGGAGGGACCGGATAGTGGGAAAAATGGTTGCGCACCGAAGTTGGGGGGGGCACATGAGAGAAGGGGTAGATATAGTTAATAATTGTGAGTAGACACAAAATGCTGGAATAACTCAGCGGAACAGCCAGCATCTCTGGAGAGAAAGAATGGGTGACGTTTTGGGTCGAGACCCTTCTTCCTTTTAATAATTGTGGCTTGGTTAACATGTTAAACAATGCCAATGTGAATTCTAAATTGTGCTCTTTACTTTATAGCTGAAATGGAGGGGGAAAGAGTTGCCTTTCCAATTTGTAAATTGGATTATATTGTAAATTACTTTCGCAAACACATATTAAGTGGGCCAGAAGCTAACAACTTTACCAAAGCTGACATTACAAAGGTAAGCATTTCACACCATTTCTCTAAACTTCTGTAAAGTCACTCACAGCCAAGAATGCATTGATTTATAAAGGCAAGAGCATTAAGCTGTAAAACATATATTTTTAAATGAAGCTGTATACTTCTAGCTGGAAAAGAATATGACTCTAGTAATGAAACTCTACATTAATTATTTTCATTGTTAGTTTTGGTATGCTATCCCCTTGACACTTTTGAATACATTTTCAACTCTGAGGTTAGAGAGGTTCTTACAGCATTCACGCATCCTTAAAACATTTAAACATTTTACTATGTACTATTCGTAATGAGATAGGTGTCCAGCTGTTTCAAGGAGAGTTTCCTGGTTGTAAAATATGAATTGAGATGCACAATAGAAATAATTCTGAGAATTGAAAGTATATTTTGATAGTATTGTAGAAAATAACATTGCATGTACTGGTTAATGAATAATTGTTATTTGTATACAATTTGTATTCTCATTTGCAAAAGTAAATCATGCTTGCTTAAAATTGTCATATTTGAACTTTCATGCAATGTAATATGAATGGGGAAAAACTGACTATTTTTGTTTCAATAGCCAGAGGTTGTACAGTGCTTGTATATGAAAACTCTGCAGTATATTTTCGACGCACGACCAGATTGCTTCTGCATGGTTAGTAAACATTAGCAAGAGTAATGAATACAATATATATTTATGTTCTTTACTCTGTGTACCATCCATTACACGTTGGCATGATTGGCTTGGTTATCAGTGTAATAAGTGAAAAGTGATAATAGTACAAGAATTGGGGCTGGCTACACAAGTACTTGATTATGGGTATGAATATATTAATTCCCACTTAAATGTACATTTGTTTTTCCATGGAGTAATATATAATCATTGATCTTCCTGACTTAGTTAGACTGTGAACTAACTCTTTAATGCAGATAAAAACACTCACTTTTATCTACTTTCTTGTATATTTACCTCTGTAAACTTCTGTTATTATTCCACTAGGGTTGATCGTGTTAAAATTTAGAGCCAGTAGTGATTCTTGCAGAATAACGTCTGCAGTAGTTGTATGAAATAATGTTTTACCTTATCGATCTTGCACTTCCGACATTTAACATTTGAAGAATATTTGTAGTTTTATATCATCTATAAGCCAACTTCTCAAATGGATTATTCAAATGGAATGCAAGAGACCTAAATCAATGCATCTGGTTTATCTATAGTTGCCTGGAGATGAAAATGTACCATACCCACAACTTTTTGAAAATTCTATCGCAACATTGAACCTGTATATTTGCATGTAAGTATCAAAGTGGTCTGGCAGAATAAGGCATTTTGGGTAGCTGAGAATCCAAGTTGTTTAGACGAGTGTCTCCTGGAATCTCTGGTTTGCCATGTTGTGACCAGTAAACGAAACCATTTGGAGACTAAAACTGATGGATAGGAAAGGACTTTATTTGTCTCGACAAACAGACATGCTTTTAGTTTAGTTTAGAGATACAGCGTGGAAACAGGCCCTTTTGTCCACCGAGTCTGGGCCGACCAACAATTCCAGCACACTAGCATTATCCTACACATTAGGGTCAAATTTTACATTTTTTCCCAAAGCCAATTAATCTCCAAACCTGCACATCTTTGGAATGTGGAAGGAGAAAACCCACACAGTTACAGGGAGAATGTACAGACTCTGTACAGACAGCACCTGTAGTCGGGATTGAAACCAAGTCTCTGGCGCTGTAAGGCAGCAACTCTACTGCGGCACCATCTTTTGTAGACCATCTCACTAGAATCTCTCCAAAGACAAAGTACATCAAGTCTTTACGCTCTTAAGAACAAAGATAACAGGGTGATTCAATATAATTCAATAGCTTCAGTGACTTTGTTTGCTTCTATATTTTGAGTGCAACAAATGGATAATGTGAGTACACTGTAACTGAAAAGGCACTTCTGAATGTTCAAACTGGGACAAAGTATGGGACATGAATCATCTAAAGGTTTCTCAGGACTGAGAACCTGGACACCCAAAATATACCTCCTTTGTTACAGGATTGAGGGATGGGTCTCTGGATATGCAAAAAAATTAAATAACAAAGCTGTCACGCCCTGTCCTGAACTGTGCGTTAATTGGTAGTGAAATGTCATTCCTGTTGTGTTAATATGGAAGACACAAGAGACTGAATCTTGAGCCAAAAAAAACCAAAGTGCTGGAAGAACCCAGTGGTCAGCAGGCATCTCTGGTGGGAAATGGACAGAAAGTGTAAGGGATGGCCACTTAATACCTTCCCTGAGCTCATGATGATGGTCTCAGTGAGGGCTGAGCATTCATAAATTGTCCTTTCAGCTTGCGTTTCCAAATAGGTTACACAGTCAAAATCTTTTTCCCAAGGTGGAAATATCAAAAACTAGAGGGCACAGCTTTAAGGCGAGGGTGAAGAGTTAAAAAGAGATGTGCGGGGCAAGTTTTTTTTTTACATAGAGTGCTGGGTGCCTGGAAAGGCTACTGGGGGTGGTGGTGGAAGCAAAATGAATGATTGAGGTAAAGAGGCTTTTAGCAAGGCAAGTGGATTTGGAGCAAATGGAGGGATATGGTTTAAGTGCAGGCAGATAAGAGTTGTTCTTGGCTTTGTCACAGACACTGGGCTAAAGGGCCTGTTCTTGTGCTGTATTGCTCTGTGTTGCATGTTAATTGCAAAGTGGTAGAAGGGCCAGCTATTAATGTTAGACTTGGCTTAGATTTCTTAGTCAATCATTAGGATGCAAGAGTTTTTAATTGTATTCTCACGCATCCATATTACTAATCTAATATGAAATCTAGCTAACTTTCAGAAGTAATGCAGTTTATTCCCAAGAACTAATTGCACATTAAAAGGCTAAATAATATTTGGATGTTAAATGATATAAAAAGGATTTCATTGGGGTTTTTTTAAGAATTATTTAGATGGAATTTGTTTTGCTTGAAAAGGATATTATTAAATAACTTTTGTTGTATTGTTTGAAAAGTCATAACATTGTACAAACTGACTTTTGTTTTTAAATGTCTCACTCAGGCATAATTTGATATCCATGTGCGCAATCCCAAATTTTACGATGAATGACCTCTGGAATCCCAGTAAGTTTCTAAATTAATTCAACTTCCATTATAACATGATTAGTTCCAGTGATTGGAAACATACATAAGGAATATTAAACAATTTCATCCCTCATATGCACTTGTTTTAGTTCTATTACGACCCACATCATGCTGCTTTGGTTTAAATTTAAAGGCTCCTCCGACATTGAATGCCTGTACTAAATCAATACTTCACAATACTAAATTGAATGAAATTAGTTTTGACATAAAAGCATAGAGAATTTATCCAAAGCAATAAATTAACTGAACTGACTTGCATCCACCTAAAAGTCACTTTGTTCAGTTTAATATATTTTCTCATGTATAACTATGTGTGGTGCAGCCAATAATAAATCATGAGAGTTGATAGGTAATCAAATTCTTTAAGCAGCTGCACAACAGAACAAACTCAATTTATAGTAAGGTTTGAACATTGCTTGTGAATTTCAATTTTCTACTATGTGCTATTGTGATGTGGTCTTGTAACGTGAAGAGTACAGGTCATAAGGAATAGGAGTAGAATTAGGCCATTCAGCGCATCATGTCTACTCCTCCATTCAGTCATGGCTGATCTATCTCTCCCTCTTAAACCCATTCTCCTGCCTTCTCCCCATAACCTCTGACACCTGTACTAATCAAGAAACTATCTCTGCCTTAGAAATATCCACTGACTTGGCATCCTCAGCCTTTTGTGGCAAAGAATTCTACAGATTCAGCACCCACTGACTAAATACATTTCTCATCATCTTCCTAAAAGAACGTCCTTTAATTCTGAGGCTATGACCTCTAGTCCTAGACTCTCCCACTAGTAGAAACATCTAGTAGAAGTATAGCCCTACAACTTGTATATGTTGTACTATAGGACAACCCGTTTTCAGTTTAGCCAGATCCGATGTAAAATTGAACTAGAGCAAGCTTCTTCAAAATTATTTACACAACTCCAGTGCAGTCTAAATAAATGTTGGAAACCAACAGATTAGTATATTCCACTTGATCTATAAACATTGTACTTATTACATATATTATCTGTATATTGGTGTAGGAAAAGTAGCATTGTCCATTTTTCATAATTTTGTTTTGAATCTAACTTATAGCTAACCTGTTGATAATTACAGTTGAGTGAGATTATATTAAATTATATTTTAGAAAAATGCGAAGTAAAATTATGTGTTTTTGAGCCCCACTCAAAATGAACAATCTTTATTGTTGTTCAATATAATTGCTCACATGATCCAATTTTAAGAATTGAATATCAAATTAATGTGAGCGGTATTTTGAGATGTCTGAAGGGCTGATTGTTTTTCTTTCTCTTTCTTACTTGCTCATCTTGTGCACGAATTTCATTAACAAAGAAACAAAACGTGTCATTATGATCCTGAGCGGTATCACAAGCTTTTTTCAATTCAGAAGGAGAGTCCTGGATATCTATCTGAACCAACAAAAAAGTTTTGTGAGTATTGATTTATAAATGAAGTATAATCTTATGTTCCACAGAGTAAGATTCCTGCAACAAATAAAATGTTCACCTTTGTATGAAATATTAAGAGGAATTTAATGACTTAGAATTAGACATCTAAATGGATTTCTTTTTAAAAATGTAAAGTAATTTCTTTGCCCCTGAAGTATTCCTGAGGGAGTGTTATTGTGAAAGCATCTTTCATCATCCTACCAAAATATTCATTTGTGAATCTGAATTTAGGTACATCATAAAGTATAAACCATCTAATTGAATGTAATGCAAATATGATCAAATCAATGATCTGTAGTCTTTTACACGTGGATTTAGTTGTAAATTCTGTGATTTTGCTTTTTTTTTCCTGATTGTATGGCTCCATTGACTAGGTACTGAAAGTGCCAGATATCTTTACAGTTTTCTTATCCTTTATCTTAAAGCATTTTTCACCATGTGTAATACATTGCTGTTTATCAGAACAACATTTAAAGCATTTTTCAAAAATGCTTGCATTTAATAGGGGGTGGATTCTCCTTTCTTTACATTTTCCTGTTTGTTTTCTCTGCAAACTTGACCAGTTCACATCTTTTAGCAGCCCATTCACTGACTATCTTCCTTGTTTGTAGATAGAGTCTATCTAATAAAGAAATTGATTGAGTTGACTTTCAGGTTCCTTCTAACATCTCTGAATGCAGGCCAATTGAATTTTAAATTCAATCTTTATTTTGCTGATCTGGTCATGATTATTCTCATAGTAGAGGAGTGCAAAATAGATGTACAGCAAAAGTATAATAGCAGAAAAATATAACCAGTGTAATTATTCCCCACAGGCAATGAATGTGGAGATGATGCAGCAGATGCTTACATCGAATGAAGAAATGAAACGCAGAATTCAAAGTCTTCAGTAGGTTAACTTTAATGCAGATTAAGTTGTGACAGGAGTATTTGTTTCTCTAATTATGCCCAGTGTAATTTAAAAAAAACCTCCTGATAGTAGTTGCTACGTTGCACAGCTACAGGTCCCATTGGATACAGAAAATCTACTATTTATTTGTTTGTTGGATCAGCTGTCGGAACCATCGTGCATTAAGTGCACTACACGGTAGAGACACAAGGAACTGTAGATGCTGGAATCTTGAGCAAAAGGCAAACTGCTGGAGGAACTCGGCAGGTCAAGCCGCATCTGTGGAGGAAATGGACAGATGTTTTGGTCGGGACCTGTCTTCAGGCTTGAAGTTCGTCCAGCACTTTGTGTTGTGCACAACAAAATCGTTAATTGCTCTGGAAAAAATCAAAATGGTGACAAGTTTTCTTAGGCTCGAATACCGTGAGCAAAAGAACTGCTGATGCTGCACATTTAAGAAATGCGGTTGCAGTAAGAAATATGCTGGGATATATTTTTAATGTATCTTTAATGTTGCTCTCCCTTAATCTCCATTTCTAGCATTCTGCACCATTTTGATGCATTTTAATTTTCTTGGTGAATATTGCAATTCACAAAATTAATAGGTTCTATAATAAACCACGGTCACTCTCCTATAATCATTTTGTTACACGTGATCAAAAACTATTACAAAATACAACCCAGATTATCTGTTGTAATGGAATACTTTTGTCTAACCCCACAAATTTTGGCACAAGTTATCACTTGAAGGGTGGAGTGCTGCATCTAAAAGTAATGATGGAATAGACTAGATCCTCTTGTACTACTGCTAAAATGTATTTCATTGAGATTTTAAAGATGTGCAAGTCATATGAAGTAATATTAATAACTTTATTGGAAAACACTTGGTTTGCCAGAACAATACCACCTGACCAACAGGAAAAGATCGAGGTACTGTCTGCAACCATTGGAGAGTTACAGCAAGTGATAAACTGGGAGTATCGTCAAAAACAAGTAAGTGTACTTATGTAGAAACAAGGAATTGCAGTTGCTGGTTTGTGAAAGAAGACACAGAATGCTGGAGTAGCTTAACAGGACAGGCAGCATCTCAGGAGAACACGGATAGGTGACGTTTTGGGTCGGGACCTTTTTTATACTGATTTCCCGAAACACCACCTATCCATGTTCGCCTGTAATGCTGCCTGACCCACTGAGTTACTTCAGCACTCTGAATCTTCTCAAGTGTGCTTGTGTTGTAGCTCTCCTGTTAACAACTTGAATTAATGTAGCAGAATATTACAAAGCTCTTTACTGTTATCTTGTGCCTTTGGCATATATTTACTGTTTTAATGCAGTAGAGTGTAGCCAGTTTGCATTCTCCTGCAGGCAGAAGTTGCTAAATTCTATAGTTCTATACTGGCAGGCAGGTTAGCTGGTGCAACACGGGTGGGTTTAAATTAGATTGCCAGGGGGGTGGGATCTTATACAGGACCGATGCAGTTGAGAGTTAGAATTTGGTGTGAAGGGAAATGAGAGAAAGTATAGAGGACAAATAGGTAAGAGAAAGGCAGGGAGCGAAGAAAGAATGTTGGTTTAAATTGCGTGTATTTTAGTGTAAGGCCAGGTGGTTAAGGGAGAAGAACTTGGGGCATGGATAGGCACGGGTGATTGGGACATAGCCATAACGGAAACATAGCGCAAAGAGGGGCAGGACTGGCAGCTCAATGTTGCGGGGGACAGGTACTTCAGGAGACACAGAGGTGAGAGTAAAAGAAGAGGGCGGTGTGTTATTGGTTAAGGAGGATGTCCTCCACAGCAGTGGTCAGGGGTGACATTACGGCCAGTTCGTCTAGTGAGGCTATATGGGTGGAGCTGAGGAACAAGAAAGGGATGATCACCTTGCTGGGTGTGTGCTATAGGCCGAATAGTCCACGGGAATTAGAAGAGCAAATGTGCCTGGAGATTGCAGGCAGCTGCAAGTCTAATAAGGTTGTCGTTAGGGATTTTAATTTTCCTAACATTGACTGGGAATTTCACATTCAAAGGTTTAGCTGGGGCGGAATTTGGCAAATGTGTTCAAGAAAATATCCTCTGGCAATATGTTGAGTGCCCTTCACAGGAGAAGGCAACGCTTGATTTAGTCATGGGAAATTGGGAGGGGCAAGTGGATGAAGTGTTTGTGGATGAGCCTTTTGGGACCAGCAACCACTGTTCTATTAAGTTTAAGATAATTATCGATAGGGACAGAGCTGGCTCACGAGTTAAAATGCTGAATTGGGGGCAAGGCCACCATTGAGGGTATGAGACAGGAACTCTCGTTGATTGGAGCAGGTTGTTTGATGTACCTGAGGAGGGGTTTGATGAGTAGGAAAAGGAACATCAGGAAAGTGGAACTAAGCTAAAAAGGAAATTAGATGGGCCAAAAGAGGACAGGAGGTAGCTCTGGCAGATAGCATTAAATATAATCCCAAGAGATTTTATAAGCACATAAAGGGGAAAAGGGTAACCAGAGAGAGAGTGGGACCCCATAGTCATCAAAGCAACCAACTCTGTGTGGTGCCACAGGAAATGGACAGGGGTCCTTAACAACCTTTTTCTCTTTTTACCGTGGAGAAAGACAGGCGGACGGGGGTCTTGAAGTAGTCACTGAAAGTGTCTTGAGAGCAGTTATAGTAATGGTCACACAGTTGCTGAAGGTCCTGACGCGTATGAAGTTGGACAAATCTCCCAGACCTGATCAGATATATCCAAGAACACTTTAGGAGCTAGAGGAAATTGCAGGAGCCCTCACGGAGATTTGTGAGTCGTCGTTAAATAGAGGCGAGGTATGTTTGGCATATTGGCCTTCATCAGTCAGGGCATTGAGTATAGAACTTGGGAGGTCATTTTGCAATTGTATAAGACGTTGGTGAAGCCGCATTTAGAGTATTGTGTTCAGTTTTGGGCACCGTATTATAGAAAAGATGTTGTCAAGCTGGAAAGGGTGCCGAGAAGATGTACGAGGATGTTGTTCAGACTCGAGGGCCTGAGCTATAGAGAGAGGTTGAGCAGACTAGGACTATTCCTTGGAGCGCAGGAGGATGAGGGGTGATCTTATAGAGGTGTACAAAATCATGAGAGGAATAAGTAGATGCACAGAGTTACCTGTCCAGAGTAAGAATTGAGAACCAGAGGGCATAGGTTTAAAGTGAAAGTTAATAGGAACTTGAGGAGTGACTTTTTCACGCAAAGGGTGGAAGGTGTATGGAACGAGCTTCCGGAGGGGGTAGTTAAGGCAGGTACTATTGCAACGTTTAAGAAACATTTAGACGGGTACATGGAGAGGACAGGTTTAGAGCCAAATGCAGTCAGGTGGGACATGTTGGCTAGTGTGGATAGGTTGGGTGGAAGGGCATGTTTCCACGCTGTATGACTATGACTCTGAGTTGGATGGGTATGGTGTATCAGCATCTATTTTAAGGACCTGAGGGACATTCAAAATCTAATCTGGTTCTCTACAATTTGAAATTTAATGTGACTAATATATTTCATGTTTTAATGCAAAATGCAGAAGACACGAATTAGAGAATATAACACTGCATTTTCTAATTCATTCAGACCTCTGTTCAAGATGCAACGACACAACTGAAGGGTGACATTACCGAACAAAACAAAAGGCTGGTAGGTATATCTTAACCTTGGCTAGGTTTTTATTTCCTGAAGATTTTAATGAATTGGTTAATGTTGTCATGTTGATTTAAGTGTAATCTTGTTCCATGACTTCGCACTTCTGCAAATTTTATTCCGTTATCCAATTTCCGTTCCACCTTGTGACATGCTCTTTCAATAAAAATTAGAAAATTTAGTTTGAATAACTAAATGAAAAATAAAAAATTTAATTACTAAATGATGCTCAACGATTTCATATGAACATACGTCAGTTTGCCATGAAATGTGGAAATGTAATTGCTGATGGTTGATATGTTGAAGTTGAGTTGCATGTAACAGGGTTAACAGGCACAACACACTCCAAAGACGTAGAGGTTTGTAGGTTAATTGGCTTTGGTAAAAATTGTAAATTGTTTCTGGTGTGTAGAATGGTGTGGGTGCATGGGGATTGTTGGTTGGCGTAGACTCAACCACAATTTTGGGCACTATATCTGAGGGAGGATGTGCTGGCTCTGGTCCAGAGGAGGTTTACAAGAATGATCGCAGGCATGAGTAGGTTAGCCTATGATGAGCGTTTGTCGCCACTGCGCCTGTACTCGCTGGAGTTTAGCGGTACTGGGTCTGTACTTGCTGGTTTAGAAGAATGAGGGGGGACTTTAGTGAAACATACAGAATAGTGAAAGGCTTGGATAGAGTGGATGCGGAGAGGATGTTTCCACCAGAGTCTCGGACGTGAGGTAATAGCCTCAGAATTAAAGGACGTTCTTTTAGGAAGGAGATGAGGAACATTTTCTTTAGTCAGAGGGTGATGAATCTGTGGAATTCTTTGCCACAGATGGCTGTAGAGGCCAAGTCCGGATATTTTTAAGGCAGTGATAGATAGATTTTTGATTAGTACAGGTATCTGCGATTACGGGGAGAAGGTAGGAGAATGGGTTTTACGAGGGATAGATAGATCAGTCATAATTGAATGGTGGAGTAGACTTGATGGGCCTAATGGCCTAATTCTATTCCAATCACATATGACATGATTCGGTGGGCCGAAGGGCCTGTTTCCGCGCTGTATCTCTAATCTAAATAAATACTACGTGAATGCATTCAAACCAACCTCAAGTGTAATGCGTAGAGCAAAGGGGAAGATACAGGGTGCAGAATATAATTCTCAGCATTGTAGCGCACCAGTTCCAGAGACAAAGTCCAATATGGGCAATGGGGTAGAGGTAAATTTGACTGTGCCCTAGCGAATGGAAGAATCATGCAGAAGCCTTAAATTAATGAATTCCAAAAGGTTATAAACAACCGAATTTAAAGATTTCCAGTCAAATCTAATTCTACACAAATGCTTGCCTCCTCTTGTATGTAAATAATTCAAATGTAACATGTTCTTTCATGGTAAGTTGACGAATGTTGCTAATGAGACGGAGTTGCATTTAATTATTCAAAAGAATAATTTTTGTTTTTTAGTTGGAAAAACAAAAACATGCTACAAGTTGGAACAGAAGTTGAAAGACGGGCTAATATTTGACCTGCTGCCAAGGGTTCATACTTGTGTAGGGTTACAAACAAGCAAAATTTTCTAAGCAGGCTAATGTTTCCCTTGTGACTGCTGTTCTTCTCTTCCTAAGCGTTAGAAGTAGTAGATTTGGGCGGTGCTGTTAACCAAACCAAGTTTCTGTGGGACATTGATAGATATGTATGTTACGTTGCAGCAAGATCTTATCGCAACGTATAAGATTATTAAGGGGTTGGACACGTTAGAGGCAGGAAACATGTTCCCAATGTTGGGGGAGTCCAGAACCAGGGGCCACAGTTTAAGAATAAGGGGTTGGCCAATTAGAACGGAGATGAGGAAAAACTTTTTCAGAGAGTTGTGAATCTGTGGAATTCTCTGCCTCAGAAGGCAGTGGAGGCCAATTCTCTGAATGCATTCACGAGAGAGCTAGATAGAGCGGAGTCAGGGGGTATGGGGAGAAGGCAGGAACGGGGTACTGATTGAGAATGATCAGCCAGGATCACATTGAATGGCGGTGCTAGCTCGAAGGGCCGAATGGCCTACTCCTGCACATATTGTCTATTGTCTAAGATGCTTTCTAGGTAGAGGGAACGAGTATACAAGATGTTGGGTGCAGTTTTGGTTGAGTAGACCTTTGGGTATATTGAAGCTAAATTTATCCAGCCAGAGAGCATCGGCCCAGTCGCCTCTAGATTTAACAGACGGACGTGTCTGAAATGTGTTGGTTAACAGTGGCACATTTTATCATAATCCATTGATCTTGGATTTTTATTTCTGATTTATTTATTTAACTGAATTAAAATTCCCATTTGGTTTTGAACTTTCATATCACAGCCAGTAGTCTTGCCCTATAATACAGTAAAATAACCATTGTACCACAGAATACCATCTGTTGGTTGTTGACAGGTTGGAGAGGTTAACCTAATTATTTTCCCCAATAAAGTTATTTTATTGTTATCTTTTATTCATAGAGCCAACTCAAAGTGGACTTGGTCACTGCAAAGGAGAGACAAGCAAAGCTCAAACCCATGATTGTGGAATGCCCAGAACAACAGAAGAGTGAGATATTGGCAATGAGTGAAGCAGTAGAAAAGAAGAAGCATGCCTTGGTATGAATATTCTTATGTAATTTTAGATTATACGGTGTTATCTTTTGCTGGCAATTCATTGCGAATTTGTCCACCAGTTTGTCAGACTACTTAATACTGCAAGCGCTTTCCCATTTTAGATGAAAAGAGTATCAAGGTGGCTTTTGTGCAAAGGTCACAGTACTGTTTTGCAAGGGTGAACTTTCTTAAATTGCTATTTGTCTCTGTGCCTACACCTTTGGCTAGAAGAACCCTCCAAACTATCCACCCCAGTGTACTTTTCTTCCCAACTTTGGAAGTTTCCATTCTGATTGTGTTCCTTTTGTCTTGATCTCAGGGTCTTTTCATCGACCAGCGTGGTGCCAATTTCTCAATATCTTTTAGTCATTCTAACCTCCCTCCAGAACCCGCCTCTTGGATCTAATCTCATTGTTGTCAGTCCTGCTGTCAACTTTGTTGCTTTTTCTGAAACAATGCTTTACAAAGTCTCTCCTACACCATCTAACTTTACCTTCATGGAAACCTGGTACACATCAGGCATGTGAATTTTCAGCCCATTTCCGCGTTTTTAAAATCCATTTTGCGTGCTTTTTGCATGATTTCCGCTTTTTTCACTTTGCCAAAATCGCATTTACCAACGGAGAAATCGGATCGAAAAAAAAGAAAATAAACAATGTACAGACTTGTAATGAACACTAGGGTTCCGCTAGAGATCGCTAGGGGTTCCGTGAGAATCCCCCGAGCCCTGGAAGTCTCCCCGAAAATGATTATCAATTAATGTGCAAATTTACTTAAATGTTATTAGTATACAGTGACATATTCACATTATTTTGTAATGTCTGTTTTAACTTTGAAATGCACTAAAAGAGGCTTGAAACTGGTAATTTTGTGTGTAAATTTTCAAAAAATGTCCAATTTTGTGCCCCCACTGTACTCCTCGCGCAAGCACTCGGCTCTTTTCCTTTTTACCTCACTCACATGCCTGACATATAAAGAGCTACAGTTTCAAGTCATCACTGACCTCTTTTAAGATCATCTACAACCTGCGCAACTTGGTTCTACATTCTTTCCATTTCAGAGAT
This sequence comes from Rhinoraja longicauda, assembly GCF_053455715.1. Taxonomy (NCBI): domain Eukaryota; kingdom Metazoa; phylum Chordata; class Chondrichthyes; order Rajiformes; family Arhynchobatidae; genus Rhinoraja; species Rhinoraja longicauda. The sequence goes on along the minus strand of NC_135963.1, from coordinate 54,684,232 downwards.
CTGTGTCAGGACTGGTACAGTGGAACCATTGTTTTAAACTTTTTTTGTCCCACTGAACAAGTTTTTTCTGTCACAATTTTTTTCCTTTTTTGTTTATAATATCACGAGAGGAATAGATCTGGTGCTGGTCTAACAGCGCTCGTCTAAGGTGGGGGAATCGAGCACCAGAGGGTTTTTCACACAAAGGGTGGTAGGTGTATTGAACAAGCTGCAGGAGGAGGTCATTGATGCAGCGTCTATCGCAATGTTTAAAAAGCAATTAGACAGGTATATCGATAGGTCAGGTCTGGAGGAATATGGGCCAAATGCAGGCAAGTGGGACTAGGGTAGATACGACATGTTGGTTAGTGTGGGCAAGTTGGGCGGGAAAGCCTGTTTCCACATTGTATGACTCGGTGTAGACTCCTGTTTCTTAATCATTTTCAACTGCCTGATGTTAATGGTGCTTTTTTTTTTAACCATGGTTTTGTGGAGTGGGGATGTGAAAGAGGGATAACATAGAACTGGTGTGAATGGGTGATCGATGGTCGGTGTATACTCGGTGGGCCGAAGGGCCTTACACAGCATGTTGTTTCCTTAAATTAAAGTAATTCATCTGTGCTTAAGATATGATGGGAATGTTAGTATGTAATTGAATAATTACATGTTTTGTCTCTGAGCAGTATCTTTTAAAATTAGTAGAATCTATGCCATTGGTTCCTGTTTATTCCTCCAGGTTAAAAATAGTAATTTCCTTACTCTGTTCTGGTTTAGTTTGGCATTCAGGCATTGGCATGAGATGGTCACTGTAGTGTTCTTTCAAGATGTATTTTTACAATCATCCACATGAAAGGGGATCTGAGGCACCAGACTACAACTTAATCAAAAAACAAGACGCTGGAAGACCTCAGCAGGTCAGGCCACATGTGTGGAGGAAATTGGCAGGCATCTGATCAGGCTAAACAAGGGTCCCATCCTGAAACGTCATTTGTCCATTTCCCTCCACAGAAGCTGTCTGACCCACCGAGTTCTTCCAGTACGTGCTTTGTTCAAGGTTCAAGCTCTACAGTCTCTTGTGTCCAGACTGCAACTTAATATTGCCATGAACACTTATTCTGAGCTAAATTATCAAGGGGTACTACAAACTGCCTCTATGATTAAAACCTACTCTGACTTAACTGAAATAAACATGGAAGAGATCCACTTTGAATGGTGTCTTTTTACCTTTTCCTAATGTCTTAGTTGCATTCTTAGTGTGCAGAGACTGCTTTGGGTTGGCACCATCAGACCTAAACAGCAGACAACTGCTGGTCAAGGACTGACTGGTTGGTATTGTGGATGTGCCAACTCGAGCTTATCAAAAAATCTAGCTAACTGGTTTATCTCCATAGTCATTCATCTTTGTGTGTATTTAACAGCAAAAGAAAAACGACAGGACATTGGAACTTCAGGACAAGTTGGCAAATTTTAGTAATTTCCAGAAAAAAGAACTGGAAATTTTCTGCAGTTTCTTGCAACAAGCCCAAGCTAGCTTTGACAAAATAAGCAGTGAGAACACAGAGGTATGTTTGGCAAACTGTACATTACATTTTGCTTAGCTTTTGCTAACTCAAAAATTGCCTAAATTATTGTTTTCATTGTGGGTGAACATTGTGATGATGTTCAGTACATCAAACCGGGTTCAATCAGTGTTCTTTATTTTGGGTGAAAACTTTGACAATCAAGGATATTTTGAAAAACAAACATCTTAATTACACAGATTCAGAAATTTTATTATTTGTATATGATTATTGTTCTGATATTTATTGTGCTCATTCACTGACTGGAATGAGTAATGGTAACTTTATCCCTACTTCAGATATATGACCAAATCATCATGGTGAACTCCATAGAAGCTAATCAGCAAGGGGGAGGGGGGAGGGGTTTGTTTTGTGTTACTTTTACATGAATGCATTTGTACACACGAATTTTCAGATAACATTTGAAAAACATTTCCCAGTAACTGCTGATGAATCTTTCTGCTTTTCTTGTAAATGAAAATAAATGTTAAATGCATCTTTTCTCTTAAAATGAATTTAATGCACCTTCTAATTATTCTTTTTATCAGTAATATAGCATAATTGCTAAATCATTCTTTTGGAGTTTTAAATGTTAGACTCTTGTTTTCTAATTGCATTTAACTTTTATGTGTTGTCCATTCTCCCAATGGCTCTATTTTCCTGTTTCCACCCGAGTAAATAGTTCAGATTCACACGAGCATCCGATACTCATCGAATCTTTTAAAACTAATCCAATGTTGACTTTTTATGTCTATATTCTGGCAATGAATTCAAAAGCTCCATGACTATCTGTCCTCTCCTAAATTTATTATTTTTTTGATTGATGGCCTCCTCTTAATTCGGTTGTCATTGGAAATAGTTTTTGTTAATCTATGTTGGCCTTTCATTGAGGCATACAGCATGGAGACAGGCCCTTGGCCCAACTTATCCATGTCAACCAAAACTGCCTACCTCAAGGCTGGCCCCATTTGGCCCATATCCCATAAACCTTTCCTATCCATTTCCTTTGATCATTTTATATAGTCGTGTAACATTATTCTGTAATCAATATTTTTTTGAAGGAAACGTCTTAATTTATTTTCAAGTCTGCCTTGATGTGTGTGTTTCTGAAGCCAATCAATATTCAAATGAATTTGCACTGTACCTACTCTGAAGCATCAAGATTTTTTTCTGTACAATGGAGTCTAATTTTGGTTTCAGTGTTCCTGCTGGGATATAAATCCTACTAGGTTTTAATATAGTTGAATTGGAGCAATTCTTGGGAGGGCACTCTGATAAATTTCAAGGACATCATGTTCGGTTTCAAAAAGCCAGGCTATTATTTAATTCTTTGCCACTGAAAAAAAGATGTCTCCGTGTTCTCTGGAGTTATATGAAGACAGAAGGTAAAGACAGAAGCATAGGATAGTTCCAAAAGAAAATTAAAATCATGCCCTTTCAATCAAGCAGCTGTTGGATTTTATGTGCATGCATGTCAAAAGTGATACTGTTGTCTCATGCAGGAATATATTGTTTCACTTAACTTTTCTACAGATTTGGAATGAAGAACATAAGCTGGATAGAAAAAAAATGGAACTTGAAAGCATGCAGACAGAAGAGGCACAGCTAAAAAGGGTTCTCTGTTTGAAGTTAGAAAAGCAAGACAAGCTACAGTTGCAGATATATAAGAAGCGGGAAGCTTGGGAGCATAACCTTGAATCAGTAGCGAGGTACGTAAACGCAATGTGAACACTAGGAACTGCAGATGCTGCTTTACAAAAAAAGGACAATGGGTCAGGCACCATCCCTGGAGGGCATGGATGAGCAAAGTTGTCACCCATCCATGTTCTCCAGAATTGCTGCCTGACCCACTGAATTACACCAGCTCTGTATCTTTTTATTAATTTAATCACTGTATCAGGGTTTGCTTTTGACTGGTGCATCTTTTAGCATTTATCATCATCGGTTGATAGGAGGGTTTAAGCAAACTAGTCAAAATTATAACCACACTAATCTGTATCAAAGCTGTCAGACTTGTATGGCGTCTTTAATCTATCAGTTTTTAACCCATGTGTCATTACCTGGTGTCAGTATTTACTGCTTCGACAAATATTCTTCTGCATAAACACTCCCTGGTTATATGTAGCACGTTAGCTACAGAGAAAAATGATTAAACTTTGATCTATCAACTAATTTTTGTGCTTGAAAGTCTAAACAATTCCCCTGCATTTTCCCATGAAACACTGGTTATTCCCAGCAATGGGAGACATTCTGGATAGAGATTCCAAGAAACTGGGTAAATACATTTCCGTAAGGGGAAAAGGGTGGGACCATCACATGTAGAAGCTCCTTGGATAACTAGTGTTGGGGCGGTAGCATTCTGGGATCTGCCTGCTTGAAAGGGTGGTAGAGGTAGAAACTCTGGTCTTGTATTATATTACCCGCCAAGGAGTGCTTGTGTGTCAGTATAAAGAGATTCACTCTGTATGTACCCCGAGGTATAACTGCCCTGGGACTGTTAAATTGAATAATATGGATGGAGGTTTTCTCTGTCACCTGCTCAATGCTGTCCCTGCCCTAGGAGCGTTGTGGGAAATCAACCCCCTGCTGTATGTATTCACGCAGTGTTTGAAGGTGTAAATGAAGCTTTATTCTGTAACTAACCTGTGCTATGCTTGCCGTTGGATGGGAAATGTAACATCAAACACTGCCAGTCAGCTGAAAGGGAACCTGTAGAAATGAAATGGTTTGTTCCCATCTGCCCTATTAAGACATTGTGATAATATGGTCTGGATTTCCATTTATATATCCAAGAAGAAATGTGCTCTTGAATTTGGATTGCCAGTTTTACTTCAGTTGGAAACCGGCGTGGAAACGGGCCCTTCGGCCCACTGAGTCCGCGCAGACCAGTGATCAATCCTGTACACTAACCCTATCTAACACATTAGGGGAAATTTACAGAAGCCAATTTACTTACAAACCCTCATGTCTTTGGAATGTGGGAGGGAACCAGAGCACCCGGAGAATACACATGTGGTCATGGGGAGAACATACGAGTTCCATGTAGACAGGATCAAATCCGGTTCTTTGGCACAACTCTACCGCTGTGCTACCAAGAGCTTAATCTGGCCCAAAATAAAACAAAATATGTATTTTAAAATACAACACAACATTGCATCAATTTAACTTTTATCTTTTTTTTAAAGTGACTATGATCGATTTAAGCTTCAAAGCCAAGAAATGACTGAGCAAGTTGCTCAATTAAAGAGTGAACGTCAACATATTCTGACAAAAATTCAGCTGTTACAGGAAAAGTGTGAGAACGAAGTGTCTGATTGTGAGGTATGTAATGGCAAATTGAAGAAAAGCTTTGTGTGTAGTTTAGATTTCATATTTGGGTGACTGGAACTCTAATCTTGTATTCCTTTAGATGTTTAATTGCGTGAACATCAGCAGGAATTTTAATAGTTTAAATTGATGGCACCTCAATACCTCTAATCAAAATTATATTTGGTCATGAGTAAATGTAAATAGGGCCAAATATAATTTTAATTTGAGGTGTTTAGATCAGCCTAAAATGTGCCACCTAAAATAATTTTTTTTAATTTGCTTTGATGAACTGCAGAATTTACTTAATTTGAATAATCCTTAAATGTACCATGACTGAGATTGGGCAGTTTGAGAACACAATTCTAAACTAATCTTTGATAGCATGCCTTTCCTGTTACAAAACTAATGGACGCTGCATTGTTGATGGTGAAATAATGTGCAATGTTTTATTTGGAAAACGCAACTCTAAAACTAAGGCTTCATTTTAATTGTATTCATATTTATGTTTAGGTTTGTTGTCACATGTATTGAGGTACAGTGAAAAGCTTTGTTTTGCATGCGCTCCAGTCAGATCAGATAATACATTCTATCTCTGTCCCACCCATTCCCCTGACATCAGTCTGAAGAAGGGTCCCGACCTGAAACGTCACCCATTCCTTCTCTCCAGAGATGCTGCCTGTCCTGCTGAGTTACTCCGGCATTTTGTGTCTACCTTTGATTTAAACCAGCATCTGCAGTTCTTTCCTACACACATCAGATAATACCATACATAAATACAATCAGGCCAAACAAGAGTACAATAGGTGAAGCAAAAAAAAAGATAGAGTGCAGAATATAGTTCACTGCATTGTAGGTCACCAGTTGCAGGGACAAAGTTCAATGTCTGCAATGGGGTGGAAGTGAATCGGACCCTAGCTTATGGAAAGGATGGCTTGTTCAAGTGATTGAGAGAACGCAATTGTCACAAAGTATAGCTTCTTCAGAGTTCTTCTCCTATGCCCATCATCGGGAAGAAAACTAAAAAGTGCTAGTACTCTAGGACATGCCTTGAATTTGCTATTGACAGATTGGGTGAATCGTACGGCACTTCGATCAAGTTTTGAGCTTTGTCCTTAATTTCTCTGCGAACAGAACCTCCTTTCCAAATTGCTGACTGGTCTGGAGCAATACCATGAGCGCTTGGCCACTGTGACGCAGAAGACGACACAAGAGAGGAGTGAACAAATGGTGGAGCTGGAGAGGGCCATGAATGAACGAATTTAAAATCCCACCACACTTTTTTGTACAAGTCATTGCATTATTTGAAAAAAATCTTTGACCTCGTGTTTATTCTCCACAAGTGACAATGATTCTTGAGCAGATATTTCAAAGCCTACGGATTTGTCACCGTTTGACCTATGTATATAATATTAAAAAATAAGCCTCCTTTCCCACCTAAAGTAACGATTTTCAAGTCTTTATATGCATTTATACTATGTGGCTTTTGAATATAATGTAAAATAAACGAAAGCTTAATGCTGATTGCTACTGTTAATAAACTAATCTTATGCTTATAGTGTTATATTGATTACATTTTATTGAAGTGACCATGGATAAGGTGAGAATGTTTGTCAAGGAAGATTACACAAAAGGACAAAGTGCTGGAGTAACTCAACGGGTCGGGCAGCATCTCTGAGGAACATGGATTGGTGATGTTTTGGGTCGAGACTTTTTTTAGTTTTAGTTTTTTAGAGATACAGCGTGGAAACAAGCCCTTCGGCCCACCGACCAGCGATCCCCGCACATTAACACCACCTTACACACACTAGGGACAATTTCACACTTATACCAAGCCAATTAACCTACAAACTTGTACGTCTTTGGAGTGTGGGAAGAAACTGAAAATCTCGGGGAAAACTCATGCGGTCATGGGGAGAACATACAAACTCTGTACATTCAGCACCCGTAATCTGGGATTGAACCCGGGTCTCTGGCACTGTAAGGCAGCAACTCTACCGCTGCGCCGCTGTGCCGCCCATGTTGAGACTGGTTCAGGGAGTGTTCTTGCTCTTGTCTCCTGAACTGCTAACCATCTTTACTATCAAACTCTCACTGTAATACCAAATGGTGGGAGGTTCACATATTTGGAATTCAGGCAAAGTCGAGTCAGTGGTAAGTTACTATATTTGCAGGAAAATATAGGAGGGAGATGTGACAGTGACTTCTGAACTAATCTCCACATAAAACTCAGACCCAATTTACCAGTGATGTGATTTTTTACCTCTACTGTATAATTTCTCCCTACTTATTCCAGCCTTAAATTTATATCCCTCTAATCCTTTCTCCTAAGGTGAGAACAGATCTAGGAGTGCCTCCTCAATTGGTCCTTGTGGAATTGAGTAAAACATTTATTCAACATTTTTTTTAGTAATTCATAGATTTGTGGTGTTCATGCTCCTGACAATCTGAAGAGCAAACTGCCCACTCATAATTTTAAATAATTTACTGAGGCACTTCTTCTGTTTTCCAAATGGCCATAGTCTACACAATTTTCAATTTTAGTTGCACTCATCTCTCCTGTCATTAATCCCAGTGTTTTCTCTGGCTTGGGGACATCAGCATAGATGTTCCTGAGCAAAGATTTGACTGAGACTGAGCTGTAACAAACCTGGTAATGGTTTATTATTGTCAATACAGAGAATAACTATCCGGTCAAATCATACCATACAAGAGTGCAAACAGCCTACATGCATGTAGAACAGGTAGTGCAAAGTGAAAAATACCAAGAGCAGAGTAGTGTCACAGCTAAAATGAAAGTACAGATAAAAATACCTTGCATACATGTAGAGGTACAAGGAACTGCAGATGCTGGTTTACCAAGGAAAGACACAAAATGCTGTAGTAACTCAGCGGGTCAAGCAGCATCTCTGGAGAATAGACATTTTGGTTTGGGACAGTTCTTCAGATATAGTGCCTTTTGATATAAAATTAGACCAAGTGGACCTGTTGGGCCCAAACCTCTCCTGCATTGGTGCCGCACCCTCTCCCCTGTCCTCCCTCCCCCCTTCCCCTCCTCCCCACTCCATCCACCTCAAACCTCCCTTATCCTCCCTCCTTCCCCCCTCCCTCCCTAGGAGATAGATTTAAACATTAAAATGTGAATAACTTTAAAAATATAACACCGATTTCAATGAAACTTCTTCCATACGCACCAAAAGGACGACGGTGAGTAAGATGGGCCTAAAATTGTCGCGCTGTCGTGTACCGTTTTGGCTGTAGTTCAGGAACAAACAAACGAGAGTTTTAATACATAGATTTATCATATCATATCATATATATACAGCCGGAAACAGGCCTTTTCGGCCCTCCAAGTCCGTGCCGCTCAGCGATGTGTAGGGAGTGGAGGTGAAAGTGGGATGACATCAAACTATTGTGAATGGATGGTTGATGGTTGGCATAGACTTGGTAGGCCAAAGGCCCTGTTTCCATGCTGTATCTTCCAATCAGTTAAATGGGGCTAACTTGAATAGGGCATGTTAGTCGGCATGGACATGTTGAGCCGTGACTGACACAAGAAATTGGCATAAACAATATTTGAAAGACAAAACTGCATTTTCTTGTGTTAGTCACTAGGGGGCACCAATGATCCATTTACCCATCGTTCATTTCAACCTGTTCATTTTTAAGAAATGGGCCATAGAAACAGAAAACATAAAATATAGGTGCAAGAGGAGGCCATTTGGCTCTTCGAGCCAGCACTGCCATTCATTGTGATCATGGCTGATCATCCACAATCAGTAACCCCTGCCTGCCTCCTCCCCATATCCCTTGATTCCACTAGCCCCTCGAGCTCTATCTAACTCTCTTTTAAATTAATCCAGTGAATTGGCCTACACTGCCTTCTGTGGCAGAGAATTCCACAAATTCACAACTCTGGGTGAAAAAGTTTTTTCTCATCTCAGTTTTAAATGGCCTCCCCTTTATTCTTAGACTGTGGCCCCTGGTTCTGGACTCCCCCAACATTGGGAACATTTTTCCTGCATCTAGCTTGTCCAGTCTTTTTATAATTTTGCCGAGACAACTATGTCAATTGCCGAGACAATTATGCCAATCTCATGGCAATAATACATATCCAGTGCACTTATTTTTGATCCAATAGATTTGGGTCCCCCTGCTCTGTATTTGGGATGAACAATATTTTGCATAATATTCATGTAAAAGAATTTGCCAAAATGATGCAAAACGAGGTAGGAGAAAATTACAATATAGTTGCAAAGTTCATAAGAGAAACAAAATGTTCCTGCGTGGTGTTGTGAAATCCAGGCATTAGTGCAGAGGCTTTTTTTTGCAATGGATAATCATTTCAGCCTTTCCTACAGATAGTCAGGGTCGTAGAGAGGCGACATTAAAACAGGCTTTTCATCGCCCTAACTCCATGCTGAACATTAGGCACCCGGTTTCACACTAATCCTTCCCTAACCCATTTTATTCACCCTATATTGCTATCGACTACCTGCGGCACAGTGGTGCAGTTGGCTCCTATATGAATATTAGCTTACCCCATGATTGGACTGGTTAAAAAGTGATCTGTTTAAATGTGTCTAGAAAGCTATATGCTGTAAATAAATCCTGTCTATGACGTGTCATGAATTGCCCATTACCACATTTACGGAACATAACCTGTATATAAGTCGGAGAGTGTCCATACTCCTGCATGGTATGATTTGACTGAATAGCGACCACATTGAGGACATTGGATTTTGTCTAAGGAATGATGCACAGCAATGCTGAGAACTATATTCTGCACTCTATCTTCCCCATTGCTCTATCTATTGCACTTGAGTTTGAACTGATTGCATCTACATATCTGATCTGTTTGGATGGCATGCAAAACAAAGTTTTTCACTGTACACATTGTTTTGTTAGTGTGTTTCCTTTCTGTAACCTGCTCCAATCCTCTGCAATCTCATTGGTGCACGATGAAGTGGTTTTGTGGCGATTATCTCCAGTGGCTTATGGTCTGACTGCACATTCACTGGCCTTCCATATGTGTACACATGGAACCTCTCTAGACCAAACATCACTGCCAGCAATTCTTTTTCCTGAAACAGGCCCCGATCTGACACCATGTTTTGTTAGTGTGTTTCCTTTCTGTAACCTGCTCCATTGCAGCTACACAACTAATTAACAGAGGCTTTACACTCGAGTCTTGGGTTCAGCCATTTTAATTCAGGATCTCCTTGGCTACTGCCTCATGGGTAATATATCCCCGGTACTGCACCACAGAGTGCGCTATTCCCATAACACACGACAATAATAAACCTAAACAAGATATATTATTTGTATCTCGGTACATGTGACAATAATAAACCATTACCAATAGTGGTATAAATATTCTTTCTCTCCAGAGACGCTACCTGTCCTGCTGAGTTACTCCAGTATTTTGTGTCTATCTTAGACATGTATTGTGATGTTTGGTGGACTGTGTGGGGTGGGAGGGCCCGTTGCTCCTCCCGTGCAGCAGGTGGCGCTGCACAGGCCAAAGGGAGATGTTTAGTACATAGTTATCTTGGCTTGTACACAGTGTGGAGTGTGCAGTCAGATCGTGGGGTTGCAGCCATTTTAATTGTCTTGCTGCCAGCTTTGAGTTAAATTAATAAAGACCTCTGTTGTACCTTGAAGACTCGCAAAGTTTCATACAGACATAGAACAAGAACACGAAATATACAAAGGTTTACTTACGTGTGCTTTGCTTGCTGAACTGCACCATTCTGGTGATCCCATCCAAATGGGAGAAATTCATTTGCAACTGAGTGTCTACATGCTGTTTTATCAGTTCTGCTTATTCTGCTTGGGGTGCTGTGATGCATGCATCCTCCAACAGAGGTCAGTAGATAACCAGTGAATGAGTTTTGATTTCCCACTCCCTCGCCCAGACACCACCTATAGTGCCCCAACCGACAGCCTGTTAACCCGCCTGTGTGCTTCCGAGTCCATGTGGCTTACTGCTCCTCTGAATTGAGGACTCCATCCCACTGCTAGGTCTTGGCAAATAGGCCAGTGCTGTTGAATTGAATTGAATAAGTTTATTGGCCAAGTATGTACACATACAAGGAATGTGCCTTGGTGTTCCGCTCGCAAGTAACAACATTATATACAGTAAACAATTAAGATTAAAACATTAAGAATAAGACATTATAGTTTAAACTTGTGAATGAAATAAAATACCAGAGCAAAATGAGGCTACAGACGTTTGGTTATTGAGTAGAGCTACTACTCGCTGTTTTTATGTCTGGCTGTGGCTGCTTTGACAGTCCGGAGTCGCCTTCCAGAGGGAAGTGCTTCAAAGAGTTTGTGGCCAGGGTGAGAGGGGCCAGAGATGATCTTGCCCGCTCGCTTCCTGGCCCTTGCAGTGTACAGTTCGTCAATGGGGGGAAGGTTGCAGCCAACAACCTTCTCAGCTGTGCGAATGAACCGTTGCAGCCTCCGGATGTCGTGCTTGGTGGCTGAGCCGAACCAGACCATGATGGAGAAGGTGAGGGTAGACTCTATGATGGCAGTATAGAATTGGATCTGCCTGTGGCAGATTGTGTTTCCTCAGCTGCCGCAGGAAGTACATCCTCTGTTGGGCCTTTTTGACTGTGGAGTGAATGGTGGCCCCCCATTTAAGGTCCATGGAGATGATGGTTGCAAGGAACTTAAATGACTCTACTCCTTCGAAGGGAGTGTGGACCTTTCAAGGTGTAAGCCTTCAGTGCAATCTCAAACCAGCGCCTCTCAGTCAGAATGAATCTGTTCACTGTCTGGTAGATTAGTTTTGTTTTGTTTAACAATGCAGCATCGAAACAGGCCCTTCGGCCCACCGGGTCCGCGCCGACCATCATTCAGCCACTCACTAGTTTTATGTTATCCCACCTTCGCATGCACTCCCTGCACCCTAGGGGCAATTTACAATTGCAGAGTCAATTAACCCACATTAATTAATGAATTAATGAATTAATTAATGGGAAGAAACCTGAGCACCCAGAGGAAACTTACGTGGTCACAGGGAGAATGTAAAACTCCCATGCAAACAGCACCCGTGGTCAGGATTGAACCCGGTTTTCTGGTGCTGCTGAGGTAGCAGGCCTACCAGCTGTGCCACTGTGCTCCTATTCATATCTCTGAAATTATTGTCGCAGTTCCAAAATAGCTGTTTCCGCAATAGTTTAATGGGCATGTATTTACTACGAGGAAGAACAGGCTCACAATAATATTTTATCATCTGCAATTTTTAATAGCTGAAAGTGATTTGCAGGTGTAGCATGGGGGGATGTTTGAGCCAATTTGTATAAGGCCCACACACAACGTATGGCGAGGTCTGGTACTAGTAATTAAAAGAGAAATAATGGAATAGAGCATCAAACAGAACTCTCTTCTTCCAAAATGCTCTTTGCATCTTGTGTGTCCATCTCAGAGGAGCGGATTAAAGACTCAAAGTAATGCAAATACTAGAATCCTGATCAAAACACAAAGCGCCCGAGGAACTCAGTGGTTCAGGCAACATCTGAGGATGGAATGGACAGACGACATTGCTGGTTGGGACCTTTCTTCGTCCTGATTGTAATAGGGGGTAGAAAGCTGGAAAAGTGGTGGTGGGAGAGAGGGGGGGGGGGGGGGGGGGACAAAGTCTGGCAAGTGGTAGGTGGATACAGGAGGTTTTTTGATGGGCAGGTGGAGAAAGTGACAAAGGGCAGAGGAGAAAAGAGTGTTACAAGGAGAGAAGAGTGAAATGTAAAGTCAGAGAGAGGGGTATAGGTGGAAGGGTCACAGAGGGAGGCATCCGGGATAGTGGGAGAAATGGGATGAGTGAGGGGAGGGCGTATAGGAAAGAAACAGAAGAGGGGGTTGCTACATAAAATTGGAGAATTCGTTGTTCATTCTGTTGGGGTGTAAGCTACCCAAGGAGAATACGAGGTGCTGTTCCTCCAGTTTGCGTTTGGCCTCACTCTGACCATGGAGGTGGCCCAGGACAGAAAGGTCAGTGTGGGAATGGTTTTTGGGTTATGCTGTTTTACCAAGGTAAATAACAGAGATAGAGCTATATATTAAACTTCTTTTATTGAGAGCAATCCGGTGCAACAATGTATGAGAAGTCATTTCATATGGTACATTAACCCTTAAAGTCACACTTAGCTTATATACATTAAATTGTTTCCTTTTCTAAAAAAAAGGTAACAGGCATACATACGAACGAACCATCTGTCTACATGCATGACATTATTCTCATTACTCTTGACTGTCAACATCTATGCTTAACATCTCTGTAGTATCCATTCCCGGGACCAATAATTCCCATTGATCATATCTCCCGACTCGGTTCATACACATTTGGCAGCATTGCGAGTCCATGAGCCTCAACAAATATCTGATCCTTTTCTTCAGGTATATCGATTGTTGAAGTTGCCCACTAACATTACAACCCGCTTCCGCAGATTTCTCACCTTCTCCCTGGAAGGTCTTGCATTTAACTGCTTAGATCTCCTTCCAATCCAAGCATCACATTACTCTTCACAGGTCACAGTTGTCGATGCCCAGTTATAACAGTGCTGGTGCATTCACACACCACAGGGTCTACTCATTTCTTTAAGATATACCTACGCATGGATATTAAACCTTTGGCCATATAACACTGTCTGATAGAGATTAAGACCAGATTGCGTGCTCAAAATCATGGAATGAACCTTGAATCCACAGTCTTTCCTTCACAAGAGTATAAATGCTCTCATTAAGACCAGATGACATGCTCATAATCATGCAATTAATCCTCAGTTTCTCCCTCACAAATGATCCATCTCTCCCCTTGTCAGTACTATTTTAATTAGTGCTCCATGTATTTCATGTACATCACCACATACCCATACCACATTCCTTTTCCAAGCCTTGTACAACATGTAGAAAAGGAAATCCTTTTATTGTACAATATTTAGTTTTCTCTTAGTATTTTCATTTGGAGAAAATCGTATGTAAATAGTTAAAGGAAAAAAAACGAACAGCCAGCCAGCAGATAGTGTGGCGAGAGCAAAAAACAAACCTTTGGCACGTAGTGACAGCAAGTAACCTTTCCCACTCAATCTGGAACCCGAGCTGCTTTGGAAATGGATGTTAAGTGGCTTGGGTTTGTCGCTGGGATAATCCAGCAACACAAATGGCGTCCAATGTTCGGAATTATTTAGGTAGACAACTAAAATATTCCTCTCAGTGGTGAGCTCTTTCAAAAGGGTTGGCTAGTCCTTTTTATGTCCAGGACATCAATTAGTATGGTTAAGATTTAATGTGTGGTTTAGATTAGTTTAGAGATACAGTGCAGAAACAGGGCCTTCGGCCCACCGAGTCCACACCAACCAGCGATCCCCACACATTAACACTGCCCTGCACACACTAGGGACAATTTTACATTTGTACCAAGCCAATTAACCTACAAACCCAGTCGTCTTTGAAGCGTGGGAGGAAACCGAAGATCTCAGAGAAAACCCACGGGGAGATCGTACAGACAAGCACCCCTAGTCAGGATCGAACTGGGGTCTCTGGCGCTGTAAAGCAGTGGCTTTACCCCTGCTCCACCATGCCATCCAACCGTGTGATGTTTAAAGTGTTTAGTACTGGATGCATGTGCAGATGTTTACAATTAATTTTCCTTTGAGTTATTAAGGAGGTTAAACTTCATACCAATGGTCAATTAATTCTACAGAGAGACCCAAGTGGAGCTGGATACTGCACCAATAATTCTTCTTAAACGGTTTAGTAGAACAAATTTCCGAGCAACTTCTTCCTCGCACAGACTTTTCAAATATTTTCGTACAATGTGTAATCAATATCAAAATAAGTTATGGGCAATACAATAAATTATTCATACAATAAGCAATAAAATATTTGTGTAAAAGTCCAATAGTCTCGCTTCAGTATACACTGAATCCTCAACAGCTTCAGTGCATGTCCAATTCCTTCTCCAAGCCTTGAAAACTCAGCTCACTAATAACCCTTTTTTTCCCAACTATGTTTCCACTTATGCTTTCCATTCATCTTTGCAGCATGCATTAGCTGCTCTGTTCAGGTCTCCCCAAAAGGTTCTGCTTCCCCGACTCATGTCTCGGACTGCTTGTTGGACTCGGAGTGGACTGCCGCTCTCTCAGTTTGTCTGGTCAGGTTCAGATACACTTCCGACCTCAGGAATCTGGCGTAGGAATCTTTCTCCATCAAGTTGTAGATTTTACTCTGTGCCTCGTCAAAGCTGGAACTGGTGGGCCTCTGAAGATAGTTCCTGGTGGAGTCTTTAGTTTCATAATCAATATTAATCTATTCAAGATGAGAAGGGGGAGAAAAAAAAATCAATAATTCATTCTTGTTAATTGTAAAGTTTCCCACAGTTTCTTAAAATAATATACTAGGTATACCTGTACGTCTCCAAAGACGTACAGGTATGTAGGTTAATTGGCTGGGTAAATGTAAAAATTGTCCCTAGTGGGTGTAGGATAGTGTTAATGTGCGGGGATCGCTGGGCGGCACGGACTTGGAGGGCCGAAAAGGCCTGTTTCCGGCTGTATATATATGATGATATGATATGATGATATGAGGTGTGGTTCACAATTGCATATAGAATCATAGATCTGCACAGCAAGGAAATAGACCCTACAAGCCCATTTTGCCCATTCACCACTCCACTTTTGTGGATATTGTTTTTGTATCTGCAACTGATGCGCTACAATTCGGAGAACTATATCCTGCACTCTATATCTTCCCCATTCCTCTTCTTATTGTACACGAGTTTGGCTTGATTGTATTTGCGTATATTATTATCTGATCTGTTTGGAATTCTGTTATTGGCCAATTCACCTCTACCCCATTGTGGAAATTGGACTTTGTCTGTGGAGCTGATGCGTTACAATGATGAGAACGACATTCTGCACTCTGTATCTTTCCCTTTGCTTTACCTATTGTACTTGAGTTTAACTTGATTGTATTCATGTATTGTATTATCTGATCTGAATTGCATAGCATGCAAAACAACGCTTTTCACTGGACCTCTTTGCTCTGTTGTACTTGAGTTTGACTTGATTGTGTTTATGTATGGTATATGTAATCCTTTGGAACTAGGATACTGCCCAGTTCACCTCTACCCCATTGTGGACATTGGGCTTTGTCTATGGAACTGTTGCGCTACAATGCCGAGAATCTGTATCTTCCCCTTTGCTCTACCTATTGTACTCGAGTTTGGCTTGATTGTATTGATGTTTGATATTATCTGACCTGATTGGATAGTATGCAAAGCAAAGCTTTTCACTGTACCTCGGTACATGTGACAAGAATAAACATAAACAACCGACCAAGTGGGCTGGTCCCATTTGTTTTCATTTGGCCCCTAGAATTCTTGGTATGAAGAGACTCACCTCTTTAGGGGCATCTGTCTCTATGAATTCCAAATAAATCAGCTTTGCTTTGGAGGTCCGCTTTGCAGTTGACCTGATTTTCTTGTAGTCTTCACAGGCTAGCCAGAACTCAATGTTCTCTTCGCTGTACTCTGAGCGGAGGAAGGTTCTGAAGGCAGCTAAACCATCTACCAAAAGAAGACGAGAGAGAATTGTAATTCTAATGCAAAGTGCAAAGTCCAAAGTACAAAGCATTATGTTCATAAGTCATAGGAATAGAATTAGGCCATTTGAGTCTACTTCGCCTTTCGATCATGGCTGATCTATTTTACTCTCTCAACCCCATTCTCCTGCCTCCTCCCCATTACCTTTGACACCCGTAATAATCAAAAACCTGTCAACCTCCACTTTACAAATACCCAATGACTTGGCCTCCACAACTGTCTGTGGAAATGAATTCCACAGATTCACCACCCTCTGGCTAAAGACAGTTCTCCTCATTTCCTTCCTAAAGGTACGTCTTTTTATTCTGATAAATTCCCTTTTATTCTTATTAGAGGTCCCATCAATTAAGAGCCACAGTGCCCTACCGAGTCTATGCTGACCATCGATCACCCATTCACACTAGTTCTATGCTATCCCACTTTCTCATCCACTCCCTAAACACTAGGGGGAAATTTACAGAGGGCAAATTAACCTACAAACCCACACGTCTTTGGGATGTGGGAGGAAACCGGAGTGCCCGGAGGAAACCCACGCGGTCATAGGGAGAACGTGCAAACTCCACACACAGACCGCCAGCACCCGAGGTCAGGTTCGAACCTGGGTCTCTGGCGCTGTGAAGCAGCAATTCCGCCAAGCATTTACAACATGCTCAGTCTTGTGAAATGCTTTTACATTTCACGATAAATCGTGCTTTGGGATTTTCCCCCGACCAATAAATAAAAATCTCTTAATGCGCAATAGCAATCTGAGGTAGGTTACCTGTGAAAGTTTGAGGGCAAGCAGAATTTACTAAGATGAATTATTATTGCTGTCCATCCAGTCATTTGCCACCCTTTCTGAGTGAGCAAGTTCAGAATCCCAAGGGGGCACCAGGCAAGTTGCCAAGAAGCATGATATGAGAACCATTTGGCTTCAATATCCCCTTTGGACTTGACTGAACAGTGGATCAACATGGGAAAGAATTAACTCCTAGTTGGACAGATCTTGGCTATATATTACTGCGACTTTCTCAGTGATTTCTTGGCTGGCACGGCACTGTTTATCAACCCTATTGCTCTCGTTTGATCCTAGCAGGCACCTGTAGTCATGGCAACCAATTTATTGCAGAGAGTTCTGCTACTTTAGGTTTACGAGGATGTGGGCAGGACTCGAGGCCCTGAGCTATAGGGAGAGATTATACCGTTCAACATTATACCCTTTATCCCGTATCTGTGCACTGTGGACGGCTTGATTGTAATCATGTACAGTCTTTCTGCTGACTGGCCAGCACGCAACAAAAAAGCTTTTCACTGTACCTCGGTACACGTGACAATAATAAACAAAACTAAACTACTCTGCTCGTGCCGTATCATTTCCAAACACGGGAATTATTTGGCAAGTTTAACATCTAAGAACAGGAACTGAAAATATTTTGCCATTAATCATTGCGTATACGTTCTAATTTTACCAAAATCCTCCCAAATCACAGGTAACACTTGAATCAATGCGTTGAAACAGTTCCGCCTGGGTCGGATGAACACAATGACCTCATGGAAAATCGCCAAGTAGTCTGAATAATGTCAGGAATATTCATGCCTACTTACGTTTGTGAGAAAGCATCTTGTCCAAAGATTGTCTCCATTTCTTTGCTTCCTCTGAGGAGGCTCTGTGATGGAAAGATTAAAATACAGTTTTCCTTAGTATATTTTGAAGAGATAGAGCCTAAGCTTCTTTGAATATCAATTGAACTGCCTTGAGGTCAGAGAGACATTGACTGTAAGCTCACCTGGATCTCGCTTTATCTTTCTTATTTGTTCGTACGGATTGACGAATTTTCTTTGACTTCTGTAGAAGGATCCCAAGCCGAGCCTTAATACCCTTTGCCCTGCAAAGGAAAGTCATTGTTAGTCGCACAAGAAAAATCAACTGGTTTTGATGATAATTATGTATTTTGAGTTCATCAATGCTCCTTTGACCAGCATTTGCTATTTGAAGGGACCTGCATTGTCTATAATTTGGGTGGAATCAGGCAAAATTGGGGTTAAATTTGGTTAGCTCATGGCTCCGTGGGATTCCATTCCTCAGAAACAATTGGGAGGTCACTTGTTCGAAAAATTGACTGGAGTAACTGGAGCCGAAATGGCAACAAATCTTGAGACGAACTGAGACAACAGAAAACTTAACGGCGATTGGGTCTTTTAAGTCATAGAATGAAAATAAAAAATGAGTCAGGATACTGAAAACAACTCGCAACCAAAATAAGACCATGGGTAATATTTTGGGTACTGTTGCTGCCCTTTCTTCTATCAAAGGCTGATATCTTGACTACTTGTAGCTATTTTTTTTAAAGTCTCAGATTTCAAGTATTTGCATGCATCGCCGAGTTAAGTAAAATAATCGGGGCATAAACTCTTGTGCTAACTCTGCGAACAGACCTCTTGTCTTAGCTCCACTATACTAATCTGGAAAAACAACCTGGAGAGCAGACCTACTATAAATGTGTCTGCTTCAATGTTTTATGGATCTTCAATCTTCAATTGATTCGAAGCTTAAATCATTTCCAGCTGCAAGCTTGAAAAGCTCTAACTCCTGATGCACAAAACACATCTTTCACCATATTCCTTCACAATTTTGACATGATGTTGGAGGTTAGTCTTAATCGATGTCAGGATTTATCACTGTTGCTGTTCCTAGTACAACTGTTACTGCAATGCACCACGACGCTCATGGGTTTGTGGAACGAAAACAGAACTGCAAATCTAATGGTTCAAATGTGCTTCATTTGTGTGACATCTGCAACTACACAGCAAAATTCTTTTTGCATATATTACACATGCAGAATCTATATCGCCTTCACACTGCACAAATTTGTAAATATAAGAGTCTGACCCACTTGAAAGTTTCTGAAAGCATTATTTCTCTGCAATCTTCCCCCTGCACGAAGATACACAATTACACTGAAAAACCTTCAGCAACGTACCTTTCCAAGCAGCAGCTTGACACTGATGATAATCCTTGGCACATTTTGTTTTGGTGGTTTTACCGGGGGCTGTTAAGTCTCCTTCAGGGAAAAACTTAGCTTGCTCTGGTTTCAAAGTCTTCGATGCACAGACTGACTGCTTGGGTTGGTCTCAGCGCCTTACATACACAGACTGGTTGGATGCAGTCAACTCTCTCGCCAATCAGTGAGCTGCAGGAAGCTGACAAAGTTACACCACCAACAGCCACAGGAGTCCAGTGCTGACGTTTTTTTGTGCGTGGAAATTCCCAGTCTGATAATCTGATAATTTATTAAACCACAAACCATTTGTTATTATTACGGCTGGGTGATTAAATCTGAAAGGTGTTCAATATATTTCTCAGCAGATTTAAGGAAGTGCATATCACAGGAATAAGAAGTGCTTTGGTTAACATTCCATTTGTGGGGACACAAGGCTGATCCTTTTAAAAGGCTGATCCTTTTAATGACGGCATTGGAACAGTGATTGAGATATAGTCTGAAGAAGGGTCTCGACCCGAAACGTCACCAATTCCTTCTCTCCTGAGATGCTGCCTGACCTGCTGAGAGTCACTCCAGCATTTTGTGAATAAACACCTTCGGTTTGTACCAGCAGCTGCAGTTATTTTGTTACACGAGATACAATTAAACTTATTCTGAGATCTGCCAGAGCGGCATTGTTGCAACACTGATCAGATGGAATTATTGCTATGTTTGGGGCTTTGTTCTTGCTGAGTTTAGTTTAGTGATACAGCATGGAAACAGGCAGTTAGACCCACCGAGTCCACGCTGACCATCGATCACCTGTTTGCACCAAGTTCCACGTTATCCCACTTTCTCATCCACTCCCTACACACTAGGGGGCAATTTACAGAGACCAATAAACCTACAAACCCGCACGTCTTTGTGATGTGGGAGGAAATGGGAGCATCCATAGGAAAGCCACACGGTCACTGGAGGAGCTCCATGTTATCCCACTTTCTCATCCTCTCCCCAGGGACAATTTCACACAGGCCAATTAACCTACGGAGTTGCACGTCTTTGGGACGTAGGAGGGAACCGGAGTCAATAGTCAAGTTTATTTGTCACGTACACATAAATGTGCAGTGAAATGAAAGATTACCCACAGTCCCAACAATAAGAGCAATAAAAATAAGCAATAACACACACACAATCATAAACCAACACCAAACAAAAAGAAACAAAAAGAAACATCCATCACAGTGAGTCTCCTCCAGTCACCTCCTCACTGTGATGGAAGGCCACAATGTCTTTTCTCTTCCCCTGCCGTCGTCTCCCGCGGTCAGGCTGTTGAATTTGCCACGTTCCAGGCCACGGGGTGAACATGCAAACTCCATATTCGAGGTTGGGATGGAACCCGGGCCTCAGGCACTCTGAGGCAGCAGCTCTACCAGCTGCACCACTGTGCTGCCCTGTCTGAGGAAGGGTCTCGACCCGAAACGTCACCCATTCCTTCTCTCCAGATATGCTGCCTGTCCCACTGAGTTACTCCAGCTTTCAGTGTCTACCTTCTGTCACATTGGAACATGTCTCGAGATGTTTTCCGATATGAAAGGTGTTATTTGTCTATGAGCAGCTGGTGGACCTGCTGACTCACAGCGCCAGAGACTGTGGTTCGATCCTGACCTCGGGTGCTGTCTGTGAGGAGTTTGCATGTTCTCACCGTGACTGCTTGACTTTCCTCCGGGTGCTCTGGTTTCCTCCCACATCTCAAAGACGTGCGGGTTTGTAGGTTAATTGGCTTCTGTAAATTGATCCCAAGTGTGGAGCGAGTGGATGAATAAGTGGGATAACATAGAACTAGTGAGAACAGGTGATTGATGGTCGGTTTGGACTCGGTTGGCCGAAGGGCCTGTTTCTTTGCTTTAACTGAACTAAACATCTTTGTTGTCAAATATAGAAACAAGCAACTGCAGTTGCTGGTTTACAAAAAAAAGACACAAAGTGCTGAAGTAACTTAGTGGGTCAGGCAGTATCTCTGGAGAACATGGATAGGTGACGTTTTGGGTCAGACTGAAGAAGGGTCCTGACCCAAAACATCAGCTATGCATGTTACCCCGAGATGCTGCCTGACCTGCTGAATTACTCCAGCACTCTGTGTATATCTTTGTTGTCTTACTGTTTCTTTCTTAGAAAAGAAAACAGCTTAATA
Source organism: Rhinoraja longicauda (assembly GCF_053455715.1). Lineage (NCBI taxonomy): Eukaryota > Metazoa > Chordata > Chondrichthyes > Rajiformes > Arhynchobatidae > Rhinoraja > Rhinoraja longicauda. The sequence goes on along the minus strand of NC_135963.1, from coordinate 54,662,626 downwards.
TATTTTGTTACACTATTTGACGAGAAAAAGATAATAATATCATCATATTTACCCATTAGGACCGAGGAAGGTTGTAAGCTATTTCGGAATAGTGACATTTTAAATACAAGGTATGAGGAAAGCATTTGCACATCTGTGATAAAAACATTGATTGACCGACTGCCCTTTTTTTGGGGGCACTTCTTTTACTGGAAGTGAATTTTAAAAACATTCACAAGGCCAAACAACGTCAAACAAATCTGACTTGGGTAAAAAAAATAGTCACTCTCAACAAACAATCTCGATGGAGCTTGAAACATCTTATCTGTAAATTGTCAGGGCTAATAAGTCAGCTACTTTACGTTTTACCCGCAGTAGTGCTGGGTTCCCAGAAGTGCTTGTGTGGAAAGGGACTGCAGATGCTGGGATAAACCGAAGATAGACACAAAAAGCTGGAGTAACTCAGCGGGTCAGGCAGCATCTCGGGAGAGAAGGAATGGGTGACATTTCGGGTCGAGACCCTTCTTCAGACTCAGAAGTGCTTGGATTGTTTTTACTGGTTTTCTAGGCACTTATGTTTCCTTGAGTAGTTTTTCGGGAACTGTAGGAATTTTTGAACAGCCATTTTAGGCAACAATAAGAGGGCAAAATCTGAAGAAGGGTCCCGACCTGAAGCGTCATCTATCCATGTTCTCCAGAGATGCTGCCTGACCTGCTGAGCAACTCCAGCACTCCACACAGAGGGTTTATTTTAGTTTAGTTTAGTTTCCCCGTACACTAACACTATCCTACACACTAGGGACAATTTACAATTTTTTGCCGAAGCCAATTAACCTACAAACCTGTGCGTCTTTGGAGTGGGGGAGGAATCCGGAGCACCCGGACAAAACCCATAGGGAGACCGCACAAACTCCGTACAGACAGCACCCTTCGTCAGGATCGAACCCGGGTCTCTGGAGCTGCAAGGCAGCAGCTCTACCATTGCCCCACTGTGCCACCCCTAATGTTTGAACAGCTATAAGAATAGGCAACAGTAAGAGGGGCAAAGTCTGAAGGAGGGTCCCAACCCGAAACTTTGCCCGTCCATGTTCTCCAGCGATGCTGCCTGCCCCGTCGTGTTACTCCAGCACTTTGTGTCTTTTTTTTTGTATCTGCAGCATCCTTGTTTCTACGATACAAGGGGCAACTTTTTCCATGCAGAGGGTGGTTGGTGGATGGAATGAGCTGCTGGAAAAGGTAGTTGAAGCAGGTACTTTGATGACATATAAAAGACATTTGGACAGGTACATGGATGGGAAAAGTTTAGAGGAAATGCTGGCAGGTGGGACGACTGTAGTTGGGGCATCTTGGCCAGCATGGGCAAATGGGCCGAATGGCCTGTTTCCGTGCTGTGTGACTCTATTTCTCTAGGCAGGAGAATTGGAATAACAAATAGCTTGTCTCGCTGGGGTTAAAACTCTTTCCTATTATAACAGCCAAACAGAGGAAAGGAGACTGTTTAATTTATTACAATGTTCTTGTCAGCAGGAATCAATCCGCCTTTTACATGAAATGTAATCAATCATTTTGTTCAGTGAGACAGAAATACAATTTATTCTCTCATACCATTTATTATGATAAAGTGAAGTTGATTACCATGGCCTCATAACCTTCATGATATTTCCAGTATTTCTGTTATTATTTTGGATTTCCAGTATATTTTTTGCTCCTTGTTTGTTGACAGTAAATCCTGCAAGATTGATGTGATCTTCACTGAACGATCCATGGGCAGAGAAATATATCTGAACAAAAATCAGACTCTTGCACTTGAAGAACTTGGAGAGGATCCACTGATCTCCAATTCACTCTTCGTGAGGATGGCAGGGGAGGTGGACACGCTATTGGTCTCCAGGCTACAAGTTTACCCAGGGTAGAGGAATCAAGAACCAGAGGACACAGGTTTGAGGTGAGAGGGGAAAGATTTAATAGGAACCTAAGGGGCAACTTGGCTACAGTTTACCCAAGGTAGAAGAATCAAGAACCAAAGGACACAGGTTTAAGGTGAGAGGGAAAAGATTTAATAGGAACCTAAGGGGCTACTTGGCTACAGTTTACCCAAGGTAGAAGAATCAAGAACCAAAGGACACAGGTTTAAGGTGAGAGGGGAAAGATTTAATAGGAACCTGAAGGACAACTTTTTCACTCAGAAGGTGGTGGGTGCATGGAACGAGCTGCCAGAGGAAGCACAGTGGTTCAACGGTAGAGTTGCTGCCTCACAGCGCAACAGACCCGAGTTCAATCCTGACCTAGGGTGCTGTCTGTGTGTGGACTTTGCACATTCTCCCTGTGACCACGTGGGTTTTCCTCAAGTGCTCCGGTTTCTTCCCACATTCCAAAGACCTTTTGAGTTCACCACCCTGCACGTTGTTACTGGTCTTTAAGGGAGGGAGTGGGGCAGAGAGCTGGGTTCCTAGTTTTTTAATGGTTTTTAATGAACATGTTTGACAATGTTACTAAAGGTCACACACTGACTGTATGTGCATCAAGCTACCCCACCCCACTCCCACGCACGCCCCCATTCTGGGGTTCAAATGCAATGGTTAAATCTCCTAAACAGTTTACAGAGCTTTCTTAACTCTAAATGAATGTTGCTGCTTTGTGACAGCACACCAGCCCACACTCCTTGATTATACATTCATTATAACCTTGAATCGTTTGATGCCTGCAACCTACATTCAATGTTATCGCCACCACCTCCACACACTCTGCTGTGATGAGTAGATTGCAGGTTGGCCTGTCTTATCTTTCTCTCATAGGGCCAAGGACCACAATTAAGAAATCATGAGTCTGTCAACAGTACACAGAGCGTGGAACAGTATAGCACATGATCGAGCCGATCAGCCCACACTGTCTGTGCTGAACAGGATGCCAAGTCAAATAGATCTCCTCTGCCTGCAAGTGATCCATCTCCCTCCAATCCCTGCCTATCCACATGCCTGTCTAAAAGCCTCTTAAATGCCACTATCGTATCTGCCTCCACCACACCCCTGGCAATGAGTTCCAGGTACCCACCACACTTGGTGTAAAACACTTGCCATCCATATCTCCTTTAAAGTTTGCCCCTCTCACCTTAAAGCAATGCCCTCTAGGATTTGACTTTGCCATCCAGGGTAAAAGGTCCTGACTGTCTACCCTTTAAACTTTGTTGCTCTCACCTTAAGGTTAAGCTCTCCTGACATTTCCACCCTGGGGAAATTTTTTTGACTGTCTACCCTGTCTATGCCTCTCATAATTTTGTATACTTCCATCAGGTCTCTCCTGAGCCTCCGATGCTCCAGATAAAATAATCCAAGCTTGTCGAACCTCTCCTTGTAGCTAATACCCACTAATATAGGCAGCATTCTGATAACCTTTCTGCAACCTTTCCAAAGCCTCCACATCTTTCCTGCTTTAGGGAGACCAGAACATCACACGATACACCAAATGCGGCCGAACAAAAACTCCTGTAAATATAGACACGAGGAACTGCAGATGCTGGTTTACAAGAAAAAGACACAAAGTGCCAGAGTAACTGAGCGGGTCAGGCAGCATCACTGGGGAACATGGATAAGTGACACTTCGGGTCTGGACACTATTCATTCCTCTGGCTTCACAATTCGCAACTCCTCAATCCATTTTGTCTCTGACCTTTGTCCAAACATCTTCCTCTCAAAACCCACCTGTGTCCACCTATTTACCTGCCATGCTCTGTCCTGCCCCCACCTCTCTTCTGGCTTTCTTCCCCCTCCCTCCTTACAATCAATCTAAAGAAGGGTCCCGACCCAAAACGTCACCTATCGTTGTTCTCCAGAGATGCTGCCTGATCCTCTGAGAAACTCCAGCACTTGGTAGAAACCAGCATCTGCAGTTCTTTATTTCTACCAGTTGTCCTATTCCAGCACTTTGTGTTTAACTGAAGATTCCAGCACCTTACACTGCCTTACAATACCTTACACTTTCTTTACCACTCTGTCTACTTGCGTCTGAAGAAGGGTCCTGTCCCGAATCCTTCTTAAAAGATTTCCGCGCATGTAGTACATCCGTCAAAGAGAACGCCTACAAGTCCTTGGTCAGGCCCAAATTGGAGTATTGTGGAGCCGTATGGGATCCATTCAACAACAACAACAAGATCACCCTGGAGAAAGTACAACGCCAAGCAGCCCGCTTTGTATGTAATGACTACAAGCGCAAATCAAGCGTGAATAATATGCTGACTTCTCTCGGATGGGATACCCTGGAGCTCCGCAGAATCAGGCTAAGACTTATTGCAATTTACAAGGAGATTCACAAAATCACCCCATCAAATCTGCCGTCATCCCAGAGCACCAACCGCCATGAAACAAGACAAAATACCGGTCCCTACATCATCAACTCGCTAAATTTCAATAAACTTTGCTACCAATATTCCCTTTACCCAAGGACGATAAGGGAATGGAAAATGTTACCACCCAACACACACGTGCCACTCCCGATGATGTCATTTAAAGAGGGGATTGAGTAACTAGATCTCCTCAGTTTGGTCAAAAAGGCCCACTTCAAAATGTAATCACTCCTCTACTCACTCCGGCCTGCGCGAGATCACCACTTATGAGGTGTTTGCGCAGTAATCAACCAGAACCAGAACCAGAATCGTCACCTATCCATGTTCCCAAGAGACGCTGCCTGACCCTGCTGAGTTACTCCAGCACTTTGTGTCTTTTTTTGTTGTTGCGTAAACCAGCATCTGCAGTTCCTTGTTCCCTCAAAGTGACAGGGTCTGTTGTTTGATGGGAACTGGCGGGACTGATTTCCCGACACAGAAGCTCACGGCACTGCTCAGTGTTCCTGACAATAGCTGCTTGCACAGTAACCTACCAGATGAGGAAAGGACATCAAGCTGTTTAATAACAGCCTTCGGTGTCATTAATTACACTGAGTCAGAGGACAAGCCGTTTAATGTTATTTAACGTGCCAGTTATACCAACAACTTGGTGGTTAAGCGAGTGACAATTTGTGGGGGGTTTTTCCTGAGCATTAAAAGAACATCGGGAATATTTTCAGGTTCAAGTTGAATGATATTCCTGTGGAAAGGGTTCTTCACAAGTTTCGTTTAGAGGTACAGCGCGGAAACAGGCCCTTCAGCCCACCGAATCCACGCCGACCAGCGATCCCCGCTCACTAACACCATCCTACACACACTAGCGACAATTTACAAATTTACAAACCTGGAGTGTGGGAGGAAACCGGAGCACCCAGAGAAAACCCACGCAGGTCCTTGGGAGAACGTGCAACCTTCACACAGACGGCACCTGGAGCTAGGATCGAACCCGGGTCTCTGGCGCTGCGAGGCAGCAACTCTAACGCTGCGCTACAACGAGGCCCAAAATATTCCTTTGGAGATGCCAACATCTAAAAGAGCAGCATTATTGCAACACTGGTGAAATAGAAGTATTCTTCTGTTTGGAGCTTTGTTTTGGCTTCGTTTAGTTTAGAGATACAGCATGGAAACAGGCCCTTCAGCCCACCGAGTCTGCGCCGACCATCAATCATCAACCATCAGTCTGAAGAAGGGTCTCGACCCGAAATGTCACCCATTCCTTCTCTCCAGAGATGCTGCCTGTCCCACTGAGTCACTCCAGCATTCTGTGTCCACCTCCGGCCATCAATCACCCGTTCACACTAGCTCTATGTTATCCCACTTTCTCATCCACTCCCCAAACACTGAGGAGCAATATACAGAAGCCCATACAGCACGAAAACACGGCTTTCTGCCCTCTTTAGCCATGCCCACGTCTTTGTGTGCAGGGCAGGGGCACAGTGGCGCATTGGTAGAGTTACTGCCTTACAGCGCCAGAGTTTTGTAGGTTAATTGGTTGCAAAACAAGGCCTGCATCCACGCTGCATCTCGAGACTAAACTCAACTCAACTCAACTAAAAAAAAACGAAACACTCTCTTAAGACAAAGCATTCTGGAGCTATGAGCGATTCCATCCATTTATTCTGGCAGAGAACCACATGCCGTGATCATCTGGGGCTGATCAAGTGATTTGGACAAAGCCTTAACTTGAGAAGCCAACACTCTCATCAGAGCAACCAAGAAATTAATCCTTTTTGCATGTGAAACCAATGAGTGCAGTAATTATTTAGTAAATTGCTTATAAATGCTGTAATTTTTTAACAGTCAAAATAATATTTATGTATGTGTATTATTTAAGCCCCCAAACCTAGAAGCCATTGTGGTTAATAGAAAATTGCCAGAATATTTGCCTAATTGCACTAAATGAGCACATTAATTTCTTCACTATTCCAATAAGGACAATTATGGCTTGTGAAACCACTAATGGGCCTCTCCATCTTTAGCTGAGTTTCTGTGGCCAGAATACAGCATGAAGCAAAAGGGAAAATAGATGTAAAGGATTTGTGTTAATACATTGCAGACCCTGTAGCTTGGAATCTCAGCTGTCCAGTGAATGTTTTCCGCTGCTATCGGACCAGCCAAGCTTTCCAAAGCTCGGGCTAGAAGTCTATGTGCCACCATATTGGATTCGATGGTGGTGGTGACACGAATGCTTATTGTGAACTTTCAAAGATGGAGTCATAAGCTCATATATTCCCAAGTCACAGGAGCAGAATCAGGCCATTTGGCCCATCGAGACTACTCCGCCGTTCAATCATGGCTGATCTATTTTTCCCTCTCAACTCCTGCCTGCTCCCCATAACCTTTGACACCCTTACCAATCAGGAACCTGTCCATCTATGCCTTAAAAATATCCAAGAAGTTGGCCTCCACAGCCGTCTTTGACACTATCCTACACCCACTAGGGACAATTTTTACATTTACCCAGCCAATTAACCTACATACCTGTACGTCTTTGGAGTGTGGGAGGAAACCGAAGATCTCGGAGAAAACCCACGCAGGTCACGGGGAGAACGTACAAACTCCTTACAGTGCAGCACCCGTAGTCAGGATCGAACCTGAGTCTCCGGCGCTGCATTCGCTGTAAAGCAGCAACTCTACCGCTGCGCTACCGTGCCGCCCTCTCCCGTTAGTGGAAATATCCTCTCCACGTCCAATCTATCCAGCCTTTATTCGATTTATTTCAACTGGCCAATGGGAAGGAATAAGTTAGCCGGCAATACCTTCATATTAGCTACACTTGACTTTAAAATGCCCCTGTGTTTCCATCTTTTAGAGGCAGAGTCATACAGCACACAAGCAGGTTCTTCAGCCCAATTCTAATTTGAGGAAGGACCACCTTGCTGTTGAGGCAGTGCAGCGTAGGTTCATGAGGTTGATCCCCGGGATGGCGGGACTATCATATGAGGAAAGATTGGAAAGACTGGGCTTATATTCACTGGAATTTAGAAGGATGAGAGGGGATCTTATAGAGATGTATAAAATTATAAAAGGGCTGGACAAGCTAGCTGCAGGAAAAAATGTTCCCAATGTTGGGGTAATCCAGAAACCAGGGGAGGCCATTTAAAACTGAGATGAGAAAAGTTTTTTTCACCCAGAGAGTTGTGAATTTGTGGAATCCTCTGCCACAGAAGGCAGTAGAGGCCAATTCACTTGATGAATTAAAAAAAGTTAGGTGGAGCTCTAGGGACTAGCGGAATCAAGGGATATGGGGAGAAGGCAGGCACGGGTTACTGATTTTGGATGATCAACCATGATCACAATGAATGACGGTGTTGGCTCGAAGGGCCAAATGGCCTCCTCCTGCACCTATTTTCTGTAATACTATGTTTCTAATTCATCCAGGCTGACCAAACTGCCTCATCTAAGCTACTACCATTTGCTCGTGTTTGGCCCATATCCCTCTAAACCTTAGAAACAAGGAACTGCAGATACTGGTTAACAAAAAAACACACAAAGTGCTGGAGTAACTCAGCAGGTCACAGGGCATCTCTGGAGAACATGGGTAGGCAACATTTCAGATCAAGACCCTTCTTCATACTCATTTCAGGCAGGGTTTGATAGGCAGACGGTTGGACAAAGGCCAGAGATGAAAAAACAGTAAATATAGGATTGAAGAGTTGCAAGTTGTGGAGCCAGAAGAAGGAAAGTAGGTGGAGGGTGAGGGGGATGGAAGACTCGAGAACAAGGTCCTGGCCTAAAACATCACCTATCCATGTTCTCCACAGATGTTGCCTGACCCGCTGAATTACTCCTGCACTCTGTGTCTTTTTTTCCCTTTCCAATCCATGTACATGTCCAAATGTCTGTTAAATGTTATTTATTGCATCCGCCTAAACCAGCTCCTCCGGCAACTCGTTCCATACACCCACCGCCCTCTGTGTGGAAAATTGCCCTTCAGGTTTTTATTGAATTAGGATGTCATTAATAGATGGGGTTAATATCACAGTCTGACTCAGAGTCTTTTTTAGTTTAGTTTAGTTTAGTTTAGATTAGTTAATTTAATTCAGTTTAGTTTATATTCACGTGCACTGAGGTGCAGTGTAAAGCTTTTTATGAATGGTAACCAGTTGGCCGAAAGACTATACTTAGGGGAGGCTCAATGGCGCAGCGGTAGAGTTGCTGCTTTTCAGCGCCAGTGACCCAGGTTCCATCCTGACTAGGTGCTGTCTGCACGGAGTTTGGACATTCTCCCAGTGACTGCGTGGGATTTCTCTGGATGCTCCGGTTTCCTCCCTCACTCCAAAGATGTGCAGGTTTGTAGGTTTTTTGGCCTCGTTAAATATTAAATTGTCCCTGGTGTGTAGGGTAGTGCTAGTGTATTTGGAGTGATGGCTGGTTGTGGTGGACTCGGTGGGCCAAAGGGCCTGTTTCCGCACTGTATCTATAAAGTACAAAGACCATGCATGATAACAATCAAGCCGTCCGCAGTGTACAGATACAGGGTAAAGGGAATAACGTTCCCCCAGGGTCTGGAGGTCAATCTCTATCCAAGCTCTGGCGGGGGGAGATTGTGATACTGAGTGGTGGGGAAGGGAGCGTCAGAGGTCCCGCTGTGAGTTCGGGAACCGCTGACTGACGCTGGCCCTGACACTCTTACGTAACCGAAGGGAGGCTTTGCAGAGGAGCGAGACCTGCCCTCACACTCCCGTCAGCCTGCAGAATGAAAACGTCAATGGCTTTCTCCAGCAGCGCTCTGTTGAAGTTGCCGAGTCAACCTTCCCCAACGTGATTAGTTGGTCATTTGACCCACTCGGTCAAATGCTTTTGTTGCAGTTGGCCCGACTTGTGAAACCCCATGATGGTTGGCATTCCTGGCCAGTTATTCCATCCCATTGTTTCGAGCGTTTAGTACTGCCTCATTTAGCACACACCTACCACTTGCTGATGTCAAAGACCTGCGTACTTAGCACTGAGCCGCTCACAGCTAACCTGTGCAGCAACGATTGCGCACGGGTTTGGCTATTGTTTTCCTCCCCACCCCCAAGCCCATAGAAAATGCCATCCAGCTTTATCAGTAATTGGATCTTCATCAACGCAATTCTAGGGACCAAGGAGCTGGAATGGCGCAAGGGGAGGGGAGACGGAGTGAAGGAAAGCACAATTGATTCTAATTAATAAACCATGCAATTAACACTCAGCTCACTCTGGCATGCCGTTGACTTGGCAGACATGAGCTCAAGGTCCTATGTCCAGCAAGGGCTCAGTCCAGGCTCAGTAGGACTCGGGTGATGCAGGGTTCCAGACCCCTTCATCCAGATTATCCCCTCACTTCTTGACCCGCACCGACATTCGGTGAAGGTATGTCACGGCAGGTCTAACAGAGGGCGCTGACTTGAATCTTCCATTTTGAAGGAGCATCGACCAGCAAGACCCGAGGCTGTGCTTCATGGGAAGGTTGGCTACTGGGATGCAGAGGACACCGAGCAGTTTGGATTTAGTCCGATCTTTGGAACAGAGACTGTCGAAGGTGAAAAGACCATCGGCCGTATTGCCTGGCTCGGACACGCCAGTCATTTGCAATGTTACGATGTGGGGAAAGGAACTCTCTTAGCTATCCCCCCCTCCAACAGAGAGAGGTCTGGTAATTCAATCTTTATTCAATGCAGAGTTTGCTTGCTGCTCCGTTCTCTTGAATTGGGCTTGTATGTCACACTGGGGAGAGCTTCCTTCCATTTGCCTTCATCCATTTTAAATCCACTTGCCTTTACAAGAAATTCTTGAAATTTAAAATGGAGTTTGTTGTGCCGACTTAGTTTAGATTGTAAGGTTACCACTGCAGAAGTTGCTGGGAAATTCTGCTTTAAAGGAGATTTTCATGGAACCATTGTCGGAATTTTCATGTTATTGGTACTTGTTAAATTGGAGTCCTCATTTTTTGGGGGGGGGGAGGGGAAAGTTTTTACTGAGACTGTTTCCTCACGGGTTTTTATCAACGATGTAAAAGCTGCAAAATCCAATAATATGTTTAGCACTCCTACATTTTAGCAGTTTTAATCTGTGTCAGTTAATGTTTTTTTAATGAAAACTATTTACTTGGAGCTCCAGCTGTGGAATTAAATGACTAAAATTTGGCTTAGAATGAATTGAGCAAAATTTGGCCATGCCGTGTAAATCATGAACACAGAGACAGACTGCAAGGAATAATTTTACCTCTCATTTCTCTTTCCCCTGACTCTCAGTCTGGAGAAGGGTCTCGACCCGAAATTCCACCTATTCCTTTTCTCCAGAGATGCTGTCTGACCCGCTGAGTTACTCCAGCGTTTTGTGTCAATTTTCAATACTTTTTGGCGACTACTTTAAATTCAGATATTCGTCCCTTCACACGCTGAAACACGTTTGTTGTTAATGACATGCCACACCATATATCACTTTTTAAAAATCTGCCCTTACCAGGTGGTGGATTATTAATTATTGTATGTTGAAACTCCGGTTTCAACCCTTTGTTAAAAGAGCACTGACTTCACGAGTCTGTGATCACAGCAGCTTAGAGTCATACAGCACGGAAACAGGTCCTTCGGCCCAACTTGCCCACACCGACCAACATGTTCCATCTACACTAGCCCCACCTGCTCACAATTGGCCCATATCCCTCTAATTCTTTCCTATCCGCGGACCTGCCCAAATGTCTTTTAAATGCTGCTATAGTATCTGACAGAGTGCGGAAAATCGTTCTCAGCATTGTAGTGCACCAGTTCCATAGACAAAGTCCAATGTCCGCAATGGGGTAGAGGTGAGTCAGACAGTCTTTGATTATACCCCGACCACACCCCATCCATACAGACAAAACATAGAAACATAGAAAACAGGTGCAGGAGTAGGCCATTCGGCCCTTCGAGCCTGCACCGCCATTCAATATGATCATGGCTGATCATCCAACTCAGTATCCTGTACCTGCCTTCTCTCCATACCCCCTGATACCCCCTCTCCATACAATAGCCCTCACCCACCCCCCCCCCCCCCCTCCTCTCTGAACACCCACCAGATCTCGCCCCGGCCATTGTCCACTCCCCGGTCCTCCTCTGACCCCAACCCCCACCCTCGTCATGTCTTCACCATCCCCCCTGACCTCCCCCTTCATGATACGGAATGGTCTGTTCGCAACAGAGGCCTCACCTTCGTTTCCCCCCCCCCCCCCCCACCTCAACGAGTTCCGGGTCCGCCATGACGTGGAGCTTTTCTTCCATCGTCTCCGCCTCCGTACCTTTGTCTATGGGAAGGAGTCCTCACCCCCCAGTGATGACCCCTTCTCCCATCTCGACTGGTCCCCCTCCTCCTGGGCTCCCCAGAACGGCCTTCTACCCTCTCTAGACCTTTATATTTCTAACTGCCGGCGTGATATCAACCATCTCAACTTTTCCACTCCCCTTACCTACTCTAACCTCACCCCCTCTGAACGTACAGCCCTCCGCTCACTCTGCAGCGACCCCGACATTATCATCAAACCCGCCGACAAGAGAGGTGCCGCGGTAGTCTGGCACGCTGACCACGCTGACGCCAGGCGACAACTCTCAGACACCTCCTCCTACTTATCCTTGGACCATGATCCCACAGATGAGCACCAGGCCTTAATCTCAAACACCATTACTGATTTCATCACTTCTGGCTGTCTGCCTTCCACTGCCTCTAGCCTTATCGTTTCCCAGCCCCGCACAGCCCATTTTTACCTTCTCCCCAAAATCCACAAACACAACTGCCCTGGCAGACCCATTGTTGCTGCCTGCTCCTGTCCCACGGAAATGATTTCCACGCACCTCGACTCCATCCTATCCCCCCTGGTCCAATCTCTCCCGAGATACCTCACATGCCCTTCATCTCTTTAATGACTTCCGCTATCCGAGCCCCCACTCCCTCATCTTTACTGTGGACGTTCAGTCACTCTACACCTCCATCCCCCACCAGGAAGGCCTTAAAGCCCTCCGTTTCTTCCTCGACCGCAAAACCATCCAATTTCCCTCTACTAACACTCTACTCCACCTGGCAGAGCTGGTCCTCACCCTCAACAACTTCGCCATCGACTCCTCCCACTTCCTCCAAGTCCAAGGCGTAGCTATGGGCACCCCCATGGGCTTCAGCTATGCCTGCCTCTTTGTAGGGTGCGTTGAACAATCCCTGTTCCACGCATTCACTGGCCCGATCCCCGAACTCTATCTCCGTTACATTGACGACTGCATTGGTGCTGCCTCCTGCACCCATGGACTTCATCAACTTCTCCACCAATTTTCATCCTGCCTCAAATTTACTTGGACCATCTCCGACACCTCCCTCCCCCTTTCCTGATCTCACAGTCTCCATCACAGGAAATAGACTATCGACTGACGTCTATTACAAACCCACTGACTCCCACAACTATCTGGACTACACTTCTTCCCACCCTGCCTCCTGCAGAGACTCTATCCCCTGCTCCCAATTCCTCCGTCTACGCCGCATCAACAACACCTGTAGTTCCTCAGGAGGATAAAGAGAGTTGGTCTGGGTACATCCATTCTCTCCAGGTCCGTCGAGTCCATTCTGACCTGCTGCATCACTGTCTGGCATGGGACCTGTTCAGCTGCAGACAGGAAGGCCCTGCAGACAGCGTGTTGTGAAGACAGCCCGGCACATCACTGGGACCAGATTCCCTGCCATCAGTGACATTCACAGAGGAAGGTGCAAAAGTAAAGCCTGCAGCATCACGAGGGACTCCTCCCACCCCTTCCCAGGTCTATTTGACCCGCTGCCTTCCGGAAGAAGGCTGAGGAGCATTCACTGCAGAACCACTAGGTTCAGGAACAGCTTTTCCCCTCCGGCTGTTCGTCTACTGAACTGCCCCACCTGACTGGGGGGGGTTGTGTAAGAAAATAACTGCAGATGCTGGTACAAATCGAATGTATTTATTCACAAAATGCTGGAGTAATCAGCAGGTCAGGCAGCATCTCAGGAGAGAAGGAATGGGTGACGTTTCGGGTCGAGACCCTTCTTCAGACTCGGGGGGTTAGCACCTCACCTAGCACTCTGCACTTTATAATCTCATTTAATGTGCAATCAATAATTTACCTGTTCCCGTTGATGGTTTTAAATTCCCCGTTTACATGCTTTAAACTCTAGGTTAAATGCTTTACCGTTTACCGTTTACCGTTTACATGCTTTAATCCCCTGTCTATGTGTATTGTATTGTATTGCACTGTCTGATTGTATTGTACTGTATCGTATTGCACTGCACTGTCATCCCCTGTCTATACGTTTTGCATTTGTATTGCACTCTGGCCCCCAGAGGCACTCTGTTTCGTCCGATTCGTTGCATGATCTGTAAGGAGTGGAATGACAAATAAACTAACTAACCAACTAACTAATCTGCTCCCAAGATGAGGTGTTCCATACTAGAACATCCAAGATGTCCTCATTCTTTAGGGAACGGGGGTTCCCCGTTCCCATCATAGACGAGGCCCTCACTCGTGCCTCCTCGGTACCCCGTAGCTCCGCCCTTGCTCCCCCTCCCTCTAGTCGCAACAGAGACAGAGGCCCCCTAGTCCTCACCTTTCACCCCATCAGCCGTCAAATACAACACATAATCCTCCAAAATTTCTGCCACTTCCAACAGGATGCCACCACTAGCCACATTTTCCCATCTCCATCCCTTTCCACCGTCCACAGAGACCGTTCCCTCCGCAACTCCCTGGTTAACTCATCCCTTCCCACCCAAACCACCCCCTCCCCAGGTACCTTCCCCTGCAAACCGCAGAAGATGCAACACCTGTCCCTATACCTCCCCCCTCGACTCTGTCCATGGACCCCGGCAGTCCTTTCAGGTCAGGCAGAGGTTCACTTGCACCTCCTCCAACCTCATCTACTGTATCCGTTGTTCAAGATGTGGACTCTTACACATCGGCGAGACCAAACGCAGGCTGGGCGATCGTTTCGTGGAACTCCTTCGCTCAGCTGCGTGAGCCAATCTGATCTCCCGGTTGCTGGATACTTTAATTCTCCTTCCCATTCCCACACTGACCTTTCTGTCCTCGGTCTCCTCCGTTGTCAGAGTGAGGCTAAACGCAAATTGAAGGAACAACATCTCATATTTCGCTTGGGCAGCTTACAGCCCAGTGGTATCAATATTGATTTCTCACACTTTCCTCCCCCACCCAAGTCGCACTAGCTTCTCATTTTCACCCGACAAACTGCTTACAATGGCCTGTTTCCTTTATCATCGTTACTTTTGTGCATATCTTTCATTCATTGTTCTTTATCTCCACATCACCGTCTAGTCTATATCTCTCGTTTCCTTTATCCCTAACCACTCTGAAGAAGGGTCCCGACCGAAAACGTCACCCATTCCTTCTCTCCAGAGATGCTGCCTGTCCCACTGAGTTACTCCAGCTTTTGGTGTCTATCTTCAGTCTTTGATTGTGTTGGCTGCTTTTCCGAGGCAGCGTGAGGTGTAGATGGTGTGAATGGTGGGGAGTCTGGACTGTGTGATGGAGTGGGCTACATCTACAACTCTCTGCAATTTCTAGCGGTCTTGGGCGAGAGATGTTCCCAAACCACGGTGGCGCAGCGGTAGAGTTGCTGCCTTACAGCGAATGCAGCGCCGGAGACTCAGGTTCGATCCTGACTACAGGCGCCGTCTGTACGGAGTTTGTACGTTCTCCCCGTGACCTGCGTGGGTTTTCTCCGAGATCTTCGGTTTCCTCCCACACTCCAAAGACGTGCAGGTTTGTAGGTTAATTGGCTGGGCAAATGTAAAAATTGTCCCTAGTGTGTGTAGGATAGTGTTAATGTGCGGGGATCGCTGGGCGGCGCGGACCCAGTGGGCCGTAGGGCCTGTTTCCGCGCTGTATCTCTAAATCTAAAATCTAAAAACCACGCTGTGGTGCAACCTGACAGTATGCTTTCTATCGTGCATCTGTAGAAGCACCTGTTTACAGAAATGGCATCATGATCCTAGGTTTTAGATTTCATTTTGAATCGGGGCACTTAAATGTTCTGTACTCGTACCGATTACATACTAACTAATTATATTTTTTAAATGCGTTGCTTCTGAATGTTGAGATAAGGACCTGCAGATTCTGGAATCGAGAGCAAGAAGGGGTCACAGGGAGAGTATGATCATATTCTAATAATTAGAATAGGAATAAATACAAGTAGGGCGGCACCGTGGCGCAGCTGGTGGAGTTACAGCCTCACAGCGCCAGAGACCTGGGTTTGATCCTGACCTCGGGTACCGTCTGCGTGTGGAGTCTGCACATTCTCCCTGGGACCGCGTGGGTTTCCTCCGGGTGCTCCGGTTTCCTCCCACACCCCAAAGACGCACAGGTTTGTAGGTTAATTTGCTTCTATAAATCACAAATTGTCCCGCGTGTGTAGGATAGTGGGAGTGTACGGGGTGATTGCTGGCCGGCACGGACCCGGTGGGCCGAAGGGCCTGTTTCCATGCTGTATCTCAGGACCGAGATGAGAAAGTTTTTTTTCACACAGAGAGTGGTGAATCTGTGGAATTCTATGCCACAGAAGGTAGTTGAGGCCGGTTCATTGGGTATATTTAAGAGGGAGTTAGATGTGGCCCTTGTGGCTAAAGGGATCAGGGGGTATGGAGAGAAGGCAGGTACGGGATACTGAGTTGGATGATCAGCCATGATCATATTGAATGGCGGTGCAGGCTCGAAGGGCCGAATGGCCTACTCCTGCACCTATTTTCTATGTTTCTATGTTTCTATCTCTGAACAAAGACGTGTGGGTTTGTAGTTCAATTGGTCTCTATAGATTGCCCCCAGTGCTTTTGGAGCGGGTGAGAAAATGGGTTCAACATAGAACTAGTGTGAACGCGTGCTCGATGGTTGGTGTGGACTCGGTGAGCTGAAGGGTCTGTTTCCACTAAACTAAACTAAAGCCAATTGGAATCCAAATCATTCATTAAATATGTACGGAGCTCTGAAAATACAGATAATAGCTCCACTGCTCTGCAGATTAAGTTCAGTTATAATTCCTTTTCATAGAACAAAGAGCAGTACAGCACGGGAACAGGCCCTTCGGCCCACAGTGTCCATGCTGAACATGATGCCAAGTTCCTTCACTGTTTGGTAACATCTCAGCATTGGAATGAGCACTAAAATCCCTTTTGCCCTTTATACTTAATTTTTTTTGTTGGAAAAGAGCTTCTATACTTGCTGGGGAATGGTGATAACATTTGAATATTTTACGGTCAAGATGCTCTCTCCGATACCAACTTTCTGGAGGCTCGATGGTTTTGGAAATAAAGTTTGCAGACTTTATTGAGTTAAGATTAGTGGATAGTGTCAGTGACGACATTTCTTACAGTCCGCTTAGAACTGACGTGACATCAAAGGACTTTAGCGGAGGCAACAATACAGCTTACCTGTGAAGCTGACTTGGAATGGGCAATGACCTGTACAGAATTTATAGCTTAAAGAAGGTGATGGACTGAATACAAAGGGCAGTGTGATTTATTGTGCTGCTTTGCGTCTCGTTTAATATGTTCCATTCCAAATCAACTGCCTGGCGTCCAGTGGGGACAAGGGTTGTGAAACTGAGCTTAACTTGGAAACTGAAGTTTGAGCAACATAGAACAGAACAGTACAGCGCAGGATCCGGCCCACAAAGTCCATATATATACTTCGTGTCATCACACAACTAACTGTTTGCCAACAGCGAGCATATTTTAGTGCCACGTCGTTGGTCTCTGCAAGACCCTTTACAGAGCGTGTGTCGTGCAGCACGTCACAGCTCAGGAGATGTTCCATAGTCTGGAGGCCCCGTCCTCACTCGCAGTCTGCCGCATCTTCAGTGTATCCCCACTTCAGCATGTTCCATTTGCTCCTCCTGTCCGCAGTCCGTTGAGACTGCGCCAGGTTCTCCGCGGTTGGTCGGAACCTGCTGGGAGTCTCTCAGAGGGATCGATTGCCGTGTGAATGTCAACATGATGCCACGACCCACTTTTATCAGCCTGCACGTGATCCATATCCCTCCAACCCGCCACAGTTTAAGAATAAGGGGTAGGCCATTTAGAACGGAGATGAGGAAGAACTTTTTCAGTCAGAGAGTTGTGAATCGGTGGAATTCTCTGCCTCAGAAGGCAGTGGAGGCCAATTCTCTGAATGCATTCAAGAGAGAGCTAGATAGAGCTCTTAAGGATAGCGGAGTCAGGGGGTATGGGGAGAAGGCAGGAACGGGGTACTGATTGAGAATGATCAGCCATGATCACATTGAATGGCGGTGCTGGCTCGAAGGGCCGAATGGCCTCCTCCTGCACCTATTGTCTATTCCCTGCAGTTCCATGTACCTATCCAATTGCCTCTTAAACGCCACCATCGTATCTGTCTCCACCACCTCCTCTGGCAGTGCATTCCAGGCTCCCGCCACCCTCTGTGTAAAAAACTTGCCCCGCACATCCCCTTTAAACGTTGTCCCTGTCACCTTGAAGCTACTCCCTCTGGTATTTGATATTCCCATCCTGGGGAAATAGTGTAGGTTATACGTTTGGTACTATAACACCATTATATGGAGAGGTACACTTGAACAGGTACCAGGAAAGGAAAGGGTTAGAGGGATATGGGCCAAATGTGGGCAAATGGGACTAGCTTAGATGGGGCATCTTGGTTACCTCCCTCAGCGACCTCCTCTGGCAGCTCGTTCCATTTACCCACCACCCTCTGTGTGAAAAAAGTTACCCCTCATGTTCCTATTATATCTTTTCCCTTTCACCTTAAACTTATGGTTCTTGATTCTCCTACTCGGGTAGAGGACTCTGTGCATTCACCCTATCTATACCCCTCATGATTTTACATAGGATCACCCCTCAGCCTCCTGTGCTCCAAGGAATAAAGTCCTAGCCTGCCCAACCACTCCCTGTGGCTCAGGCCTTCATATCCTGGCGAAATCCTCGTAAACCTTTCTCTGCACTCTTTCCACCTTAGTTTAGTTTAGTGTAATTTAGTTTATTGTCTTGTATTTTGTCAAGTTTATTATAAGAAGATAACTGCAGATACTGGTACAAATCAAAGGAATTTATTTACAAAATGCTGGAGTAACTCAGCAGGTCAGGCAGCAGCTCGCGAGAGAAGGAATGGGTGACGTTTCGGGTCGAGACCCTTCTTCAGACTGATGTCAGGGGGGTGGGATAAAGGAAGGATATAGGTGGAGACAGGAAGATAGAGGGAGATCTGGGCAGGGGGAGGGGAAGAGAGGGACAGAGGAACTATCTAAAGTTGGAGAAGTCGATGTTCATACCGCTGGGCTGCAAACTGCCCAGGCGAAATATGAGGTGCTGTTCCTCCAATATCCGGTGGGACTCACTATGGCACTGGAGGAGGCCCATGACAGAAAGGTCAGACTGGGAATGGGAGGGTCCGCATTAACCAATCTGATCTCCCGGTGGCTGAGCACTTCAACTCCCCCTCCCATTCCCAGTCTGACCTTTCTGTCATGGGCCTCCTCCAGTGCCATAGTGAGGCCCACCGGATATTGGAGGAACAGCACCTCATATTTCGCCTGTGCAGTTTGCAGCCCAGTGGTATGAACATCGACTTCTCCAACTTTAGATAGTTCCTCTGTCCCTCACGTCCCTTTCCTCCTTCCCAGATCTCCCTCTATCTTCCTGTCTCCACCTATATCCTCCCTTTGTCCCGCCCCCCTGACATCAGTCTGAAGAAGGGTCTCGACCAGAAACGTCACCCATTCCTTCTCCCGAGATGCCGCCTGACCTGCTGAGTTACTCCAGCATTTTGTCAAGTTTATTGTCAGGTACAGTGAAAAGCTTTTTTGGTTGCAGGCTATCGCAGTCAGCGGAAAGACTGTATACGATACATTCAAGCCATCCACGGAGTACAGATACAAATAAATTAAATATAATAAAAAAGACCTGTAGATGCTGGTTTATACCAAAGCTAGACACAAAATGCTGGAGTAACTCAGCGGGGGCAGGCAGCATCACTGGAGAACGTGGATGGGTGACATTTCGGGACTATATATGATTATATAGACTTACAAACGAGCCATTCACAGTGTACAGATACAAATAACGTTTAGTGCAAGATAAAGTCCAATAAAGTCCGATTAAAGATAGTCTGAGGGTCTCCAATGAGGTAGAAGGGAGGTCAGGACTGCTCCCATAGAAAGGTGAACAAAGCTAAACATTGCACTCCAAATCCATACCTAATACCCTTTAGCAGAGATGATGGTAGAATACCCACACTGTCGAGTCGTCAGCTTCAGTGACATTAGTGTGCATCGAAGTCACGATGACGTGCGTACAACGGATGGATTTGGAAGGTGCTGACATTCCTGCACCTGGTGCCCTTGTGTTTCTTGGTGAAGGTCACAGGCTCGTGAGGCGTTGCCAAGGAAACCTTGGCAAGTTGTTGCAGCTCTTATAAGACCATAAAATCTGGGGTGGCAAAGTGGTCGAGTTGCTGTCTGAATGCACCAGAGATCCACGATCGATCCTGTCTGTACTGAGTTTGTACATTCTCCCTGTCAAACGTGGTTTTCTCCGGGTGCTCCGGTTTCCTCCCACACTCCAAGACGTGCGGGTTTGTAGGCTAATTGGCTTCTGCAAATTGTTCCTGTGTGTAGGATAACACGAGTGTATGGTCGACCTGGACTCGATGGGCTGAAGGGCCTGCTTCCCTGCCGTGTCCCTAAACTAAACTAAACCCAGCTAAATCATAAGACCATAAGACATCGGAGCAGAATTAGGCCATTCGGCCCCAATGAGTCTGCTCCGCAGTTCAATCACGGTTGATCTATCTTTCCCTCTCAGCCTCATTCTCCTGCCTTCTCCCCGTCACCATCTACACCAGTACTAATCAAGAGTCTATCAATCTCCGCTTGAAAAGCACTCAATGACTTGGCCTCCACAGCCATCTGTGGCAATGAATTCCACAGGTTCACCACCATCTGACTAAATAGATATCTCCTCCTCATCTCCATTGTAAAGGACCTCTCTGTGTTCATGGTACACATTGTATCGCAGGCCGCAGTGGCACAGGGAGTGGATTCTCACCAACATTATTTCATGCCAATTTTGGTTTTTCCTATTAGTGATTGTGCTTGTTTCATATCAGAACATCTGAACTATATGGGTGATTGAGAAGTGTAAGAAAGGCACAAGTGGTGGGGTGACTCAGTGGGAGAACATGGAGATACGGGACCCTTCTGCAGGCCCAAAGTGCCACCCGTCCATGTTGGGTCTGAAGAATGGCTCCCGACCCAAAACGTCACCTATCCATGTCCTCCAGAGATGCTGCCTGACCTATTGAGTTAATCCTGCACTTTGTGTCTTTTTCTGTAAAGCATCTGCAGTTCCTTGTTTCTACTGCTTGAGAGGTTTCATTTAGAGAAAGCGCATGGAAACAGGCACTTCGGCCCACCGGGTCCGAACCGCCGGTCGATCACCCATTGACACTTGTTCTATGTTGTCCCACTTTCTCATCCACTCCCGACACACCAGGGGCAATTTACAGGGGGCCAATTAAACGACAAACCCGCACGTCTTTGGGATGTGGGAGGAAACCGGAGCACCCGGAGGTTCCCAGGGAGAACTTTAGATCGGCAATAGACAAAACACTAAGTTATAGCGGTAAAATTCCCATTTCGCTTAAAAGAATTTGGAAAAAAATCTACATACTGTTTTTTTCTTGCACAACTCGATTTATCTGTCGGCACAGAGGGCTGGAGTAACTCGGCGGGGTCAGGTCGGGTCCCTTCTGCGGGCCCGAAACGTCACCTCTCCATGTTCTCCAGAGATGCTGCCTGACCCGCTGAGTTACTCCAGTGTTTTGTGCCTATCTTTGGTATAAACCAGCATCTACAGTTCCTTTTAATTATATTTAATT
Organism: Rhinoraja longicauda; assembly: GCF_053455715.1. Classification (NCBI taxonomy): domain Eukaryota; kingdom Metazoa; phylum Chordata; class Chondrichthyes; order Rajiformes; family Arhynchobatidae; genus Rhinoraja; species Rhinoraja longicauda. Next base: position 54,641,407 of record NC_135963.1, on the reverse strand, counting down.
TATTTGTACGTCAGATGGGAGGTTACTCTCATGTAACGTGTAAGCAACTCTTCGAGCAGTCGGTACAGTTTCTAGCCACTTGTTGCCTAGCAACTGTCAAATGGTCTCCAAAATATCTTCTTCCCTGCGACCATCGGGTTCTTGAATACTGCGCAATGCAAAACCTCAGCAACGATGAACTTCTATGAACCATGTCGTTGCTTGCACTTTGGTTTTAGTCCTGTTATGGGTATCTAGCATTATTGTTCCATTCATTCATGTTTTTGATTATTATATTCATCCGTGTGTTATGCCTGTTCTGCTGCTGCAGGTATTTTGTGTCAGTACCGACCACAATTAAACATGCAGTGTTCAGTTGGTTTCCCCGTTACAGGAAGGATGTGGAGGCTTTGGAGAACTGGAAACTGGAAACAATGGTGCTTTTATTGCCACATGCAAACGAACAGTGAAGTTATTTTCTTATTTATAGTCTGTTAAAGTATTGCCATACCTAATAACCTCCCCGATTAGCAGAGTGTACAGAAATAGTCTACTGAGACCTGCATGCAAGAGGCGCCAAGGTTTGACACATGGATATGCAGGGAGGAGTTGAGTATAGGAGCAAAGAGGTCCTTCTGCAGCTGTACAGTGAGACCGCACCTGGAGTACTGTGTGCAGTTTTGGCCTCCAAATTTGAGGAAGGATATTCTTGCTATTGAGGGCGTGCAGCGTAGGTTTACTAGGTTGATTCCCGGAATGGCGGGACTGCCATATGTTGAAAGGCTGGAGCGACTAGGCTTGTATACACTGGAATTTAGAAGGATGAGAGGGGATCTTATCGAAACATATAAGATTATTAAGGAGTTGGACACGTTAGAGGCAGGAAACATGTTCCCAATGTTGGGGGAGTCCAGAACTCTCTGAATGAAAAAGTTTTTCCTCATCTCCGTTCTAAATGGTCCACCCCTTATTCTTAATCTGTGGAATTCTCTGCCTCAGAAGGCAGTGGAGGCCAATTCTCTGAATGCATTCAAGAGAGAGTTAGATAGAGCTCTTAAGGATAGCAGAGTCAGGGGGAATGGGGAGAAGGCAGGAACGGGGTACTGATTGAGAATGATCAGCCATGATCACATTGAATGGTGGTGCTGGCTCAAAGGGCCGAATGGCCTTCTCCTGCACCTATTGTCTATTGAATGGAGGGATATGGATCACATGCAGGCAAGGGACATAGAGGACCTTGTGGTTCAGTGTGGACGTTGTGGGCCAAAGGGCCTCTACCTGTTCGGTTCTGTTCTATGTTCTAAACTCTCCTGACTCTCAAATACCAAAAACTGCATTGTATTTACTTTGACCAGCATCAGAGCAGAAATTGATTATTTTTTAAATTTTCAAAGAAAATCCTATATATAAGATGGATATATCCATGGATCACAAATGGCTTTGCCTCTTCTTACACTATGGACCGGTTTATGCCCTATTATCATTACCCAGTATTACAGGTTATTAATTTACACTTTACAATAGGACGAATAATAGCATTTTGACAGATCTTGCAGGTTTTCAGGCATCCTTGTTCAATGTGATATTGTGAGGTTTAGCCTCAGAATAAAAGGACGTGTCTTTAGGAAGGAGATGAGAAGGAATTTGTCCAGCCAGAGGGTGGTGAATCTGTGGAATTCATTGCCACAGACGGCTGTGGAAGTCAAGTCATTGGGTAGTTTTAAAGCAGAGATTGACAGATTCTTGATTGGTGAGGGCATCAAAGGTTATGGGGAGAAGGCAGGAGATTGGAGTTGAAAGCCATGGTTGAATGGTGGAGCGGACTCGATGGGCTGAATGGCTGAATTCTACTCCTATGATTTAGTTATAGAATCATGCAGCATGGAAAGAGGCCTTTGGCCCAACTTGCCCACACCGCCCAACATGTCCCATCTACACTAGTCCCACCTGCCTGCGTTTGGCCCATGCCACTCTAAACCTGTCCTATTCAAGTACCTGTACAAATGTTTTTGAAACATTATGGAATTCTCTGCCACAGAAGGTAGTTGAGGCCAGTTTATTGGCTATATTTAAGAGGGAGTTAGATGTGGCCCTTGTGGCTAAAGGGATCAGGGGGTATGGAGAGAAGGCAGGTACAGGTTACAATGGACAATAGACAATAGACAATAGGTGCAGGAGTAGGCCATTCAGCCCTTCGAGCCAGCACCGCCATTCAATGCGATCATGGCTGATCACTATCAATCAGTACCCCGTTCCTGCCTTCTCCCCATACCCCCTCACTCCGCTATCCTTAAGAGCTCTATCCAGCTCTCTCTTGAAAGCATCCAACGAACTGGCCTCCACTGCCTTCTGAGGCAGAGAATTCCACACCTTCACCACCCTCTGACTGAAAAAGTTCTTCCTCATCTCCGTTCTAAATGGCCTACCCCTTATTCTCAAACTGTGGCCCCTTGTTCTGGACTCCCCCAACATTGGGAACATGTTATCTGCCTCTAATGTGTCCAATCCCCTAATTATCTTATATGTTTCAATAAGATCCCCCCTCATCCTTCTAAATTCCAGTGTATACAAGCCCAATCGCTCCAGCCTTTCAACATACGACAGTCCCGCCATTCCGGGAATTAATCTAGTGAACCTACGCTGCACGCCCTCCATAGCAAGAATATCCTTCCTCAAATTTGGAGACCAAAACTGCACACAGTACTCCAGGTGCGGTCTCACCAGGGCCCGGTACAACTGTAGAAGGACCTCTTTGCTCCTATACTCAACTCCTCTTGTTACGAAGGCCAACATTCCATTGGCTTTCTTCACTGCCTGCTGAACCTGCATGCTTCCTTTCATTGACTGATGCACTAGGACACCCAGATCTCGTTGAACTCCCCCTCCTCCTAACTTGACACCATTCAGATAATAATCTGCCTTTCTATTCTTACTTCCAAAGTGAATAACCTCACACTTATCTACATTAAACTGCATCTGCCATGTATCCGCCCACTCACACAACCTGTCCAGGTCACCCTGCAGCCTTATTGCATCTTCCTCACAATTCACACTACCCCCCAACTTAGTATCATCTGCAAATTTGCTAATGGTACTTTTAATCCCTTCGTCTAAGTCATTAATGTATATCGTAAATAGCTGGGGTCCCAGCACCGAACCTTGCGGTACCCCACTGGTCACTGCCTGCCATTCCGAAAGGGACCCATTTATCCCCACTCTTTGCTTTCTGTCTGTTAACCAATTTTCTATCCATGTCAGTACCCTACCCCCAATACCATGTGCCCTAATTTTGCCCACTAATCTCCTATGTGGGACCTTGTCGAAGGCTTTCTGAAAGTCGAGGTACACCACATCCACTGACTCTCCCTTGTCAATTTTCCTAGTTACATCCTCAAAAAATTCCAGTAGATTTGTCAAGCATGATTTCCCCTTCGTAAATCCATGCTGACTCGGAACGATCCCGTTACTGCTATCCAAATGCTCAGCAATTTCGTCTTTTATAATTGACTCCAGCATTTTCCCCACCACTGATGTCAGACTAACTGGTCTATACTGAGCTGGATGATCAGCCATGATCATATTGAATGGCGGTGCAGGCTTGAAGGGCCGAATAGCCTACTCCTGCACCTATTTTCTATGTTTCTATCTTAATTACCTCCTTCGGCAGCTCGTTACATTTCCCCTATCTATACCTAAACGTTGCGATAGTACCTACATAGACTTATGAACTTAATCACAGTAAATGAATTAATTCCTGGAAGCAACGATTACGTCACGGATTCCGGCTCTCATCTGGAACAGTGCGCTGGAACCAAGTATTTTTTAATTTTAAGTGAGATATAATTTTTAAAAAACTATTTCAAATCAGCAGGTGTCCGTCTCAATTTCCTGGTGGTCTTACGTCCCACAACAGGACTTGCGCTGAATGATTCCGTCAAAGGGTTTGGTTTGATGTGACCCATGCGTCTATGCTGCTTATCCTGGTGACTGGAGCGCAGCGTGAAGATAAGAATGAAGCAGCCGAGCCAAAGAATGGTCGAAGGAGCCAAGAAAAACCGATAGTCATCCAGGAAAGCAGCCAACCTTACTGAATGACCCTGGTGATAAAAACAACTCATTCTGTAATTACGTAGTTGCGTCAGTGCCCGGAGCCTAGTTTAATCTAGAGATGCAGCGTGGAAACAGGCCCTTCCAATCACCACGTCCGCGCCGACCAGCGATCACCCACGCACTAGCTCCATCCGACACACGAGGGACAATCTGCAGAAGCCAATTAACCCGACAAAACTGCACATCTTTGGAGTGTGGGAGGAAACCGGGGCACCCGGAGAAAACCCACGCGGTCACGGGGAGAACGTGCAAACTCCGTGCAGGCAGCACCCGTGGTCAGGATCGAACCCGGGCCTCCGGTGCTGGGAGGAAGTAACTCGATCACTCAGAGAGTTGTAAATCTGTGGAATTCACTGCCTCAGAAGGCAGTGGAGGCCAATTCTCTGAATGCATTCAAGAGAGAGCTAGATAGAGCTCTTAAGGATAGCAGAGTCAGGGGGGTATGGGGAGAAGGCAGGAACGGGGTACTGATTGAGAATGATCAGCCATGATCACATTGAATGGTGGTGCTGGCTCGAAGGGCCGAATGGCCTCCTCCTGCACCAATTGTCTATTGTCTATTGTCTAACTGGGGCGGCACAGTGGCGCAGCGGTAGAGTTGCAGCATCAGAGATCCGGGTTCATTCCTGACTACAGGTGCTGTCTGTACGGAGTTTGTACGTTCTCCTCGTGACCGCGTGTGTTTTCTCCGGGTGCTCCGGTTTCCACCCACACTCCAAAGACGGTCAGGTCAATTGGCTTCTGCAAATTGTTAATTGCCCCGAGTGTGCAGGATAGTGCTAGTGTACGAGGTGATCAATGGTGGGGACCGATTTGGTGGGCCGAAGGGCACGTTGCAGCGTTGTATCCCTAAAGTCTAAAACTCAGTAGGTCAGGCAGCATCAGTGGAGGGAATAGACAGGCGATAACTCGGCACGGAGGAAGCGTCTTGACCCGAAACACCGCCTGTCCATTCCCTCCGCAAATGCTGCCCGACCCGCTGAGGAGCTCCAGCACTTTTTGCTCAAGATTCCAGCACCTGCAGTTCCTTGCGTCTGCATTTTACTGCTCCACTGTAAAATCTCAAAGTAAGCCCTGCTTTGAAGAATTTTTCCTCCTCTCTCCAATGAGAGTTCTGTGAAACCTTCTCTCACTGCTCCCTCTCTTGCCTTTTGATTTTGTTTTACATTTCACTCCTCCTCTTCCCCCCTAATCTGGCACCCTTTTGTCTCCTTATCATCTCTGGCCTTTGTCCACCCATCTGCTGTTCAATCCCACCCCCACCTCACAGAGCCTACCTATCACTTGCCAAGATTTGTACAGCTTTCTCCCCCCTACTACTATCAGTCTGAAGAAAGGTCCTGACCAGAAATGTACCCTGTCCCTTCCCTCCGGAACGCGGAAATGGGGTGAATAGAACTAGTGTGATTCGATGATCGAGGGTCGGTCATAAGTTCATAAGTGATAGGGGTAGAATTTGGCCTTTCGGCCCATCATATCTACTCCGCCATTCAATCATGGCTGATTTATCTCCCTCCTAAATCCATTCTCCTGCCTTCTCCCCATAACCTCTGACACCCGTACTAATCATGAATCTATCTATCTCTGCCTTAAAAATATCCACTGACTTGGCCTCTACAGCCTTCCGTGGCAAAGAATTCCACAGATTCACCACCCTCTGAAGAAAGAAATTCCTCCTCATCTCCTTCCTAAAAGAACGTCTTTTAATTCTGAGGCTGTGACCTCTGGTCCTAGACTCTCCCACTAGTGGAAACATCCAAGCCCTTCACTATTTTGTACGTTTCAATGAGGTCCCCCCTCATTCTTCTAAACTCCAGCGACTACAGTCCCAGTGACGACAAACGGCCATCATAGGTCAACCTACTTGGCGGGGACTCGGTGGGCCGAAGGGCCTGTTTCCATGCTGCATCTCTTACAAAAGAAGTACTTTGGATTTGCTATGGTCCAGGTGTTAATCTGAATGATTCCATAGGTTCGGTGTTCATGTGCACGATTCGTGCAGCTGAACAAATAGCCAGCGAACATATCAAAAGGAATGAGTGAATTTGCCTTCTCAGATGAGGTCAAAGCTACCGCATCAATGGGCACAAACTAATTTAAGCTGCCCACTCGTCCTTGCAATCCAAGAGGGAGATCAGGATTGGCAGCTTTCATTCACCCTGCGGTTGTTGTTATTTATAAGCTTTCTCCATGATATGGAGTCGATGTAAGGATATTGCTCCTGTTATGCGGTGTGAAAATCACATGCCCTGCACTCTATAGCATTACAATGTTTCCTTGCCAGCTCATTAGCCTGTTACTCTTGCCAGGAGACCAACAGATTATTATCAAAAACGGTAAAAGGACTGTATTCACTCTCATCCCAGCACGGAACAGTGAAGGGAATGGACAGGCAACATTTCAGATCGGGACCCTTCCTCTGTGCCCAGCTGCTTCCTCACAGCACCAGAGACCCGGGTTTGACCCTGACCTTGGGTGTCATCTGTGTGTGGAGTTTGTACGTTCTCCCTGTTATCGCGTTCGTTTTCTCCGGGTGCTCCGGTTTCCTCCCGCATTCCAAAGGCGTGCGGATACGTAAGTTAAATTGTCCCTAGTGCGCAGGATAGAACTAGTGTACAGGGTTATCACTGCTTGGCGCGGACTCGGTGGGCCGAAGGGCCTGTTTTCAACGATGCATCTCTAAACTAAACTGAACTAAAGGGTTATTTGGCCCTCTGTAAATTGCCCCTGGTGTGAAGGGAGTGGATGCGAAAGTGGGATAACATGGAACTAGTGTGAACGGGTGAACAATGGTTAGCTTTGACTCGGTGGGTCGAAGGGCCTGTTCCCAGCTGCATCTTTCAATCAATCAATCAATCAATCAATCAATCAATCAATCAATCAATCAATCAATCAATCAATCAATCAATCAATCAATCAATCAATCAATCAATCAATTAATCAATCAATCAATCAATCAATCAATATCAGTCTGAAGAAGGGTCTCGACCCGAAATGCCACCCATTCCTTCTCTCCCGAGATGCTGCCTGACCTGCTGAGTTACTCCAGCATTTTGTGAATAAATCGATTTGTACCAGCATCTGCAGTTATTTTCTTATATAATCAATATCATGCTGTCCCACCATAAATTGTTTTGAAGGAAATTGTTTGTTAGTGTATTCTGTATCTTCTGTCTTGGTATTATCAAAGATGGACTGGTCTTTCCCCGCCACTGTTTATTTCTGCTCATAGTATGATCTCGTTAATTTGAGAAGCATTTCCGATAGACGGAAACTATACTCTGTGTCAGCATCGCACAAAGCCGTTCTCATCAAACAAAATTTCCCCTTTCAGAACTTTATGTTGATTTTGCCCAATCAAGGTTTTTTGTAAACGCTCTAAATTACTGCAAATGACTTCATTCTTAATACCAGATTCCAGTAATTCCCCTGCAAGTACCTTAGTTCAGTTTATTGTCGTGTCTACCAAGGTACAGTGAAAAGCTTTTTCAATGGCAGAACTATCATGGAGAACAAGCAGAAGGAATAGAGTAAAGAGTCACACACACACAGCCTAGAAACAGGCACAAATTGTTCATGCTGGCCAAGATGCCCCAACAACAATGGTCCCACCTGTTGTTTGTGATGTTTATAAATGATCTGGAGATAAATGTAGACGGATTAGTTGGTAATTTTGCAGCTGACACCAAGACTGGGAGGAAGGCTGCCAAGGTATGCAGCGGGGTATTGATCAGCTACAGAAATGGGCAGAGAAATGGAGAATGGAGTTCCATCAGAGCAAGTGTGACACTGCGTGGGTTTTCTCCGGGTGCTCCGGTTTCCTCCCACATCCCAAAGAGCGGGCTTGTAGGTTGATTGGCGCTCTGTAAATTGCCCCTAGTTTGTAGGGAGTTGATGAGAAAATGGGATAACATATAACTAGTGTAAACGGTGATCAATGGTCGGTAGGCAGAAGGGCCTGTTGCCGTGCTGTATCTCTAAACTAAACTAATGTAGTTCAAAACTGTGAAGACATAAGCAACTGCAGATGCTTGCTTTCTTCTGTATGTCAACTACAACAATCAAAAGTGGCAATTAGTGCTTCAGAATACCGTAGTTGACGCTTTGCTGCAAGTTTTGCCAGTTCCGTTGAACTACCCAGGGTGGACGACAAGGATGTAAAACAGCTCCCACCCCCCCTGCAGATGCTGGAATCTTGAGCAATAAAACAAAATGCTGGTGGAACTGAATGGGTCAGGCAGCATCTTCCATGACATTTTGGAAGAAATATCCCGACTCAAAAAAAATCGTCTACTCATTCACTCCACAGATATTGCCTGAGTTCCTCCAGCACTTTGCGCAGCACTTTGGTGAAGTGATTAGATTTACACTTTACTTTTATAGACAATACACAATAAATAATAGGTGCTGGAGGAGGCCATTCGGCCCTTCGAGCCAGCACCGCCATTCAATGTGATCATGGCTGATCATTCTCAATCAGCACCCCGTTCCTGCCTTCTCCCCATACCCCCTGACTCCGCTATCCTTAAGAGCTCTATCTAGCTCTCTCTTGAATGCATTCAGAGAATTGGCCTCCACTGCCTTCTGAGGCAGAGAATTCCACAGATTCACAACTCTCTGACTGAAAAAGTTTTTCCTCATCTCAGTTCTAAATGGCCTACCCCTTATTCTTAAACTGTGGCCCCTTGTTCTGGACTCCCCCAACATTGGGAACATGTTTCCTGCCTCTAACGTGTCCAACCCCTTAATAATCTTATACGTTTCGATAAGATCTCCTCTCGTCCTTCCTTTTAGACTTTAGAGATGCAGTGTGAAAACAGGCCCTTCGTATAACTGAATCTGCGCCGTCCAACGATCTCCCCGTGCACTACACACTGTGGACAATTTACTGACTGAAACCAATTAACCACCAAACCTGTAGTTCTTTGGAATGTAGTTGGGAAGAAACCAGAGCACCCGGAGAAAACCCCGCTCAGTCACGGGGAGAATGCACAAACTTGGTCCAGACAGCACCTGTAGTCAGGATCGAACCCGGGTCTCTGGCGCTGTGAGGCAGCAACTCTACCGCTGCGCCACAGTGCCACCCTGGAGGCATAAGGAACTGCAGATATATTGATCTGTGGAATCAGGCCATCTTATTTCTTTCAAAGAAAGGAAACGATGAAGTGTATATAGTTGTGTGTATTTATTCTGCCTTCTCCTTTTCTTGAATAAAATAGCACATAAAGTCTGAAGAAGGGTTTCGACCCACAACGTCACCCATTCCTTCTCTCCAGAGACGCTGCCTGCCCCGCTGAGTTACTCCAGCAGTTTGTGTCTATCTTCAGTGTGGACCAGCACCTGCAGTTCTCTCCTACACATAAAACTGCTGATTTAAATGCATAGTGAGGAAACACCCCAACCTTATTTTGCAGAGGGCTTGTGTAGATTTTTATTACATCTTTGCGGCAGTCAGATTAATGCACCATAAAAATATAATAATGTGTGGCGGCGTAAACATAGATACGAAAGAGTGGGTAGAATGATATCATTTTAGTTGCTCAATTTCAGTTTTGATCATCAGTTGATTTTTTTCTTCCATGTGGTGTGTTTAGAAGTTGGGTTAGATTCCAGGAGATGTCTGATTGTGGGATGAACGTTCGTCAGAATTGCCAGCGTTAGAAGAATGTGGAGTCGTGTTTCAAGTGGAGGGTTAGAACATGTAACTGTCTGAGTGACACCGGGCAGCTCATGAACCTTGAATATAGAACAGTACAGCACAGGAACAGGCCCTTCGGCCCACAATGTCCATGCCGGATGTGAAGCCAAGTTAAATCTTGAACTTGTTTTGAACGTGTAATTTGTGGTGGCTGTTCTTGTGGTTAAATGGATGCTGTGGTGCAGGGAAGGTGGTATGTGACATGACATTACTCAGGGCAACATGCTCCGCCTGAGGTCTTGGTAGACCATGCAGGCCACAAGGGGAAGTCCACCTTGTCCCTGCTCTTTCCCCCGTGTGCGCAGTGAGGCCGGTGTCAGGGATCTCCCCGCTGAGCGAGGCCTTATGCAGCCGTCACTGCAGCTGAGGTGCGCCACACAGACGACACGGTGATGTTTCTTGCTGCCCTGCAGAAATCACAAAACACTCAGCTGACACACTGGGGGAGTTTGGGTTCTTTTAGATAAATGCAATTGTCACAAAAGTGCAGCGTAAGGAAAGTAGTCATACCCTGTGGAGCCCTTGCGGTCGTCCGTGTGCCCAACACAGGGGTGGCATCTTGGACTAGAAGCTCATCACAACTGACTCCTCAGCTACCGCCCGCTGGCAAATACCACAAGCTCCCTCTGTCTCCCATCTCTAGTCTGTCTCCCGTCTGTCTCCCATCTGCCGCCTCTCTGTCTCTATGCCTGTGTTCTGTCCATCTCCCGTCTGTCTCCCATCTGTCTCTCGATTGTCTCCCGTCTCACGTTTGTCTCCCGTCTCCTGTCTGACTCCCGTCTGTCTCTTATTTGTCTCACATCTCCTGTCTGCTTCCCATTTCCTGTCTGTCTCCTGTCTTTCTCCCATCTCTCGTCTGTCTCCCAAGCATGTGAATTTTCCGCGGATTTCCGTGTTTTTAAAATCCATTTTCCGCGCTTTTTGCATGATTTCCAAGTTTTTCACTTTGCCAAATAAACGGAGAAATCGGATAGAAAAAAAGAAAGAAAATAAAACGATGTATAGACTTGTAGTGAACACTAGGGTTCTGCTAGAGGTCACTAGGGGTTCCGCGAGAAATCTCCCTCGCGCCCTGGAAGTCTCCCCGAAAATCTGGCACCTAGGCTGGGCAAGGCAGCCAATCTCGACCTCATCGGGTCTTCCACGGCCGATTGGCGGGTTGGATTTGCAACCTGCGGCCGGGACTCTGGAACTCCAGCCCAGCTGGAGCCAGCACATCTATCCCCAGAGCCGACTTCCTTGGCCGGCTGGATAAACCAGCAAAGCTCTGGAACCAAGAATGCCAGAAAATCTGTGGCAGAACTGTAATGAGTAAATATTAAATTTAAGTGCAAGATTATATAACTAAATTAATTAAGACGGGGTTAAAATATAAAACACAGCAGATAAGCCAATTACCACCTTTTTGGGCTGATTATCAATTAATGTGCGAATTTACTTCAATGTTATTAGTGCACAGTGACATATTCACATTATTTTGTAATGTCTGTTTTTACTTTGAAATGCACTAAAAGAGGCTTGAAACGGGTAATTTTGTGTGTAAGTTTAAAAAAAATCCAATTATTTGATCCCCGTTGCTAGCGCTCGGCTCTTTCCCTCTTTTGTTTTAACCTCACCCACATGCCTGGTCTCCCGTCTGTCTCCTGTCTGTCTCCTATCTGTCTCCCATCCCCTTTGTGTCTCCTGTCTAACTCCTGTCTCCGGTCTGTCTCCTGACTTCTGTCAAGGTGCTGTCTCCGATATGTCTCCTGTGTGACTCCTGCATCCTGTCCGTCTCTTGCGTGTGTCCTGTCTATCCCCAGTCTGTCTCCCATCTTTCCCCCGTCTCTCACCTATCTGTCTCACGTCCGTCTCCCAAAGGATTTGGAGGGATATGGGCCAAACGCGGACAGGCGGGACTCATGTAGATGGGACATATTGGCTAGTGTGGGCATGATGGGCCAAAGGACCTGTGTCCGTGTTGAATGATTCTTGACTCCTTGCATCTAAGACTGCAATTTGGTGATAAATATTGGCCAGATCGTTAAGGATAACTCCCCTGTGACACAAGATATTTGACTTTCACCCACATTTCTGAACCACTTCTCATTGGAGGGTTGGTAGTTTAGACAGGAGTAGGTCCCTTAATACTGCACAACAGTTCGGGCCCAGATTTACCACCTAGTTCATGCAACAGCTTCCTCCCCAATGTTATCGGACTACTTAATGGTCATAAGCTAGAATGTAGTCCCGATCTTCCAACCTACCTCATTGTGGACGCTGGATCTTTTCTCTGTAACTGCAACACTGCATTCTACACTCTGGTTATTTTCTCGTTGCACTGTACTTGTGTGCAGCTTGACTGCACGTACTGTATGTGTGGTATGATTTGATTTAAAAAAGATACAAAGTGCTGGAGTAACTCAGCGGGTCAAGCAGCATCTCTGGGGAACATGGATAGATGATGATTCAGGTCGGGACCCTTCTTCAGACCATGAGGTGAAATGGGCCGTGTTTGCGAAGGCAAGAGAAGGGAGCCGTCATTAGTTTCGACTTGCTTCATGGCTCTGTGCTTGAAGGGGGTTGAGTTCTTGTGTGGGTTGTTGAAGTTGCTCATGAACACAGGTCAGGATGGAACCTGGGACTGCGGCGCTGCGAGGCAGTGGTTCTACCCACCGCACCACTGTGCCACCCAAGTGAAGCGAACTTTAAACATCGATCAATGTCAATCTGATAATATCAGAGGCAATGAAATGATGGAGCCAGTGAACAAGAGGCGGCAGCAATGGGGCGGCACGGTGGCGCAGCGGTAGAGTTGCTGCCTCACAGCGCCAGAGACCCGGGTTTGACCCTGACGACAGGTGCTGCCTGTATGGAGTTTGCATGTTCTCCCTGTGACTGAGTGGGTGTTCTCCCGGTGCTCCGGTTTCTTCCCACATCCCAAAGACGTACGGATTTGTAGGTTAATTGGCATCTGTAGAATTGTAAATTGTCCCCAGTGTGCAGGGTGGTGTTAATGTTAATGGTCGGCACAGACTCGGTGGGCCGAAGGGCCTGTTTCCACACTGCATCTCTAAGGTAAAGAGAAAAGTCCAAAGTAAAGAGATTGATCCCATTTGGCTCATTCCAGCAAGATTATATTCAGTAGGGGGGAATTAATTTTCGAGTTGTGGTGTGCATAAGCATAAATTAATAGTTGCAGCAGTGATTTATTTTGCAATCAAGCCACATTACGCCCCCTTTATCAAACACAATAAAGCTTTCAGCAAGATCTTGTGCCCAAAGCATTTATTTTTCACAAAAGGCCAAGTGTGTCTTACTAAAGAAAATAAAAACACCCTCTTGTGTTTGAGGAATCAAACTTTCAATGATCTCGAAACTTCATAACGTAATTCCACAGCCAACAGTCAAAGGTTTAGTTTAGTTTAGTTTAGAGATACAGTGTGGAAACAGGCCCTTTGGCCCACCGAGTCCGCACCGACTAGCGATCCCCACACATTAACTATCCTACACAGTAGGGGCAATTTACACTTACACCAAGCCAATAAACCTACATACCTGTACGTCTTTGGAGTGTGGGAGGAAACCGAAGATCTCAGAGGAAACCCACGCAGGTCACGGGGAGAGCATACAAACTCCGTACAGACAGCGCCCGTAGTCGGGATCAAACCCGGATTTTTGGCGGTGCACGGCAGAAACTCTACCGCAGCGCCATCTGTGGATTGAATGGGTAGGCGACATTTTGGGTCGGGACCCTTCTTCAGACTCAGAGAGAGGAGGAGAAAGGCTAGTGATGGAAAAGGAAGTTAAGGGTGTCAGATATGGAGAGACGAGGAGTGAAATGTAGGGCAGGGTGGTGGACAACTCCACCCAGACGTCTCCTGTCTTCTCCTACAGCAGCACGGTGGCACAGCGGTAGAGTTGCTGCCTTACAGCGAATGCAGCGCCGGAGACTCAGGTTCGATCCTGACTACGGGCGCCACCTGTACGGAGTTTGTAAGTTCTCCCCGTGACCTGCGTGGGTTTTCTCCGAGATCTTCGGTTTCCTCCCACACTCCAAAGACGTGCAGGTATGTAGATTAATTGGCGGGGCAAATGTAAAAATTGACCCTAGTGGGTGTAGGATAGTGTTAATGTGCGGGGATCGCTGGGCGGCACGGACCCGGTGGGCCGAAGGGCCTGTTTCCGCACTGTATCTCTAAATCTAAAAAAAATCTAAAAAATCTACAATGCCAATTTTTAATTTGTGATCCCTATGCGCCGAACCTACAAAAAAATTAGATCTTTAGACTTTAGAGATTCAGGGTGAAAATAGGCCCTTCGGCCCACCGAGTCCGCGCCAACCGGCGGTCACCCCGCACACCAGTTCTGTCCGACACTCTAGGGACAATTTACAGAAGCCAATTAACCTACAAACCTGCACGACTTTGGGATGTGGGAGGAAACCGGAGCACTCGGAGAAAACCCACGCAGTCAAGGTTTCAAAGGTCTTTTATTGTCACGTGCACCAATTAAGGTGCAGTGAAATGCGAATTACCATACAGCCATATGAAGAAAAAAACAACAAGACACACAACTACATAAAAGTTAACATAAACATCCACCACAGTGGATTCCCCACATTCCTCACTGTGATGTAAGGCAAAAAAAAATTCTTCCTCTTTATTCTCCTGCGGTCGGGGCAGTCGAACCATACGCATCGGACCGGTCGAAACTTCCGCGCCAGGGCGGTCGAAGCTCCTGAGGCTTGGAGATCCCGAAGTCAGTCTCTGACCAGAGACCGTGAGCTCCGTGATGTAAGTCCGCAAGCATCCACGGTTGGAGCTCCGAGGTCGATCCCTGGCAAAGGGAGGGATGGCGGGCTCCGCGATGTTGAAGTCCTGCAGGCACCCACGGTGGAGCTATCAAAGTCGGTCTCCAGCAAAGGCCGCCAACTCCTCGATGTTAGGCCGCAGTGCGGACAGAGATACGATACGGAAAAAAACCACATCTCCGGCGAGGTAAGAGATTAGAAAAAGTTTCCCCCAAACCCCTCCCCCACCCCCCACATAAACCAAGCCGAAGATCGCTAAAAACATACATTTAACACCTACTATTTATATACAAAGAACTAAGGGACAGACAGCCTGTCACAGGGGGAACGTACAACCTTCATACGGACAGCATCCACAGCCAGGATCGAACCCGGGTTGGGTTACTGGCGCTTTAAGGCAGCAACTCTACCGCTGTGCCACTGTGCTAGATGTATGTGGTGGCAAATTTCCTTATGACATGGAGGCAGCCATTTTGTCCATTGGGCATGACCACCATTTCTATTCTGCCTTTAATTTCCTCTGCATTCTCTCACACGAGCGACCACCTTTGCCTTGATCCGCCCACCAGCCGCTAACACTCGGAATAAAATGTAGGAGCCAACTAATCTGCATTTCATATGGGATGTGGGAGGAAATCAGAGCACGCAGGGAGAGCCCACACGGTCACATGGAGAACGTGCAAACTCCGCACCGACAGCACCCGAGGTCAGGATCGAACCTGGGTCTCAGGAGCTGAGAAGTAGCTGCATTGACCACAGACCACAATATCACTTCCTCAACGTACGTTAGCACATCCTGAAAAATTGATAGCACAACGTTTAATTTACATGTCTGTGTATAAAATAATGAGGGGAATAGATATAGTCTATGAGGGGAATGCACATAGTCTTTTCTCCAAAGTAAGGGAATCAAGAACCAGAGGACATAGATTTAAGGTGAGAGGGGAAAGATTGAACAGGAACCTGAGGGTGCAACGTTTCCACACAGAGGGTGGTGGGAATATGGAGCGAGCTGCCAGAATAGATAGTTAAGGCAGGTACTGTACCATAATAGCAGGCACGTCAAGGTTTTCATTGCTTTCATTCTGTGAGTCCGTGCTGGTCATACCCCCTACACCACAGGGCAGCTTACAACCCAGCGGTATGAATATTGAAGGTAGACACAAAACGCTGGAGTAACTCAGCGGGACAGGCAGCATCTCTGGAGAGAAGGAATGGGTGACGTTTCACGTCGAGACCCTTCTTCAGACGGTATGAACATTGACTTCTCTAACTCCAAGCAGCCTCTCTCTCCATCCCTCTCCCACCCTAGTTCTCCGACCAGTTTGACTGTCCTCCTGATTCAATTTTACTGATTGTGTGCCTTGTTGTGGCCTGGCCTTCTCCTCAGCTAATAATGATCTATTCTATATTCCTTGCCCGTTGTCCCCTTTGATCTCTCGTTTCCACATCTCTACGTCTCCCACTCCCCTGACTCTCAGTCTGAAGAAGGGTCTCGACCCGAAACGTCACCCATTCCCTCTCTCCAGAGATGCTGCCCATCCCGCTGAGTTACTCCAGCGTTTCATGTCTAAGCACCAAAGGACATTGGTTTAAGGTGAGAGGGACAGAGATTTAACAGGAGCCTGAGATGCAGCTTTTCTGAAGAAGGGTCTCGACCCGAAACGTCACCCATTCCTTCTCTCCTGAGATGCTGCCTGACAATAGCCAATAGACAATAGGTGCAGGAGGAGGCCATTCGGCCCTTCGAGCCAGCACCGCCATTCAATGTGATCATGGCTGATCATTCTCAATCAGTACCCCGTTCCTGCCTTCTCCCCGTACCCCCCTGACTCCGCTATCCTTAAGAGCTCTATCTAGTGTCTCTTGACCTGCTGAGTTACTCCAGCATTTTGTGAATAAGCACATATGGTAGGTAGATGCAAGAATTCAGGATCTCCAAAAGGTAAAAGTTCCGCAGAACATCCCTGCCTACTGCAAAGGCACGGCAAGATTGCCAAGCGGGGCGCACAAACAGGATCAAGGTACTGCAACAGCCGAGTTAATACCTCACTTATTATTCGTGAGACGGAAGCTTTGGAGGCATAACAAAAAGGTGTTCTTTTCCATTCGACCGTTCTTTAAATTGTGCCGAGCTAAATTAATGAATGATGGAAACAATAGGGAAAAAGTGACAGATATTAATGGGGGAATTGTTTATAAATGGAAATTCGGCGTAAAGTATAATAATAAATATTCATTCTTGTGCAGTTTTTTTTTCAAAGTACTAATAGGTCATAGAGTCGTAGAATCTTGCAGCAGATAAATAGGCCCTTCGGCCCAACTCGTCCATGCCGCCCCATCTAAGTAAGCCCCATTCCCCCCCACATGGACCATATCCATAGCCATGCAGTGTGGAAACAGGCCCTTCGGCCCAACTTGCCCACCCTGACCAACTATACTAGTCTCACCTGCCTGCCTTTGGCCCATTTCTCTCTAAACCTCTCCTATCCAAATGTTTTTAAATGCTGATATAGTACCTGCCTCAACTACCTCCTCTGGCATCTCGTTCCATACACCCACCACCCTCTGTTTGAAAATGTTACCCCTCGGGTTCCTATTAAATCTTTCTCCTCTCACCTTAAACCCATGTCTCTTTCCCTACTCTAGGTAAAAGACTCTGTACATTCACCCTATCTAGTCCCCTGATGACGTGACGCACCTCTTTCAGATCCCCCCTCACCCTCCTGCGCTCTAAGGAATAAAGTCCGAGTGGTTCCGAAATGAATTGTGTTTCCTGAGCAGACCTTGCAGTGCGTATCCAAACACAAAGTGCTCGAGAAGGTCAACGGGTCAGGCAGCATCTATGGAGGGAATGGAGAGGGGCCATTCTTGAGCCTGGAGAGCATAATTGGGAGGTCTGGAAAAGGAGCTGGAAACCACGACCCACTCCCAGTCTGACCTTTCAGTCATGGGCCTCCTCCAGTGCCATAGTGAGGCCCACCAGAAATTGGAGGAACAGCACCTCATATTTCACCTGGGCAGCTTGCAGCCCAGCGGTATGAACATCGATTTCTCCAACTTTAGATAGTTCCTCTGTCCCTCTCTTCCCCTTCCCAGTTCTCCCTCTAACTTCCTGTCTCCACCTATATCCTTCCTTTGTCCCGCCCCCCCTGACATCAGTCTGAAGAAGGGTCTCGACCAGAAACGTCACCCATTCCTTCTCTCCTGAGATGCTGCCTGACCTGCTGAGTTACTCCAGCATTTTGTGAATAAATACCTTCTTGAGACTGGACGTCACCTTCACCTATCCATGTCCTCCACAGATGCCGTCTGACCCAGTGAGTCACTCCAGCACTTTGCGTTTTGCTCCAGATTCCAGCATCTTCAGTTCCTTCTCCCACACATACATATGACGTTTCACTCCCAAACCTACCACAGTCTACGTACGTATTTAATCAATACTCCCATTATTATAATAAGAACAAATCTTGTACGTGATATTTGACCGGCTTATACAGCAATTTCTTTTCATTCATACACAACCAATTTCTCTGCTTAATTGTGCCAGGAATCTCGCCGACAATGAAACCATGGTGCATTAATAGATTAAAATCACGGCAAGTCTGCATTTCAAGCTGTTTTTACAACTTGGCTCCAGAATAACTCCAAAAAACAACTTGCAGTGGTTGTCAGTGGGTGATTACCACATGTTTGAAGGTGGACCTGTGTTTCCAATCAGTTTAAAAGCCTCTGCCTTGATCTCCAAAAGCTGAAAAGACCCGAGGGAAAACTAGATTTAGAATTAAGTACCCAGTGTCTCCACGCTGTGATTAAAGCTGTGTTGTTCCATCGCTGTCCATTGTTTATTTTTACTCTAGATTTTAGAGATACAGCACGGAAACAGGCCCATCGGCCACCGAGTCGGCACCGACCAGCGCATTAACACTATCCTACACACACTACAAACAATTTACACTATACCAAGCCAATTAACCCATAAACCTGTACATCTTTGGAGTGCGGGAGGAAACCGAAGATCTCGGAGAAAACCCAAGCGGTTACGGGGAGAACGTACAAACTCTGTACAGACGGCGCACATTGTCGGGATTGAACCCGGGTCTCTGGCGCTGTAAGCGCTGTAGGGCAGCAATACCGCTGTGCCACCGTGCCGCCCAACATTGGTGACCATGGTCATTGGCGACCATGCAACAGCAGCAGAATTGGACAGGAATATGGCACAGGGACAGGCCATTTGGCCCATTGAGCCTGTGCCAGACACCTTTACACTAACCCTATCCTAACCCATTTTAATCTTCCCACATTCCTATCAACTCCGGCGTTCCAGAGTCATTCCCATTTTGTCGGAGGTTGCGTGCGGGGAGACCCGGTAGAAGTATATAAAGTTATGAGAGGCATAGATTGGGTAGACAGTCCAGGATGGAAATATAAAATGCTACAGGGCTTAGCTTTAAGGTGAGAGGGGGAGATGTTTAAAGGGGGCGTGCGGGGCAAGTATTTTACACAGAGGGTGGTGAGTGCACTGCTGGGGGTGGTGGTGGAGGTAGATACACTACTGGTGTTTAAAATACTTTTGGACAGGCACATGGATATGCAGGGAATGGGGGGGATATGGGTTATGTGCAGGCAGATATGTGATGGTCTTGGCATCATGTTCGGCACAGGCATTGTGGGCCGAAGGGCCTGTTCCTGTGCTGTACTGTTCTATGTTCTAGATTTCAGCGATCTATACACTGGAGGCAAGTAGAGGCTTTCAATTGACCCACCAACCAGTGCAATTTTGGGATGTGGGAGGAAACTGAAGCATCCGGACGAAGTCCACGCTGTCACAGGGAGAATGTACAAACTGTATTCAGACAGCACTGAAGGTCAGGGTGGGACGCAGGTCACTGGAGCTGTGAGGCAGTGGCTGTACCAATTACACCACCACTCTCTAAACTCTGCTTCTAAGCGTTTTTCATAACCCTACTGCTTCTCACTTTAAGACACTGATTTAACCTAATTTGGGGGTTATTATTGACACATGTACCGAGCGAGGTACAGTGAAAAGCTTTGTTTCGCATGCTACCCAAACAGATCAGATTTACCTTACAATCAGTGCAGGATGTTGGCAAGAAGCTGTTCTTGAACCTGGCAGTCACAGGTTTCAAACTCCTGTACTCCCTTCCCGGTGACAGCAGAGAGACGAGAGAGTGTGGCCAGGGTGGTGTGTGGGTCTCTGGTGTGGCCTGACGCCTTGAGGCACTGCCTCCTGTAGACCTCTTTGGTGGTGGGGAGGTCATCTCTCTGGCGATGCTACCTGACCTGCTGAGTTACTCCAGCACTTTGTGTCCTTTTAGGCCAATCAATGCAGGTGATGGAGTGAACACCCAGCGCTCTCGGCAGCCTCCTACATCCGTCAATGTTTGAATTACTGAACCAAGCCATGAGGCAATTAGTCAGGGTGCTCTCTACCATAAGATTGGATTGGATGGGATGGAATTGAATTGGGGGTATTTATTCACAAAATGCTGGAGTAACTCAGCAGGTCAGGCAGCAGCTCGGGAGAGAAGGAATGGGTGACGTTTCGGGTCGAGACCCTTCTTCAGACTGATGTCAGGGGGGGCGGGACAAAGGAAGGATATAGGTGGAGACAGGAAGACAGTGGGAGATCTTGGAAGGAGGAGGGGAAGAGAGGGGCAGAGGAACTATCTAAAGTTGGAGAAGTCGATGTTCATACCACTGGGCTGCAAGCTGCCCAGGCGAAATATGAGGTGCTGTTCCTCCAATTTCCGGTGGGCCTCACTATGGCAGTTGGAGAAGTCGATGTTCATACCACTGGGCTAGTAAGTTATCACACCAGATAGTTCCTCTGCCCCTCTCTTCCCCTCCTCCTTCCCAGATCTCCCTCTATCTTCCTGTCTCCACCTATATCCTTCCTTTGTCCCGCCCCCCTGACATCAGTCTGAAGAAGGGTCTCGACCCGAAACGTCACCCATTTCTTCTCTCCCGAGATGCTGCCTGACCTGCTGAGTTACTCCAGCATTTTGTGAATAAATACCTTCGATTTGTACCAGCATCTGCAGTTATTTTCTTATACGAATTGAATTGGGGATTGGATTGGATTGGATTGGATTAGATTGGATTGAATGGGATGGAATTGGATTGCATTGAATTAAATTGAAATGGATTGCATTGAGTTGAATTGAATTGAATTGAATTGAATGGAATGGAATTGAATTTAATTGAAACAGATTGGACTCCATTGAATTGCATTGAATGAATTGAATGAATCGAATTGAATTGGATTGAATTGAATAGAGTTGAATTGAATTTCATTGAATTGAATTTCAGAATCAGAATCAGAATTACCTTTATTTCATCCAAAAAAACAAGTCTTTTGGACGAGATTTCGTCACCCACAGTGAATTGAATTGAATTGAAAGATACAGCATGGAAACCGGCCCTTCGCCTGTCCTAGCCCACGCCGACCATCGATCACAGGGTTCACACTCGTTCTATGTTAAGGACATGGGGATGGAAATTTCCACCAGAATTGGGAAGAAGTTAACAACCCAGTCAAACTTGAAATCAGCAGCTTTGCTGCAACACCAGGACTGCACGCCTGTAGCCAGATCCCACTACGTACCTTTGGGGGAGAGCAATGGAAATTTCCCTACCCCGAGAGCACGCTGTCATTTATTGTCGCAAGGACCGCCATTGTAACCGGGTGTAGAAATGATCCACTTTGTTTGCCTCCACCATCATTTCTACATTATCGCTGTGCACATATTCTACACAAACATAATCATTACGGCGTATTTATAGACCTGATAAATGTAACTGTTTTATCGGCTGACAACACTGTTACCCGGGAGCTTTCAGTGAGGCTTAAAGTTTAAGGTTAATGAGACAATAAAAGAGCAATCTCACTTGTTTACGTAGCTTTGCCCATGGAGCAAAGCCCCAGACTGGGAGCTGGATTTACCAGTATCAAATGTGCAAAAGGATCATTTATCTGTTTCCCCGCTGTACGCACGATAAGTTAACAGGTGCACTGTTTTCATTTCAGAACCGACACTGTTTTTCTGTAGTTTTCCACTGAAACAGTGAGTGTTCTTCCCCTCATTGTGGGTGTGTGTGACAGAGACGGAGAGAGAGCTAAATGCCGGAGGAGGATGATGGGAAGGGGGGGGGGGGGGGGGGGGGGAGAGAGAGAGAGAGAGAGGGGAAGAGAGAGCTACTAAAAACAAAGGGGGGGGGGGGTGAGATGGAGCGCTAAAACATGCGCTCAGTCATGCATTGTCTTTCCGCTGACTGGTTAGCATGCAACAAAAGCTTTTCACTGTACCTCGGGTTTAAGGATAAGGGGGGAGTCTTTTAGGACCGAGATGAGAACTTTTTTTTTCACACAGAGAGTGGTGAATCTGTGGAATTCTCTGCCACAGAAGGTAGTTGAGGCCAGTTCATTGGCTATATTTAAGAGGGAGTTAGATGTGGCCCTTGTGGCTAAAGGGATCAGGGGTTATGGAGAGAAGGCAGGTACTGGATACTGAGTTGGATGATCAGCCATGATCATATTGAATGGCGGTGCAGGCTCGAAGGGCCGAATGGCCTACTCCTGCACCTATTTTCTATGTTTCTATGTCACGTGACTATAAACTAAACTGAACTAAACACAGAAAGGGAGAGAGAGTGTGCTAAACACAAGAGGGGAAGGAAGAACAAAGGTGAGCAAGAGAGAGTGCTAAATACAGAGCGGGGAGAGAGAAAGAGCTAAATAGAGAGGGAGAGAGAGAGAGAGAGAGAGCCAAACTATCTTCAATTGGACTTTATTGGACTTTAATGTTAGATCGTACAATAAATGTAGTATCCCTTTCCCTTTGTGCACTGTGGACAGCTTGATTGTAATCATGTGCAGTCTTTTCTCTGACTGGAAAGCACGCGGCAAAAGCGTCTCACTGTATGTGGGTACACGTGACAATGATAAACAAAAACAATAAACAATGCAGGGGAGAGAGGGCGAGAGAGAGAGAGAGAGAGAGAGAGAGAGAGAGAGAGAGAGAGAGAGAGAGAGAGAGAGAGAGAGAGAGAGAGAGAGAGAGCACTAAACACAGAGGAGAGAGAAAGAGAGAGAGAGCATTAAACAGAGGAGAGAGAGGGAGAGAGCGAGCGAGAGAGAGAGAGAGCACGAAATACAGGGGGGGGAGGGAGAGAGAGAGAGAGAGAGAGCATTAAATACAGAGAGAGAGAGAGAGCAATAAATACAGGGGAGAGAGAGAGGGGGAGAGAGAGAGAGAGAGAGAGAGAAAGAGAGAGCACAAAACAGGGAGAGAGAGAGAGAAAAAGAGATAGAGAGAGAGCACTGAACACAGGAGGGAGAGAGAGAGCACAAAACACAGGGGAGAGAGAGAGAGAGAGAGAGAGAGAGAGAGAGAGAGAGAGAGAGCACTGAACACATGGGAGAGAGAGAGAGAGAGTAAACACAGAGAGAGAGATAGATAGAGAGAGAGAGAGAGAGAGAGAGAGAGAGAGAGAGATAGAGAGAGAGCACTGAACACAGGAGGGAGAGAGAGAGCACAAAACACAGGAGAGAGAGAGAGAGAGAGAGAGAGAGAGAGAGAGAGAGAGAGAGAGAGAGAGAGAGCACAAAACACAGGGGAGAGAGAGAGAGAAAAAGAGAGAGAGAGAGCACTGAACACAGGGGAGAGAGAGAGAGAGAGAGCGCTAAGCAGAGAGGAAAGAGAGAGAGAGGGTACTAAACACAAAAAAGGGTCCTGACCCCAAAACGTCACCTCTTGATGTTCTCCAGAGATGCTGCCTGACCCGCTGAGATACTCCAGCACTCTTGGCATCATGTTAATGTGGCACGGACAATGTGGGCCGAAGGCTCTGATTGTGTGCTGTGCTGTTCTATATTCTCGGAATGGGTTGAGGCAATCCAGAATAGAATAGAATAGAATAGAATCTAGGGAGATATGCGGGAGGATTTCATAACTGGTGCCCTGCTGCAGGTAGACCAACATCTGATAATGGACTAGACCAAGTGGACCTGTTGGCCCCAAACCTCTCCTGCATTGGTGCAGCACCCTCTCCTCCCCCCCCCTCCCCTCTCCCCCCCATTTTCCCCTCCCCTCTCCCCCTCCCCTACCCCTCCCCTCCCTCCCCCCTCCCCCTCTCCCCTCCCCCTCCCTTCCCTTCCCCCAATCACCGTCCCCCCACTCCATCCTCCTAAACCCCCTTATTCTCCCTCCTCTCCCCCTCTCTCCCTTTCCCCTCTCTCCTCCCTCCCCTCTTCCCCACCCTTCCCTCCCCCCAACCCCCCTCCCCCCACTCCATCCTCCTAAACCTCCTTATTCTCCCTCCTCTCCCCCTCCCTCCACCCCCTCCCTCCACCCCCCCTCCCTCCCCCCCTCCCTCCCTAGGAGATAGATTAAAACGTTAACATGTGAATAACTTTAACAATATAACACCGATTTCATTGATGGACAGGCAGCATCACTGGAGAGAAAGAATGGGTGACCTTTCGGGTCTTGAGAAGAAGGGCCTCGACCCGAAATGTCACCCATTCCTTCTCTCCAGAGATGCTGCCTGTCCCGCTGAGTTACGCCAGCATTTTAGTGTCTATGTTCGGTGTAAACCAGCATCTGCAGTTCGTTCCTACGCAGGCAGGGAGGTTATGTTGGCTCTGTGTCAGTTAGACCTGACCTGGAGTGCCGTGAGCAATTTCACAACGAGAAGGTGGAAAAACAACTCTTCCTCACAGCACCAGGGGCTGTTTCGATCCTGACCTCGGGTGCTGTCTGTGTGTGGGGTTAGCTAATTTGGTTTAGTTTAGTGTATTATTACCGAGGTACCGTGAAAGGCCTGTTGCACACCATTCCCTGAGACAAAGTCCAATGTCCGCAATGGGGCGGAGGTGAATCGGACAGTACCCTAGCTTATGGAAGGGCCGTTCAGAAGCCTGATAACAGAGGGGAAGGAGCTGTTCCTGAGTCTGGTGGTGCACACTTGACCGGGGTGGGACAAGTCATTGATTTCATTGGCTAATTTTCTGAGCCAGCGTAAAATGTAGATGGAGTCAATGGTGGGGAGTCCGGTCTGTGTGATGGACTGGGTTACATCCACAACTGTGCAATCTCTTGCGGTTTTGGGCAGAGCTGTTCCCAAACCAAGCTGTGATGCAGCCCGACAGAATGCTTTCCACAGAGGTCGGGCTCCTTTTCCAGACCCTTCTTCAGTTCCAGTACCTGTCTATCAAAAAACCCTCCTCACCTGTATCAACTAAGAAGGGTCTCGACCCAAAACGTCACCCATTCCTTCTCTCCAGAGATGCTGCCTGCCCCCATGAGTTACTCCAGCACTCTGTGTCTACAACCTATCACCTGCCAGGCTTTGTCTTGCCCCTCTTCTCTCCCAGCTTTCTTTCCACACCCCATCCACTACAGTCTGAAGAAGGCCTCCAACTCAAAACGTCACCTATCCATGTTCTCCAAAGATGCTGCCTGACCCGCTGAGTTACTCCAGCTTACTGTGAAACGTCACCTATCCATGTTCTCCAGAGATGCTGCCTGACCCGCTGAGTTACTCCAGCTTACTGTGAAACGTCACCTATCCATGTTCTCCAGAGATGCTGCCTGACCCGCTGAGTTACTCCAGCACTCTGTGAAACGTCACCTATCCATGTTCCCCAGAGATGCTGCCTGACCCGCTGAGTTACTCCAGCACTCTGTGAAACGTCACCTATCCATGTTCCCCAGAGACGCTGCCTGACCCGCTGTGTTACTCCAGCACTTTTGAGTGGCAAGGGTGTTTTGTTTAAAGTTAGATGTGAATACTACTGACTGTGGCACAAATGAATGTATAGACAATGTTTAGAGACATGAGAATGAAGGGTTTGTGCATTCTCTTTGCTTTGTATATATTTGACCCGTGGCGCTGTGAGGCAGTGAGAAGAAAGGTCTCGATCCGAAACATCACCCATTCCTTCTCTCCAGAGGTGCTGCCTGTCTCTCTGAGTTACTCCAGCATTTTGTGTCTATCTTCAATGTAAACCAGCATCTGCAGTTCCTTCACACACATATATTTTTTAATTCTCAATAAAGCTTATTTTTGAAATATTTTTAAAAAACCTCCGCAGGATTGCCATAAATGGCACAGAAGAGTGATGAGAGAACAATTACTAAAAGCTGGGAGGGAGAGGAAACTGCTTCTGCTGTTCGAAGGAACAAGCATAGGCCATAGGCACAAGAACAGGCCCTTCGGCCCACAATGTCCATGCAAACATGATGCTAAGATAAGCTGATCTTAGAGCCTGCACGTGATCCATATCCCTCCACTCCCTCCCTATGCCCTTGCATTGGGCTCTTGCATTTAATAATATTATGGGAGCACGATCAAGTGTGGGGATGTTGACAAGTCAGGCAGTGGTAACCTGGAGAGACACGAAATGCTGGAGTAACTCAGCGGGACAGGCAGCATCTCTGGAGAGAAGGAATGGGTGACGTTTCAGGTCGAGACGTTTCAGGTCGACGTTTCAGGTCGAGACCCTTCTTCAGACTGAGAGTCGGGGGGGGGGGGAGGGAGACACAGAGATATGGAAGGGTAAGGTGTGAAAACGAGAGATCAAAGGGGACGAAGCTCAAGGAAAATGTAGAATAGATCATTGCTAGCTAGGAGAAGATGACAGCGAAGCATACAAAGATAAAAATGTAATCAGGAGGACAGTCAGACTGGTCGGAGAATTAGGATGAAGGAGGGATTGAGAGAGAGGGAAAAGCAAGGGCTATTTGAAGTAGGAGAAGTCAATGGTCTGCCCAAGCGAAATATGAGGTGCTGTTCCTCCAATTTGCATTGGGCTTCACTGACAATGGAGGAGGCCCAGGATAGAAAGGTCAGTGTGGGAATGGGAGGGGGAGTTGAAGTGTTTAGTAACTGGGAGATCAGGTAGGTTTAGGCTACATGATCTCCCATTTAACCAGGTGATGTCCTGGATTCTGAAAGTCTGCCACCTAGTGGACACTGCAATGAACACATTAACAAAATGCTGGATGGGATTACTGCATCTGAATTCTTCTGAAGAAGGTTCCTGGCAGACAAGCTTGCCCGTTCATATTCTGAGGAAGGGTCACCTATACCTTTTCTCCAGAGATGCTGCCTGACCTGCTGAGTTCCTCCAGCACTTTGCATCTTTTTTTTGTAAACCTGCGCCTGCAGTTCCTTGTGTCCACATCTAACAGATCACCAAACAATCAAAACGGAAAAATCAATTTCATACCAACTAAATCTGGCACATTTTGGGAGGAATTGCAAGGGAAATCTGGGAGAATAGTAATCTTGAGCATGGAATTCCTGCCATTTTGATTATTTTTGTTTGCAGTTACACGATTGAAAATTGACTTTATTGGTTGAATGATTGAAAGATAAGGAATAAGCATGGAAACAGGCCCTTCGGCCCACTGAGTCCGTGCCGACCGCCGATTACCCGTTCACACTAGTTCTCTGTTATCCCGCTTTCTCATCAACTCACTTGGTGACCGATTTACAGAAGCCAATTAACCTGCAAATCAGCACGTCTTTGGGATGTGGGAGAAACCTGGAGCACTCAGGAGAAACCCACGTGGTCACAGGGAGAGCATACAAACCCCGTACAGTCAGCACCCGAGATCAGGATGGAACCTGGGTCTCTGGCGCTGTGAGGCAGCAGCTCCACCGGCTGAGCCACCGTGCTAACCTTAAAATAAACGTCCTAAAAAATCAAAAGACACAGAGTGCTGCAACAACTCGATTTATTCACAAAATGCTGGAGTAACTCAGCAGGTCAGGCAGCATCTCGGGAGAGAAGGAAAGGGTGACGTTTCGGGTCGAGACTGCAACACCTCAGTGGATCAGCAAATCTGGGGAAGGTGGTTAGGTGACGTTTCGGGTCTGGACACTTCTTAAGACTGAAGAGTCCCAACCCGAAACGTCACCTAACCATGTTCTCCAGTGACGCTGCCTGACCTGCAGCACTTTGTGTCTTTTATTGTGAACCAGCATCCTCAGTTCCTCGTTCCTTAAAACAAAATCATATCAAGGCAAACATTTGAAAGGAAATGTTCCATGGTGGAGCAGCGTTAAAGTTGCTGCCTTACAGTGCCACAGACCCGGGTTCGATCCTGTCTATGGGTGCTGTCTGTACGGAGTTTGCACGTTCTCCCTGTGACCACGTGGGTTTTCATCGGGTGCTCTGCTTTCCCCCCACATCCCAAAGACGTGGGGTTTGTCTGCCAATTGGCTTTGGTAGAGTATAAATTGTCCCTATTGTGCTAGTGTACTGGTCGGCCGCGAACTCAGTGGGCCAAAGGGCCAATTTCCCTGCGGGACCTCTAAACTAAACTAAACTAAAATTTGAAATGCAAATGTTTCATAAGGTCATAAGGAATAGGAGTAGAATTAGTGTAAGAAAATAACTGCAGATGCTGGGACAAATCGAAGTTATTTATTCACAAAATGCTGGAGTAACTCAGCGGGCCGGGCAGCATCTCAGGAGAGAAGGAATGGGTGACGTTTCGGGTCGAGACCCTTTTTCAGACTGATCTTAGGAGGGCAGGAGAAATCACAGAGGGGGAGCAGCGAGAGAGCACGTTGCTAAACTCTCGTCGAAGAGAGGAGGAGAACTTCTTCAAAGTGGACATACCTTGAGGAGAAATCGCAGAGGAGCAACAGGTAGTGTAAGAAAATAACTGCAGATGCTGGTACAAATCGAAGGTATTTATTCACAAGATGCTGGAGTAACTCAGCAGGTCAGGCAGCATCTCAGGAGAGAAGGAATGGGTGACGTTTCGGGTCCAGACCCTTCTTCAGACTGATGTCAGGGGGGCGGGACAAAGAAAGGATATAGGTGGAGACAGGAAGATAGAGGGAGATCTGGGAAGGGGGAGGGGAAGAGAGGGACAGAGGAACTATCTAAAGTTGGAGAAGTCGCTGTTCATACCGCTGGGCTGCAAGCTGCCCAGGTGAAATATGAGGTGCTGTTCCTCCAATTTCCGGTGGGCCTCACTATGGCACGTTTCGGGTCGAGACCCTTCTTCAGACTGAAGTAGAATTCAGGAGTAGAATTAGGTCATTCGGCCCATCAAGTCTACTCAGTCCTGGCTGATCTAGCTCTCCCTCCTTATCCCTTTCTCCTGCCTTCTCCCCATAACTGACACCTGTGCCCTTGGTTGTGAACATCTCCACGAACCTGCAGCCACCGTCACCAGAATGTGGCAGCAAACCCTCTGACAGAGCGTTCCAGCTCAGAGTGTCCTTGTGAAGGGGGAGCAAGGTGTTGTAGCCTGGTGTGAGGAGAGGGAGGGATAGATATCGGGGGGAGCCCGCACACCAAGGCCGGCACACAACGTTGCCCGAGAAGTCCCTGTAACAGATGCTGGGCATCCTCCCACCCTTTATTGTTGTGACATTAAACAGCTGGAAACAGCTGGAGCGGCCCAACTCAAGCGGAGGGATTATCTCCGTGTCGGGTGGTGTCACTTGAAAGTATGGATCTGGACGGAGGACGTGCGTGGAGTACCATAAAGTCATAGAGTCATACACCACCTCAGCCAAACCTTCCCAAGCCGACCATCTACACCAGTCCCACCTGCTTGCATTTGGTCCATATCCCTCTAAACCCATCCTATCCATGCACCTGTCTAAATGTTTCTTAAATGTTATGACAGTACCTGCCTCAACTACCTCCTCCAGTAGTCCATACACCTACCACCCTTTGCATAAAAAAGTTGCCTCTCAGGCTCCAATTATTTTTCTCCCCCCCCCCCCTCATCTTAAACCTATGCCCTCAGGATTTCAATTCCCCTACTCTGGGTAAAAAAATGGAGCATTTATGCTATATATTGCTCCTACGCTGTTATACACCTCAGTAAGATCACCCCTCATCCTCCTGATCTCCAAGGAATAAAGTCCTAGCCTGCCCAACTTCTCAAAGAGGATGCTTCCAGCACTGGGAGACTATGGCCCTAAGGCTCTATGACATTATGTCACTGTGACTCCATGACCATGATTCTATGACTCTATTAGAAGGATGAGAGGAGATCGTATAGAAACATATAAAATTCTTAAGGGATTGGACAGGCTAAATGCAGGAAAAATGTTGAAAGACTGGAGTGACTAGGCTTGTATACACTGGAATTTAGAAGGATGAGAGGGGATCTTATCGAAACGTATAAGATTATTAAGGGATTGGACACGTTAGAGGCAGGAAATATGTTCCCAATGTTGGGGGAGTCCAGAACCAGGGGTCACAGTTTAAGAATAAGGGGTAGGCCATTTAGGACTGAGATGAGGAAAGACTTCTTCACCCAGAGAGTTGTGAATCTGTGGAATTCTCTGCCACAGAAGGCAGTGGAGGCCAATTCACTGGATGTTTACAAGAGAGAGTTACATATATAGCTCTTTGGGCTAACGGAATCAAGGGATATGGGGAGAGGGCAGGAACGGGGTACTGATTGAGAATGATCAGCCATGATCATATTGGATGGTGGTGCTGGCTCGAAGGGCCGAATGGCCCACTCCATCTATTTTCTTTGACTCCATGACTCTATGGGTCTACGGTTCATTTTGTATGCCCTTCTGACTCGAGGACTCTATGACCTTTTGACTCTATGACTCGAGGACACTGTGCCTCTATGGCACCTCTTTGCCTCTATAACTTTCTGACTCCATGACTCCATGGATGCAGATCTTGGAAATAACGATCCCCCATCAAAGATGCACCATATTCCTCACAAACACATTTTATTCATTGTCTCATTTAATAAATACACTCAGACTGAAGGGGGCTGGGTGATAAATATAGACATGGAGAAACACTTAATAAAAACGTCTTTTCGCTTAGTGTTCAGCGGATAAATGTGCATTGTATCATAACTACTAATGCAATCGATTTAAAACTATTGCTTTCACATTGAACACTTAAATAAATGTGCACTAAAACCCTGTGTGTTTTGCTCTTCTATTGCCATTGAGGTTTGGAGATTGGAGGACGGGCAAAGCTTGTTTCGACATGCTTTTTGACAGCTACGAAGGTCTTTAAAGGACTTGCCAGCAGAGACAGGTTGCGGACTGGAGACCAGCACAGTAGGGGAGTCCATGGGGGGACGTGGATGGTGGTCGGACAAAGCTGCATTCCGTGGGGGGACGTGGATGGTGGTCGGACAAAGTTGCTTTCCGTGGGGGGACGTGGATGGTGGTCGGACAAAGCTGCTTTCCGTGGGGGGACGTGGATGGTGGACGGACAAAGCTGCATTCCGTGGGGGGACGTGGATGGTGGTCGGACAAAGCTGCATTCCGTGGGGGGACGTGGATGGTGGTCGGACAAAGCTGCATTCCGTGGGGGGACGTGGATGGTGGTCGGACAAAGCTGCATTTCGTGGAACGGCTGGGAATCAGGAGCAAGGTAGCGCCACAAGGAAGGGTTTCTGATCTTCACCGCGACAATCATCTACAACAGCTTCATGGGTTGGACGGTGCAGGTGTGAAACGAGGGAGAAGGGCGAGATGGGCTTGGCCTTGTGGGGCGTTCCTCAGCTGCACCTCCTTTGCGTTTGGCTACTGTTCTGGGTCTGGTTTAGCACGTCCAGGTAGACCTTGGACCTGAGGAACCTGGGGTAGGAGTCCCTCTCCATCAGGCAGTAGACTCTCTTCTGGGCGTCGTTGAAGCTGCCGTGGTCTGGCTCCAGTAGGCACTTCCTGGTGTGCTCTCGTGTCTGGAAGTCAATGTTCACCTGCGACAAAGAACCGGCACACCGTTACACTGCGGTCTGCACTTACACTGACTTGAGAGGGAGAGACACAGCACGGAAACAGGCCCTTCGGCCCACCAAGTCCACGTACATTAGCACTGCCCTACAGATTAGGGGCAATTTACAACTTTACCGAAGCCGATTAACCTACAAACTCGCATGGCTTTGGGGTGTGGGAGGATATCGGAGAACCCAGAGAAAGCGGGACTATGGCGGGACTGTCATATGTTGAAAGACTGGAGCGACTAGGCTTGTATACACTGGAATTTAGAAGGATGAGAGGGGATCTTATCGAAACGCACAAGATTATTAAGGGGTTGGACACGTTAGAGGCAGGAAACATGTTCCCAATGTTGGGGGAGTCCAGAACAAGGGGCCACAGTTTAAGAATAAGGGGTAGGCCATTTAGAACTGAGATGAGGAAAAACTTTTTCAGTCAGAGAGTTGTGAATCTGTGGAATTCTCTGCCTCAGAAGGCAGTGGAGGCCAATTCTCTGAATGCATTCAAGAGAGAGCTAGATAGAGCTCTTAAGGATAGCGGAGTCAGGGGGTACAGGGAGAAGGCAGGAACGGGGTACTGATTGAGAATGATCAGCCATGATCACATTGAATGGTGGTGCTGGCTCGAAGGGCCGAATGGCCTCCTCCTGCACCTATTGTCTATTGTGTATAAAGCCCACGCGGTCACAGGGAGAACATGCAAGCTCCGCACAGACAGCACCCATAGTCAGGATTGAACCCGGGTCTCTGGTGCTGTGAGGCACTGCGTCACTTGCCGCCCACTGACACCGGCGGAAGGAGGGATCTCATCCCAGACATGGGCTTGATCTTCGCTTATGGCTCGGTGGCCATCATCTGCCTCAATGCTCTAAGCTACAGAGGTTGAGGCATTATGTTCCAGTGGTACAAGATGCTGGTGAGGATGTCATTAAGCTAGGCAGAGCGCGGAGTAGATGTTGCCAGAGCTCGAGGGATGCAGCTGTGGAAATTGGACGTCAAGTTGCAGTTGTACAGACGTTGACCAGGCTGCATTGGAATACTGCGCTCTGTTTTGATCCACCGACAAGAAGGATGGCGAGACCAAGCGCAGGCTCGGCGATCGTTTCGCTGAACACCTCCGCTCAGTCCGCCTCAGCCTACCTGATCTCCCGGTGGCTCAGCACTTCAACTCCCCCTCCCACTCCCACACTGACCTTTCTGTCCTGGGCCTCCTCCATTGTCAGAGTGAGGCCCAGCACAAATTGGAGGAACGGCACCTCATATTTTCCTTGGGCAGCTTACACCTCAGAGATATGAACATTGGCTTCTCTAACTTCAAGTAATCCTTGCTTTCCCTCTCACTCCACCCCCCTCACCCTTCTCAGTTCTCCGACCAGTCTGACTATCCCCCTGATTAAATGTTAGCTCTGTATGCTTTGTTCTCACCTTCTTCTAGCCGCCAATGATCTATTCTACATTTTCCTTGAGCCTCATCCCATTTGTCTCGTTTTCACACCTTGCGCTTCCTTATCTCTGTATCCCCCTCACGCCTGACTCTCAGTCTGAAGAAGGGTCTCGACGTGCAGCACTTTGGTCAACGTGGGTTGTTTTTAAATGTGCTATACAAATAAATTGACTTGACTTGACTTCACTTGACCCGAAACATCACCCATTCCTTCTATCCAGAGATGCTGCCTGTCCCGCTGAATTACTCCAGCGTTTTGTGTCTGTCTGCGATTTAAACCAGCATCTGTAGTTCCTTCCCACACATAACAGCTTCAAAGTTATGCTTTTTGATTCGGGCATGTTTTGAAATTCAACACAACTCTTCAAACCAAGTTTCGTGTCGTATTTAATTGAATAAAACGAGAGTGTCAGTTTTCGTAGTCTAAGGCGTACTTTTTTTTAAGAGAATCAAACTCTTGCCTCTCTTGGAGCTTGGACATCAATAAACTCCGAGTAGATCTTCTTGGCCTTTGAAGACAGCTTTGCGGGCGACTTTGTTTTCTTGTAGTCCTCGCAGGCTAGCCAGAACTCGATGTTTTCCTCACTGTATTCTGAGCGAAGGAAGGCTCTGAAGGCAGCTAATCCATCTGGCGGGAGGCAAGGATGGCAAGTTGTTACCACAGCAGAAACACTATGTTGCTCTAAAGTGCTGGAGTAACTCAGCGGGCCAAGAACTGGCAGCTTACGTTTTGCACGAATAAGTTTTTTAATTTTTTTATAAAGTCATAGAGTCATAGATTATAGAGTTTATAGAGTCATAGATTCATCATTTATTGACCATTTTTTGTCTTTATTATGTAATTTTAAAATTACATAATCTATTGAATACTGCGTTTACAGACCTGTTATGCTGCTGTAAGAATTTCATTGTTCCATTTTGGTACATATGACAATTAAATACTATTGAAAAAACTTTTTCAGTCAGAGAGTTGTGAATCTGTGGAATTCTCTGCCTCAGAGGGCAGTGGAGGCCAATTCTCTGAATACATTCAAGAGAGAGCTAGATAGAGCTCTCAGGCCATTTAGAACTGAGATGAGGAAAACGTTTTTCAGTCAGAGAGTTGTGAATCTGTGGAATTCTCTGCCTCAGAAGGCAGTGGAGGCCAATTCTCTGAATGCATTCAAGAAAGAGCTGGATAGAGCTCTTAAGGATAGCGGAGTCAGGGGGTATGGGGAGAAAGCAGGAACGGGGTACTGATTGAGAATGATCAGCCATGATCACATTGAATGGCGGTGCTGGCTCGAAGGGCTGAATGGCCTCCTCCTGCACCTATTGTCTATTGACTCTTCACACTACCTTCCATTTGTAAAGAGATTGAAAGGTCTGTGTACGTGCAGAAAATGTCCCTCCCTGGCGATACTCCCAGTGACCGGGACCATTTAACTATCAGCCGGGCACCCGAACAATTCATCAGTTGGCAACTGTTCACAGTGCTTCAGAAGACGGGACAGCACGGTGGCTCAGCGGTAGAGTCGCTGCCTTACAGTGCCGGAGACCCAGGTTCGATCCTGACTACGGGTGCTGCCTGCACGGAGTTCGTACATTCTCCTCGTGACCTGCGTGGGTTCCCGGTTTCCTCCCACAATCCAAAGGCGTGCGGGTTTGTAGGTTAATTGGCCCTCTGTAAATAGTCCCTATTGTGTAGGGAGTGGATGAGAAAGTGACATAACATAGAACTAGTGTGAACGAGTGATTGGTGGTCGGCATGGACTCATCACCAAACTCCACCAGCTAGGCCTCAGCTCGCCGTTATGCGACTGGATCCTGGACTTCCTGCTGGAGTGACCGCAGGCAGTGAGAATGGGCCCGCACCTGTCCTCCACTATCACCCTGAGTACCGGACACCACAGGGCTGTGTTCTGAGCCCCATGCTCTACTCCCTCTTCACACACGACTGTGTTCCTGCATTCACCACCAACACCATTGTCAAGTTTGCAGACGACACAACGGTGATCAGGCTGATCACCAACGGTGATGAAACACACTACAGAGCGGAGGTGCAGAACCTGGCGGACTGGTGCTCGGATAACAACCTGTCCCTAAACACCTCCAAGACCAAGGAGCTGATCATCAACTTCCGTAGGTCACACAACAGGGAATACGCCCCGATCTTTATCAATGGGGTCAATGTGGAGAGTGTCCAGCTTCAAGTTTCTGGGCACTCACATTTCGGAGGACCTAACATGGTCCAATAACACTGCTGCGCTGGTCAAGAAGGCACAACAACGACTGTTCTACCTAAGAACACTGAAGAAGTCTGGTCTACCCTAACAGCTGCTGACGACCTTCTACCGCTGCACCATAGAGAGCATCCTAACACATGGCATCCCTGTGTGGTACCTCAGCTGCACGGAGGCAGAGAGGAAAGCTCTTCAGCGGGTAGTCCATAGAGCTCAGAGGACCATCGGAACACAGCTACCAGCTTTGGAGGGCATCTACAACACACGATGCCTCAGAAAAGCCACCAGCAACCACAAAGACTCCTCACACCCCTGCAACAGTCTGTTCGAACTTCTACCATCGGGCAGACGATACAAGGCCTTCTACGCCCGCACCTCCAGACTCAGGAACAGCTTCATCCCCAGGGCCATAGCTGCTATGAACCGGTCCTGCTGAGCCAGATGGTCACATCGCACAGTGAACCGGCACAGATCTACTTGCACTTTATTCTGTTTTAAAACTGTTCCAATTTGTTTCATTGAGTTGTTTAAATTAATACTGACTAGCTACTTAATTTATTGCATCGTATGGGAGGCGCATTCCCAATCTCGTTGTACCCCTGTACAATGACAATAAAGATATGTTGTATTGTAGTGTATTGTATCTCTAAAGTCCAAAGAGCGTTCGTGAGAAACGTAGTGTGGCACATGAGGAAAGGTCCTTTCTGACCCCGTTTCTGAGCTGTTATGGGATTTTAGTGCAACGAAATGGGCCAGGATGGCTTAACAACCTTTTTTTAACAATCGTGCATCGAGTCTGCTTCTGTTTACAGAATCCAGCTGGTTTGGAGATATTTGGGACTGAACAGAAATATGTTTGAGCGAATGCCCATGTGTACTTCTGTGACAAAAGAAATAAGTGGTGGAGTAACTCAGCGGGTCAGGCAGTATGTCTGAAGAACGTGGATAGGTGCGTCTTGGGTTGTGACCCTTCTTCAGACTCCAGCACTTTGTGTCTTTTTTTTTGTAAACCTTGTATCTGCAGTTCCTTGTTTCTACATCTCTGACATTTGCCCCTTAATATTCTGAGTGGTAACCAGAGATTTTTTTTGGAGATAGTTTTTTAGTTTAGTTTAGAGATACACTGTAGAAACAGGCCCTTCAGCCCACCAAGTCCGTGCCGACCAGCGACTCCTGTTACACTAGCACACACACTACACACCAGGGACAATTTACAATTTTTTTTTTACCAAAGCCAATTAACCTACAAACCTGTACGTCTTTGGATTATGGGAGGGAACCGGAGCACCCGGAGAAAACCCACGTGGTCACGGGGAGAACGTACAAACTCCGTACAGACAGCACCCGTAGTCAGGATTGAACCCAGTTCTATGGTGCTATGAGGCAGCAACTCTACCGCTCTGCGGCCCTTTAACAGATCTCTGTACCGTGTTAAGCTTCCACATAGTAAATGCCACCCATTTCTCCTGTTCCCCGTACATAAGGGCGGCACGGTGGCGCTGCGGTAGAGTTGCTGCCTTACAGCAAATGCAGCGCCGGAGACTCAGGTTCGACCCTGACTACGGGTACTGTACGGAGTTTGTACGTTCTCCCCGTGATACACACACATATATATATACACATATACATACATATAATATATACATATAATATATATAATACACACACACACACACACATATATATATATATATAATATACATATATACACACACACACACACACATATATATATATATAATATACATATATATACACACACACACACACACACATATATATATATATATATATATATGTGTGTAAGAAAATAACTGCAGATGCTGGTACAAATCGAAGGTATTTCACAAAATGCTGGTGAAATTCAGCAGGTCAGGCAGCATCTCAGGAGAGAAGGAATGGGTGACGTTTCGGGTTGAGACCCTTCTTCAGACTGAAGAAGGGTCTCGACCCGAAAAGGCCCCCATTCCTTCTCTCCTGAGATGCTGCCTGACCTGCTGAGTTACTCCAGCATTTTGTGAAATATATATGTGTGTGTGTGTGTGTGTGTGTATGTATGTATATATATGTGTGTATATATATGTGTATATATAATAATAATAATAATAATAATGCATTACATTTATATAGCGCTTTTCAAACAATCAAAGACGCTTTACAGGGATTTCTAGAACATAGAGAATTGAATAAATAGATAAATAAGTAAACGAACAGAGAAAGGAGACAGAAGGTGAGGTGACCTTCAGTGGTTGAAGGCAGTGCTGAACAGGTGAGACTTCAGTGATGTTTTGAATGTGGTGAGTGAGGAGGAGTCTCTGACGGTTTGGGGTAGTGAGTTCCAGAGGGTGGGAGCAGCGATGGATATGTACACACACTGTTTTTTTTCTCTCGTTTACGACATTGACCCGAAACGTCACCCATTCCCCTTCTCTCCTGAGATGCTGCCTGACCTGCTGAGATACTCCAGCATTTTGTGAATAAATGCATTGTTTACAGTGTACGATGTTTACATGTTCTGCTGTGCTGCTGCAAGTAAGAATGTTGTTGTTCTATCTGGGACACACGACAATAAAACCACTCTTGACTCCTGGAATGATGTATGTTACAGGAAGACCTGGTAGAAGTATGTAAAATTACGAGAGGCATAGACAGAATCTTTATCCCACAATGGAAACATCAGAGGGCATTGCTTTAAGCTGCGAGGAGCAAAGTGTGAAAGTGATGTGCAGGGTGTTTTTACACAGAGGGTGGTGGGTGCCTGGAATGTGCTGCCGGGGTGGTGGTTGAAGCAGATACGTTAGTGGCATGTAAAAGTCTTTTGTATAGATACGTGGATATGTAGGAATTGGAGGAATATGGGTTATGTGCAGGCGCGTAAGTGATGGTCTTGGCATCATTTATAGCACAAACCTTTTGGGCCGAAGAGCCTGTTCTTCAGTTCAGTTTTACTTTGTTGTCATGTGTACTGAGGTACAGTGAAGAGCTTTTGTTGAGAGCTAACCAGTCAGCGGAAAGACAACACACGATTACAATCAAACCATTCACAGTATACAGATGCATGTTAAGGGAATAACTTGTGCTGTACTGTTCTGTGTTCTCTGTTCCTTTTTGCTCTCTGCCCACGTGATGCATTTATTAATCATGTGTACCGGCCCCATTTTGCGTACAAACAAAAAGCATTGATTGCAACCGTCGAAGAGGAATCTTCCCCCCACTCCTCAAGCGTGTTGCCACCTTTAGAATGAGATGAACAGTTTCAAGCGGCTGTGGAGAGTAAGATAGCCCAATTTGAAATTAATTGAATTGAACGATGCAGTATGGAAACAGGACCTTCGGCCCACCTAGTCCACCCTGACCATCGACCACCCACAATAAGATTATTAAGGGGTTGGACACGTTAGAGGCTGGAAACATGTTCCCAATGTTGGGGGAGTCCAGTCAGTCAGAGAGTTGTGGAATTCTCTACCTCAGAGGCAGTGGAGGCCAATTCTCTGAATGCATTCAAGAGAGAGCTAGATAGAACTCTTAAGGATAGCGGAGTCAGGTGGTATGGGGAGAAGGCAGGAACGGGGTACTGATTGAGAATGATCAGCCATGATCACATTGAATGGCAGTGCTGGCTCGAATGGCCGAATGGCCTCCTCCTGCACCTATTGTCTATTGTCTATTCACACTAGTTCCATAGAAAATAGGTGCAGGAGTAGGCCATTCGACCCTTCGAGCCAGCACCGCCATTCAATATGATCATGGCTGATCACCCAAAATCAGTACCCCGTTCCTTCTTTCTCACTTTTTCTATGTTATCCCACTTTCTCATCCACTCCCTGCACACGAGGGGCAATTTACAGAGGGCCAGTTAACCTACAAATCCACACGTCAGGATCGAACCCTTGTCTCTTTTGTTTATTGTGTTATCTATGAGTGTGGTGGCTACAGACCTATTATGCTGCTGCAAGTAAGATTTTTACCGTTAGGTTTTCGGTACATATGACAATTGAAAACTCTTGACTCGTGTTTCGTGAAAGCTGAATACCTCTTATTTTTTATGGGGGTTGATGGTGATTTTCTCTATGCTATCAAAACTTCTCCTTTCTCATGTTGTTATTCACTCAGTAGTCAATAGTTCAATGGTGCTTCTCACTGTGATGGATGTTTCTTTTTTTTGTTTTGTGTTGGTTTTGTGATTGTGTGTGTTATTGCTTAGTGACGGAATTTCGTCCAAAAGACTTGTTTTTTTGGATGACAATAAAGGTTATTCTGATTCTGATTCTGATTCTCTTGTCACAAGTGCAAACGCACAGTAACATTCCTTTATTACCTACAGTCGAGTAGAGTATTGCCATGCCTAAGCATATCTTCCATTAGCAAAGTGTACACAAGTAGTCCACCGATCCCGCAAGCAAGAGGCACCATGTTTTGGCGCCATTTTCAGAGTCCATTCCGCGCTCTAGTTCTTATGAGCAGAACGGTATCTGATTACTTGACAGTCAACATAGCATTATCACAACCAAGCCCTGCGGGATTTGTGTTGGCACGTCAGCACCTCATCACCGTGTCAAAAGACTGGGGGAATGAGTGGCAGGCTCTACGAGCAGGAAGGACACGACAAACATTCCAGCTCCATGCCAAAGGAGTTCCGCATTTGGATGTTTGCAGACTAAATGCACAGGGACATGCGACAGGCACTGAATCACCTTGTGCTTCGCATGCGGAGGTGTGGTTTCGGCTTTCTAAGAATTCACGGCTGCACCCCTCCCTTGACTAAAGAGTCAAGAAGAAAAGAATGAAATGTCAAAAGTCAAGGAAAAGAAAGACAAGGGTCAAGAGATAAGGATCAAGGGTAAAGGGTCAAGAGTCAAGACACGAGAGTCAAGGGACAAGGGTCAAGTGACAAGGGTCAAAGAGGCAAGGGTCAAGAGACAAGGGTCAAGAGACAAGGGTCAAGTGACAAGGGTCAAGTGACAAGGGTCAAGAGACAAGGGTCAAGTGACAAGAGTCAAGAAACAAGGGTCAAGAGACAAGGGTCAAGAGACAAGGGTCAAGAGACAAGGGTCAAGAGACAGGGGTCAAGAGACAAGTCAAAGGTCAAGAGTCGAAACTGGTTCATTGTCATTTGTATCGACAACAGAACAATGGAATCCTTATTTGCAGCTAATTCGTACATGAAGGCTAACATTCCCCCCCATCACTCTCCATATCCAGGAATCATCGGTGTGACAGTGTAATAAGATCAGTTTTGGGTGGTTACATCACAAATCACTCGAATCATTGCACACCGATCATCGGCTGCTCACTGCCCTCCCTGGAGCACCTGTTCAGTCTACGCTGCCTCAGTAGAGCAGGCAAAATAATAAAAGATCCATCCCACCCCGGCCACCGTCTGTTTGTTCATCTGCCCTCTGGTCGACGTTTCAGGTCGATCAAATCCCGAACAAACAGACTTAAGAACAGTTTTTACCCCAGGGCCATACAAGAACTGAACACTACTTTCTGCACTAGGCAACTCTGTTAAAATTTTTGTACTTAATATAATTGTATTTATTTGTTTTTGCATTTATTGCATATATGTTTTTATGCACCGTCAGGATTGGCTATTTTTTAATTTCGCTGTACTCGTTGCAATGACAATAAATGAATATTATTATTATTATTATTATTATTATTACCATGCCTTGGTTGATAACACACAAATGTCTAGATGCACTTACACTTATGATCTAGAAGCACACGAAACGATTCAGTCCATTGCATGGCCTCCTCAGTGGACAACCTTTGAAGGACCCAACAAAGAACAACAATTACTATTCACATAAGTCACTCCAGTCCAATATAATTTCCATGCTCGACTGAGGGCTTTGGAGATACAGCGTGGAACCCTTTGGCCCACCGATTCTGCGCCGGCCAGCGATCACCTGTTCACACTAGCTCTATCGTACACACGAGGGGCAATTTACAGAAGCCAGTTAACCTACAAACCTGCATGCCTTTAGGGATGTGGGAGGAAACTGGAGCACCCTGAGGAAACCCATGTGGAGAACGTGCAAACTCCGTGCAGACAGCACCCAAGGTCAGGATTGACCATCCGCGGGTCCAGGCAGCGGGCAGTCGACGGCCTCACAGAAGTCGGCTGCCTACCCCTGTTCCGGGCTTACGTCCGTGCCCGCGTGTCCCTGGAGAGGGAACACGCGGTGTCCACGGGGGGACTCTGGTGGCCTTCCGGGAACGCTGGTCGCCGCGGGGGGTTGAATGTATTGTTGACAGAGATGGCGGGATTTTAATGTGATAATTGTTTAATTTGTAAACTGCCGATACAGGCGGCTTTTGTTTGATCACATTTTGCATAGTATGTTTGTATGTTTTTCTTTGGAATAAAACTTTTATATATTAAAAAAAAAAAAAATAAAAAAGGTCAGGATTGAACCTCTGTGCTGCCCTGTGATTTCTGTGTTGTATATCTCAGTATGGCTTGCCATCTCCTACCTGTACCCAAATGTATTGTTTCATCAATCCATGAGCCACACTGAGCTTATCGGTCCCACCTGTCTCCATTTTGCCCATATCACTTGCAACCTTTCCTATCCATGTACCTGCCCGTATGTCTTTTAAATGTTTCCAAAACTAGAGGGCATAGGCTTAAGGAACGAGTTATGGACCTGGGAGCAACATGGTCGGCATGGACAAGATGGGCCGAAGGGCCTGTTTCCGTGCTGTACACAGAGGGCAGTCCGTATCTCGAATGAGCTGCCTGAGGAATCTACAGAGGCAGATACAAGGACGAGTTTCTAAATGCATTTCTACAAATGATCCATGGATAGGGAGGCTTTAGAGGGACACGGGCCACATGCAGGCAAATGGGACCCGTCCAAAGTGGCAACTCGGTCGGCATGGCCGAGTTGGGCTGAAGGGCATGCTGCACAGGTCTATCGCCCTCCATGTGAGCGGTTATTCTTGTTTGGCTGCAGCGGGTATTCCAATTTACAGGGCGGCACGGTGGCGCAACGGTAGAGTTGCTGCCTCACAGCGCCAGAGACTCCAGTTTAATCCTGACCTCGGGTGCTGTCTGTGAAGAGTTTGTACGCTCTCCGTGTGACCGCGTGGGATTTCTCCGGGTGCTCTGGTTTTCTCCCACATTCCAACGACTCGCCGGTTTGTTGGTCAGTTTGCTTCGGTAAATTGTAAAACTGTCCCCAGTGTGTGCAGTTTGGTGTACGGGGTGATCGCTAGTTGGGGCGGACTCGGTGGGCCAAAGGGCCTGTTTCTGCCCTGTATCTCTGAGGTCTAAAGAACTTGCAGGTTTGTCCGTTATTTGGCTTCCGTAAATTATAATTTGTCCCCAGTGTGTAGGATAGGTGCTGGAGTAGAGTATGGGAATCGTTGGTCAGCACGGACTTGGTGGGCCGAAGGGCCCGTTTCCATGCCGTATCACTAAAGTCTAAAGTCGGAAGACTTGCAGGTTTGTGGGTTTATCTCGAAAGTATTAAAGTCTAAAAGTACGCTCCCACTGACACAAAGAGTTCATTATCTCGCCATCTCCCAGACAGTGCTGCTTAGTGTGTGTGTGTGTGTGTGTGTGTGGTCTGACAGAGGGAGACAGGCTGCCTTTGCTGGAAGGGTTACGAGCTGCAAATTGTTGTCTTGCACATCTGCTGAAAGGAACAAAAATGAGATCTGATTTACTCATCTTGGTATCAATTTGCCTTTCAGCACAAATATAAAAACAAGCGAAGCAGAAGAGGGATTAAACCAATGTGGAAAATCAGATTTTATCATGCTGTGTTTCCAAAATCTGGCTGTCTTTTGGTTAATTCTCTTTGGCAGCTGCCTCCAGCCCAAACCCCTGCCAATTAAAACGTCCTTTTAAAAATGATGGGCTTCTCGGCACTTCAAGTTGAAGTATGCCATGGATCCTCTCAGTCCTCAGTCCCTACCCACTGTTCCACCAGGTCAATGTTAACCTTGACCGTGGCTCTATCCAGCTGTCTCGCGACCACGTTACTCGATGTAGGAGTCAGCAAAATCCGCAGCCCACTGCCGTGAAGCCCGTTCATAAGATCATAAGGTCATATGTGATAGGGGCAGAATTAGGCCATTTGGCCCATCTAGTCTACTCCACCATTCAATCATGGCTGATCTATCTCCCCCTCCTAACCCCATTCTCCAGCCTTCTCCCTATAGCCTCTGACACCCGTACTAATCAAGAATCTTTCTATTTCTAAGCCTGAGGAAGGGTCTCGACCCGAAACGTCACCCATTCCTTCTCTCCAGAGATGCTGCCTGACCCGCTGAGTTACTTCAGCATTTTGTGTCTGCCTTCGATTTAAACCAGCATTTGCAGTTTTCTTTCCTATATATTTCTAAGCCAAGATGAGTAAATCAGATCTCATTTTTGTTCCTTTCAATGTGCGGATATGCAGAGAACAATTTGCAGATATATTAAATATATCCACTGACTTTGCCTCCACAGCCTTCTGTGGCAAAGAATTCCGCAGGTTCCTTGGTTAAATGACAGAGTCAAAGTGTCGTACAGCAAAATGTCGTACAAGTCTGTTCGGTCCACGTTGTCCATGCCGTCTAAGTTGTCATTCTGTAGATGCAGATACTAGTTCATACACAAAAGGACACAGAGTGCTGGAGTAACTCAGCGGGTCAGGCATCATCTCTGGAGAACATGGACAGTTGGGTGTTTCGGGTCGGGACACTTCTTCAGATTTACTTCGAAGTTTCTTCAGACTTAGATTCTTCCTTTAGTCCATATGGGTCAAGACCCGACTTCTTCAGGCTTAGAGTAAGTCTGAAGAAGAAGGCTCTCGACCCGAAACGTCATCTATCCACGTTGCCCCAGAGATGCTGCCTGACCCGCTGAGTTACTCCAGCACTCTGTGAAACGTGGTCACCTATCCGTGTTCTCCAGAGATGCTGCCTGACCCGCTGAGATACTCCAGCACCCTGTGAAACGTCACCTATCCACGCTCTCCAGAGATGCTGCCTGACCCGCTGAGTTACTCCAGCACTCTGTGAAACGTGGTCACCTATCCACGCTCTCCAGAGATGCTGCCTGACCCGCTGAGTTACTCCAGCACTCTGTGAAACGTGGTCACCTATCCAAAGTTCCCCAGAGATGCTGCCTGACCCGCTGAGTTACTCCAGCACTCTGTGAAACGTCACCTATCCACGTTTCCCCAGAGATGCTGCCTGA
The DNA here is from genome assembly GCF_053455715.1 of Rhinoraja longicauda. Classification (NCBI taxonomy): domain Eukaryota; kingdom Metazoa; phylum Chordata; class Chondrichthyes; order Rajiformes; family Arhynchobatidae; genus Rhinoraja; species Rhinoraja longicauda. Next base: position 54,597,203 of record NC_135963.1, on the reverse strand, counting down.
CCCGCTGAGTTACTCCAGCACGTTGTGTCCTTTGTAAGTCGTCAATTTGGGCTGTCCGAATTTAGCCATCGTCCCTCTAAACCCTTCTTATCCATATATCTGTCCAAATGTCTTTTAAAAGTCGCAATGGCACGTAGGTAGACGGGTTTTAATAAGTCCCGTTACAGATGGTCAGAGGTTAGTCCGTATCTGGAACGAGCTGCCAGGAGAAGCTACAGAAGTGGGTACAAATGTGACTTGTCAAAGACATTTGGACAGGCACATGGATAGAAGGTTATGGGCAGTGCAGAGTGCCACATTGGTCAGCATGGACAAGGTGGGCCGAAGGGCCCGTTTCCGAATGAACTGCTCGATGATTCTATCAGCATTTAACTGAGTATGCAGCATTCCTGTTATCAATTGCAAGTGGCTAATGCGTGACTATAAATTACTGATATTGAGTCACTTCTAAAGAGGCGCTGTCTGCCAAATTATCTCCCATTCTGTTTACAAACACATAATAAATGATATACACTGGGCTAAAGACGTCCTTCCCTGATTAATGGTGCCTGTTTCTTTCTCCAGTTTGACAGGGATTTTGTTCTGCGTGCTGCAGTAAGGTAGTGGCGATTATTTTATTTCTTTGCCCCCCCCCTCCCTCACCTCCCTCCACACAGCTGCCTCACAGCGCCAGAGACCCGACCTCAATCCTGACATCGGCTGCTGTCTGTGTGGAGTTTGCACGTTCTCCCTGTGTCCGTATGGGTTTCCTCCAGCAGCTCGGGCCTCCTCAATGACGTGCGGGTTTGTAGGTTGAATCGGCCCTCTGTCCCTAGTGCGCAGGGAGTGGATGCGAAAGTGGGATAACATGGAACTGGTGTGAACGGGTGATGGAGGGTCAGCACGGACTCGGTGGGCTGAAGGGTCTGTTTCCACGCCCTATCCTTTCAATTCAATTCAATTCAATTCACACCACGATAGCGGGTTAGTTTTGATTTAGATTAGAGATACAGCATGGAATCTGGCCCTTCGGCCCACCGAGTCCACGCCAACCATCGATCACCCGTTGACAATAGTTCCATGTTATCCCACTTCCTCATCCACTCCCCACACACCTGGGGCCATTTACAGGGGGCCGATTGACGTACAAACCCCCACTTGTTTGTGGGTGTGGTTAGGAGGCCGGGGCACCCGGAGGAAACCCACTCGGTCACAGGGAGAACGCGCAAACCCCGCACACAGACGTCACCCGAGGGCGGTGTTGAAGCCGGATGTCCGACACTGTGAGGCAGCAGCTCTACCCGCTGCGCCCACCGTGCCGCCCAGTTACGTATGAGTGAACGGCTACTTACTTCAAGCACCTGATGGGCTTTTCGTGCTTATTTAGGAAAGCACTGAAGTCGCTGTAGGAGTCAGATTTCTGTGACAGACATCCAAGCCGGGTCTTCATAGCTCTGCCTCTGTGTGAAAAGACCAGTCTGTGAAAGCATTCCTTGCTTCCTGGTGCTGCACAGTGCGGTATATTTAGCTAGGGGAAATATGCAGCGCCAGGACTTCTTCAAAACAACAGTACTGATCTAAAAATAACACACAGTCACAGATAGCCTGCCATAGATGGCTGAGACCATGTTACAGTGTAAAAGACGTGAACATTAGCAGTCCCACCATTTTACATTCCCAAACCCTGTTCCTTTTTCCACTCACTGCTCCTGGGCTAGAAGCGGGGCAAAGCATAAAACAGACGCTAGTTTAGTCTGAAGAGGGACTCGACCCGAAACGTCACCTATTCCTTTTTCTCCAGAGATGCTGCCTGTCCCGCTGAGTTACTCCGGCACCTTTCCTCTATCTTCAGCGTAAACCAGCATCTGCAGTTCCTTCCTACACACTGGTTTAGTTTAGTTTGGTTTAATTTGTCGAGGTTGTTGATGGTGTAGCTTATAGTTTGAACCCGGTCACTCCCTTTTCTCCCCTCTCCCATCAGGCAAGGAGTGCAGAATTTTGAAAACACGCATCTCCAGATTCAAGAACAGTTTCGTCCCGGCTGTCGCTGAGAGATGCTGCCTGGCCCGCTGAGTTACTCCAGCTTTTTGTGTCTCTCTTCCCAGCTGTTATGCGGCAACTGAACCACTCTATCAACAACTAGAGAGCGGTCCTGACTGACCATCTACCTGATTGGAGACCCTCGGACTATCTTTAATTGGACTTTTCTGGGCTTTATCTTGCACTAAACATTATTCCCATTATCCTGCATCTATACACTGTGGACGGCTCGATTGTAATAAATATATAGTCTTTTCGCTGACTGGACAGCTCACAACAAAAAAGCTCTTCACTGTATCTCGTTACACGTGACAATAGACAATAGACAATAGACAATAGGTGCAGGAGGAACCCATTCGGCCCTTCGAGCCAGCACCGCCATTCAATGTGATCATGGCTGATCATTCTCAATCAGTACCCCGTTCCTGCCCTCTCCCTATACCCCCTAACTCCGCTATCCTTAAGAGCTCTATCCAGCTCTCTCTTGAATGCATTCAGAGAATTGGCCTCCACTGTCTTCTGAGGCAGAGAATTCCACAGATTCACAACTCTCTGACTGAAAAAGTTTTTCCTCATCTCAGTTCTAAATGGCCTACCCCTTATTCTTAAACTGTGGCCCCTGGATCTGGACTCCCCCAACATTGGGAACATGTTTCCTGCCTCTAACGTGTCCAACCCCTTAATAATCTTATATGTTTCGATAAGATCTCCTCTCATCCTTCTAAATCCCAGTGTATACAAGCCTAGTCGCTCCAGTCTTTCAACATATGAAAGTCCCGCCATTCCGGGAATTAACCTAGTAAACCTACGCTGCACGACCTCAATAGCAAGAATATCCTTCCTCAAATTTGGAGACCAAAACTGCACACAGTACTCCAGGTGCGGTCTCACTAGGGCCCTGTACAACTGCAGAAGGACCTCTTCTAATAAACGAAATAAACTATGTTCTACATTTCACTTCAGCACCTGGGGTAGATGGGATCTGAAGAAAGTATTTAGGATTCATATCCCTGTCTGAATTACCTTCGAGTTGATTTGAAATGGCCCCAAAATTAATTTAGTTTAGTTTACTTTAATTTAGAGATACAGCGAGGAACCAATCCCCCTGGGCCCACCGAGTGTGCACCGACCCGTGATCACCCCTTGCACTACACACACTAGGGATAATTCACAGTTTTTACCAAAGCCAATTAACCTACAAACCTGTACATCTTTGGAGTGTGGGAGGAAAAGCAGAGCACCCGGAGAAAACCCACGCGGGTCACAGGGAGAGCGTACAAACTCTGTACAGACGGCGCCCGCAGTCGGGATGGAATCCGGCTCGGTCGCGGTGTAAGGCAGCAACTCTGCCGCTGCGCCACTGTGCCGCCCAAATGTTAATGTCCTGCCTACCTTCCTCAGCCCTTCCTTTACGCTGGCCGTTCGCGGAGAAATGAATGGAAATGACTCAAATGGTGGAAAAAGAATCCTTTTCAGAGTTACCGAGGGCAGCTGAACAATGAAACTGGGCGACCGTGCCACAGATTGAATTGAATTTGCATTCCCTTTCCTGGTCCACTTGTTATTTGCTGGCCCAGACCCTCTTTAATTATCGTGTTTCCTGTTGTGTGCATCCTGTCACCCTTATGTAACGTATCATTTCCCCCTCACAGCTCAGAAGCACGGCCTTTATGCTCCTTGCTGCCTCTCGGTAAGGGGTGGGATACTGAGACACAACGCCACACATCATTGCCACTTCCATCAGCTCCCACACCTCCCAATCAACAAGCTCCCTCCCGACTGCTCTTCCTGTTGTGTGTCACAATCCTAGAAATCGCAGAGATTTGTGGCCATCGCGCAAACCAGCCTCCCTTCCATTGACTCCATCTACACCTCACGCTGCCTCGGCAAGGCCAGCAGCCCAGATCATCACACCAACCAGCCTCCCTTCCATTGACTCCATCTACACCTCACGCTGCCTCGGCAAGGCCAGCAGCATAATCAAGGACCAGTCTCACCCCGGTCGGTCATTCCCTCGTCTCCCCTCTCCCATCAGGCAAGAGGTGCAGAAGTGTGAAAACGCACCCCTCCAGATTCAGGGACAGTTTGTTCCCAGCTGTTATCAGACAACTGAACCATCCTCTCATCAGCTCGAGAGCGGTCCTGACCTCCCATCTGCCTTACTGGTGACCTCTGGACTATCATTAATCAGACTTTATCGGATTTCAGTGTTGTATCTTAGCACTAAATGTCGTCCCCTTTATCCTTTATCTGTGCACTGTGGCCGGCTTGATTGTATTCATGTATCATCTTTGAGACCGGATAGCATGCACGCAAAGGCTTTTCACTGTACCTCGCGCGGTACATGTGAGAGTGAACCTCAGTAACCCCAGTAAAAGGTTCTGACTGTCGGAGAAATAATATTACATTATAACTAGCATTGGCCGGGACATCCCGTATTTTGGGCTAAATTAGTTTGTCCCGTAAGGGACCACCCTTGTCCTGTATTAAGCCCGGGGAGCGCTGTAGGCCCGGACGCTGTGGGCCCTAGCACTGTAGGCCCGGACGCTGTGGGCCCTAGCACTGTAGGCCCGGACGCTGTGGGCCCTGGCACTGTAGGCCCGGACGATGTGGACCCTAGCACTGTAGGCCCGGATGCTGTGGGCCCTAGCACTGTAGGCCCGGACGCTGTGGGCCCTGGCACTGTAGGCCCGGACGCTGTGGGCCCTGGCACTGCAGGCCCGGACGCTGTGGGCCCTAGCACTGTAGGCCCGGACGCTGTGGGCCCTAGCACTGTAGGCCCGGACGCTGCGGGCCCTGGCACTGTAGGCCCCAACGCTGTAGGTTCTGACAGTTTAGGTCCCTTAGGTTCTAGGTTTCCGACATTTCAGCTCCGGACAGTGTAAGTCCGGAGACCCCGGGCGGCCACCATTGGTGGAGCGGGACGGCGTGGCCCGCTGGCTGGGTGAGGTCACGTGGGGCACGGGGTGGTGATGTCACCTTGCCCCGTATTTGGGAGTGAGTTGGCACCCCTAATTATAACATGTGTGTAGAAAGGAACTGCAGATGCTGGTATATATATCGAAGGTAGACACAAAGTGCTGGAGTAACTCAGTGGGTCAGGCAGCATTTCTGGAGAGAAAGGATGGGTGACGTTTCGGGTCGGGACCCTTCTTCATTGGAAGTACAGGGGGAGGGAACTGGAGGTAAAGAAAAGGCCAGACCAGAGGGGGGCCGGCAACAGATGAGCTCATAATGGCCCATGTTGTGCACTACATATACAGTGACAAACTGAAAAAAGTTTAGAAACTTTAAATTAAACTTTAATAAATAAATAAAAAATATAAACACAGAGTTTGCCCAACGATAGCCTTGAAAAAAGCATTGCTCGTTAGTTTTTTGTAGAAGACAGGATGATTGCTGGGGTTGTGGACTGTGAGGAAAGCTGTCAGAATACACAGCAGGGTATAGGTCAGCTACAGAAATGGGCGGAGAAATGACTGTTGTTTCTCATCCGAGCAAGCGTGAGGTTTTGTAATTAAGGAGGTTAGAAACATAGGAAAATAGGTGCAGAGGGAAAAATAGGTGCCATTCGGCCCTTCGAGCCAGTATGATCATATCATATCATATCATATCATATCATATCATATATATACAGCGCGGAAACAGGCCTTTTCGGCCCACCAAGTCCGCGCCGCCCAGCGATCCCCGCACATTAACACTATCCTACACACACTAGGGACAATTTTTTTTACATTTACCCAGTCAAATTAACCTACAAACCATGGCTGATCATCCAGAATCAGTACCCCGTTCCTGCTTTTTCCCCATATCCCTTGATTCCTTAAGCTCTAAGAGCTGAATCAAACTCTCTCTTGAAAACATCCAGTGAATTGGCCTCCACTGCCTTCTGTGGCAGAGAATTCCACAGATTCACAACCCTCGGGGTGAAAATGTTTTTCCTCATCTCAGTCCTAAATGGCCTACCCCTTATTCTTAAACTGTAACTCCTGGTTCTGGGACTCCCCCAACATCGGGAACATTTTTCCTGCGTCTAGCCTCAACTTTGATATGTTTCTATAAGATCCTTTTCTTATAGGTTGAATGGAAGGGGAAAATATACAATTAATGGCAAGACCATTGACAGGGTTGATGTGCAGAGGGATTTTGGAGTGCAAGTCCATAGCTCCCTGAAAGTGGTGAGACAAGTAGATGGAGTGGTAAAGAGGTTGTGTGCTATGCTTGCTGTTGTAGGTTGGGGCATTGAGTCTAAGAGACAGCAAGACTGTGCATTATTAGGGGGCTTTGTTGGAAAGGGAGCAGAGGTTTACCAGAATGATACCTGGATTAGAGGATTTTAGCAACAAAGAGAGGTTGGATAGACTGGGATTGTTTTCTCTGGGTGAAAATGTTTTTCCTCATCTCAGTCCTAAATGTCCTACCCCTTATTCTTAAACTGTAACCCCTTATTCTTAAACTAAATCTCCCCTCGGAGATTGAGGGGAGACCTGGTTAGAGAGATATAAAATGATGCGAGGCAAAGACAGAGTAGGCAATTGGAACATTTTTCCAGGATGGGAAAATAAAATACTCGTGGGCATAACTTTAAGGTAAGAAGGGTAAAGTTTCAGGGAAATGTGTGGGGCAAGATCTTTGGTGGCTGCCTGGAACGTGCTGCTTGGAGGCAGATAGTGGCGTTTAAGAGGCTTTTAGATAGGCACTTGGATATGCAGGGAATGGAGGGGTATGGATCATGTGCAGGCAAATAAAAGTTCATCTTGACATGCAGGTAGAGGAGATTAGTTTAACTTGGCACATGTTCAGTACAGACACTGTGGGCCGAAGGGCCTGTTCTTGTGCTATGGTGTTCTATGGTCTATACGGGTATATGTATAACCAGCGAATGGAGGAATATGTTTTATGTGGAGGCAGATAAGAGTTGGTCTTGGCATCATGTTCGGCACAGACATTGTGGGCTGAAGGGCCTCTTCCTGTGCTGTACTGTTCTAGGTTCTATGGTCTATTTAGGGACGTGGATATGCAGGGAATGGAGTCTGTTTGAGTTTAGTTTATTGTGACGTGCACCAAGGTAAAAGGGAAAAGCCTTTGCTGTGTGCTAACCGGTCAGCGGAAAGACAAAACATGATTACAATCGAGCCACCGAGTTACATGAGAAAGGGAATAACGTGAATGACATTTAGTCCAGAATAAAGTCCGGTAAAGTCCGATCAAAGATAGACAGAGGTTCTCCAGTGAGGTAGATAGTCGCTCAGGACCGCTCTCTAGTTGGTGATAGGATGGTTCAGTTGCCTGATAACAGCTGGGAAGAAACTGTCCCTGAATCTGGAGGTGTTTGGTACAGACATTGTGGGCCGAAGGGCCTGTTCCTGTGCTGCACTGTCTCATGATCTATATTCTAGTTTAACTTGGCATCATGCTCAGCATGGACATTGTGGGCTGAAGGGCCTGTTCCTGTGCTGTACTGCTCTACGTTCTATATTCTAGTTTAACGGCATTATGTTCAGCATGGACATTGTGGGCCGAAGGGCCTGTTCCTGTGCTGTACTGCTCTACGTTCTACATTCAAGTTTAACCTGGCATCATGCTCAGCATGGACATTGTGGGCCGAAGGGCCTGTCCCTGTGCTGTACTGCTCTACGTTGTGAAGAGTCTGTGTAGTGCTAGCCTCGAGAAGCAGAGGACCCTGCGAATCTGAGACAACTGACTTAGTCCTGACATGACGGCTCGGCGGAAACCGGGACAGATGAGCAATTCCTTTTCACAAGACAGACCCCAGGCAGTTCCCGAGGGGGCGTCTTTGCTGGCGTGGGCGGGCTCTGCTAAAATCAGACATCAGGCGTGGATGAGCATCCCTCCAGCTGGACGGTCCCGCTGTGAGGAGTCAATGGGAAAGAAAATAAAGCAGACTCACTGTGTTCCCCTGGCCTTTTTCTCCGTGGGTTTCCCTCTGTGAGCGGCACAGTCGTCTATGCTGTCTGTCGGAAGCTGTGTCAAGCTCAGCTGTGGAAATAGGAGAAAGATTTGTTCCCCCATCAACTTGCTCCTCAGGTTACATTCTTCAGAATACCCTTTTGCAAGCGTTGTCCGCTCATCTGCAATATTCACTGGCACAAGGAAGGCTACACTTTAAAGGACCAAGTTGTCATTCTGTGGAAACAAGGGACTTCAGATGCTGGTTCATACACAAAAGGACACAAGGTGCTGGAGTATAAGAAAATAACTGCAGATGCTGGTACAAATCGATTAACTTCTTCAAGGGTCTCGACCCGAAACGTCACCCATTCCTTCTCTCCCGAGATGCTGCCTGACCTGCTGAGTTACTCCAGCATTTTGTGAATAAATCAAGGTGCTGGAGTAACTCAGCGGGTCAGGCAGCATCCCTAGAGAACGTGGACAGGTGATGTTCTGGGTCGGTGCCCTTCGACAGACTCAGGCTGAAGTCTTCTTCATCGAAACGTAGAAAATAGGTGCAGGAGGAGGCCATTCGGCCCTTCAGAGACGCTGCCTGACTCGCTGAGTTACTCCAGCACTTTGTCTCCGTTTGTGTATTAAGCAGCGACTGCAGATGTTTATTTCAGCTACTGATGTAATGATAATCCCTTACTCTGTTATAGCGGACAATCGATACTAACAGACACCCCTCCCCTCCCCCCCCCTCCATGGTCTGCTCCAACGAGGCCTTACCATACAGTACTTATATATATGTACAGTGCTCAGAATGAATTGAACTAAATGTTAAAGCCAACGAGTTTGTGTTCCTCCCTGTGATTATGTGAATCTCAGACGCCGACCAGAACAGGTGGATGTATTTTTACTTGGCATTTAAAGCAAGAACACTCGACGTCCTGTTTCGGAAAACAAAGGGCAGCATTTTTCGCTTTAAGGGCATGGTGGCTCTGCGAGGGCCTCCATCAGCTGCAGATATCTGCGGTTGCACAAGGGACAGGGGCTCTTCATTAAGAACGAGCCAACCTTCGCATTGTTGTTCCCCGAAGAGAGCAACTAAACATGGCCGCAGACTAACCACGCGTCCGGAGAGCGGGGCACCAATAACTGGAAAATGTGCTGCGGGAAAGACTCAGGGCACCAGGCACAGTCTTAAGTAACTTGCAATTTGCAGCGCCGGCAATCTCTAGGGGAATTTTGCAGATGTGAGACAGCTGGTGGGCTTAATAGCACCAAGCGCTGAGGAGGTGTACAACACACTGATGAAAACAACAGATTGAACCCTGGGATGGCAGGACTTTCATATGAAGAAAGACTGGATAGATTCGGCTTGTACTCGCTGGAATTTAGAAGATTGAGGGGGGATCTTATAGGAACTTACAAAATTCTTAAGGGGTTGGACAGGCTAGATGCAGGAAGATTGTTCCCGATGTTGGGGAAGTCCAGAACAAGGGGTCACAGTTTAAGGATAAGGGGGAAGTCTTTTAGGACTGAGATGAGAAAGTTTTTTTTCACACAGAGAGTGGTGAATCTGTGGAATTCCCTGCCACAGAAGGTAGTTGAGGCCAGTTCATTGGCTATGTTTAAGAGGGAGTTAGATGTGGTCCTTGTGGCTAAAGGGGTCAGGGGGTATGGAGAGAAGGCAGGTACGGGATACTGAGTTGGATGATCAGCCATGATCATATTGAATGGCGGTGCAGGCTCGAAGGGCCGAATGGCCTACTCCTGCACCTATTTTCTATGTTTCGATAATGATGGATGAGCTTCAGATTCACTTCACACCAGGCAGGCCACCTAATTGTAAAGTGGGAATTTGCGCGGAGCAACTTTTAGTTTTGTTTAGTTCATAAGTGGGGCGGCACGGTGGCGCAGCGGTAGAGCTACCGCCTTAAAGCGTCAGAGACCCGGGTTCGATCCCGACTACGGGCGCTGTCTGAACGGTTTGTACGTTCTCCCCGTGACCTGCATGGGTTTTCTCCAAGGTCTTCGGTTTCCTCCCACATTCCAAACATGTACAGGTTTGTAGGTTAATTGGTTTAGTGTACACGTAAGTTATCCCGTGTGTATAGGATAGTGTTAGTGTGTGGGGATCGCTGGTTGGTGTGGACTCGGTGGGCCGGAGAGCCTGTATCTCTAAACTAAAGTAAAACAGTTCATAAGTTCATCAGCCATGATCACGGTGAATGGCGGTGTTGGCTCGAAGGGCCGAATGGCCTACTCCTGCACCTATTGTCTATTGTCTATTGTAAGTTATAGCAGCAGCATTAGGCCATTCAGCCCATCGAATCTACTCCGCCATTCAATCATGGCTGATCTATCTTTCCCTCTCAACCCCATTCTCCTGCCTTCTCCACATAACCCCATACTTATCAAGAATCTGTCAATCCCCACCTTACAAATGTCCATTGACTTGGCCTCCACAGCCGTCTGTGGCAATGAATCCCACAAATTCACCACCCTATGACTAAAGAAATTCCTCCTCATCTCCCTTCTAAAGGCACGTCCTTTTATTCAGAGGCTGTGCCCTCTGGTCCGAGACTCTCCCACTAGTGGAAACATCCTCTCCACATCCACTCAATCCAGGCCTTTTACTATTCGGTGAGTTTCGATGAGGTCCCCCCCTCGTTCTTCTAAACTCCAGCGAGTGCAGGCCCAGTGCCGACAAACGCTCATCATATGTTAACCCACTCATTCCTGGGATCATTCCCGTAAACTTCCTCTGGACCCTCAGCAGAGCCAGCACATCCTTCCTCATAATCTGGGGTCCAAAACTGTTCACCAAATTTCAAATGCAGTCTGACCAGCTCGTTATAAAGCCTCAATTAAATCCCTGTTTTTGTATTGCTGCCCTCCCAAAATAAATGCTAGCATTGCATTCACCGTCCTTACTATTGATTTAACATGCAGATTAATTTTTGGGGGGGAATCTTGCACCAGCACTCCCAAGTCCCTTCGCACTTCCGATTTCTGAATTCTCTCCCCGTTTGGAAAATAATCCACGCCTTTAGTCCTACTACCAAACAGCATGACTCCACACTTTGCTACGCTGTATTATAACTTCCACTTCTCAGCCCGCTCTGCCAATCTTCTGCGGAGAGTCCCTGCTTTCTCTACACAACCTGCCCCTCCACCTATCTTTGTATCATCTGGAAACGTGGCCACAAAGCCCTCAATAATAATAATAATAATATTCATTTATTGTCATTGCAACGAGTACAACGAAATTAAAAAATAGCCAATCCTGACGGTGCGTAAAAACATATATGCAATAAATGCAAAAACAAATAAATACAATTATATTAAGTACAAAAGTTTTAACAGTGTTGCCTAGTGCTTTAGGTAGTGTTCAGTTCTCGTATGGCCCTGGGGTAAAAACTGTTCTTAAGTCTGTTTGTTCGGGATTTGATCGACCTGAAACGTCGACCAGAGGGCAGATGAACAAACAGACGGTGGCCGGGGTGGGATGGATCTTTTATTATTTTGCCTGCTCTACTGAGGCAGCGTAGGCTGAACAAGTGCTCCAGGGAGGGCAGTGAGCAGCCGATGATCTTCTGGGCCGTCGTGATGACCCTCTGAAGGGCCTTCCTGTCCTTTTCTGAGCAGCTGGCATACCATGTGGTTATACAGTATGCCAGCACACTCTCGATGGAGCAGCGATAGAAGGACATCATGAGCTTCTCCTGCAGGTTGGTCTTCCTGAGGATCCTCAGGAAGTGGAGTCTCTGCTGTGCCTTCTTCACTGTGGTGATGGTGTTGGTAGACCACATCCACATCATTTATATTCAACGTGGAGAGTAGCGGCCCCAGCACCGACCCCCGCGACACACCCCTACCCACCTGCTATTCGGCCCTCCTCACCCGTATCCACCTATCACTCCCCAGGCTTTGTTGCTCCCCCCCTCCCTCCCCAGTATTAATAAGGGTCAGTGAACGTGTCTGCCCTTCCTTATGTGTAAGAAAATAACTGCAGATGCTGGTACAAATCAAAGGTATTTATTCACAAAATGCTGGAGTAACTCAGCAGGTCAGGCAGCATCTCAGGAGAGAAGGAATAGGCGACGTTTCGGATCGAGACCCTTCTTCAGACTGATCAGTCTGAAGAAGGGTCTCGACCCGAAACGTCACCCATTCCTTCTCTCCTGAGATGCTGCCTGACCTGCTGAGTTACTCCAGCATTTTGTGAATAAATGCCCTTCCTTATGGTTGCATTCACAGAATTAGCCTCTACAATCCACGACATACAGTTACTCACTAATAAAGAACAAGAGGCACACCTGGGCAGTGGGTAGATTGGGCAGACAGTGGTGTACCAGGTAGAGACGCTGCCTTCACAGCGCCAGAGACCCGGGTTCCATCCCGACCTCTCTCGGGGTCTGTGTGTGGAGTTTGCAGCCCTGCGCGCGTTTTCTCCCACGTCCAAAAGACGTGCGGGTTTGTAGATTAATTGCCTCTGTAGTATTACCAGAGTGCCGTAGGGAGTGGATGGGAAAGTGGAATAATAGAGAACTAGTGTGAAAGGGTGATCGATGGTCGGCGTGGACTCGGTGGGCTGAAGGGCCTGTTTCCCTGCTGTATGTCTAAACTAAACAACACTAAACTAAACTAAACCAGTCTGGGCCCCTTACACAACTCAGACCCCTTACACTTACACAACTCACAACTCGCGCCTCAGACTAAAGATCTTAGGTGAGGACATTGCCTGGGGCATCACACAAACCAACCTCCCTTCCATTGACTCCATCTACACTTCACGCTGCATCGCCAAGGCCACCAGCATAATCAAGGACCAGTCTCACCCCGGTCTGTCACTCCCTCTTCTCCCCTCTCCCATCAGGCAAGAGGTACAGAAGTGTGGAAACGCACACCTCCAGATTCAGGGACAGTTTCTTCCCAGCTGTTATCAGGCAAAGTGGGCGTCACGGTGGCGCAGCGGTAGAGTTGCTGCCTTACAGCGAATGCAGCGCAGGAGACTCATGTTCGATCCTGACTACGGGCGCCGTCTGTACGGAGTTTGTACGTTCTCCCCGTGACCTGCGTGGGTTTTCTCCGAGATCTTCGGTTTCCTCCCACACTCCAAAGACGTACAGGTATGTAGGTTAATTGACTGGGTAAAATGTAAAAAATTGTCCCTAGTGGGTGTAGGATAGTGTTAGCGTGCGGGGATCGCTGGGCGGTGCGGACTCGGTGGGCCGAAGGGCCTGTTTCCGCGCTGTATCTCTAAATCTAAAAAAATCTAAAAAATCTAAACTGAACCGTCCTATCACCAACTAGAGAGCGGTCCTGACCTCCCATATGCCTCACTGGAAACCTTTGAACTATCTTTGGTTGGACTTTACCGGACTTTATTTCGCACTAAACGTCATTCCCCATTATGCTTTACCTGTGCACTGTGGACGGCTCGATTGTAATCATGTGTGGTCTTTCCCTAGACTGGGTAGCACGCAACAAAAAGCTTTCGCTGTACCTGACAAGCGTTCACTGCACATGACAACAATATTAATAAACTAAACTGTTCAGAATAATGTTGCAATGATTAAACCTGACAAAACAAACAATTTTATTGTGCACTGAATTATCTGGTATCGTGGCAGAATACGAGATTTACCAAGAAAAAGGTTGGTCAACGATATTTGATGGCATGGGCATTCATTTATTGGCACCATTTTCTCCGGTTTATTCTTCTGGGCACTCAAAGGCCAAATAATGAAAATGATATTTGTCATTGTTTTCTATGTACATGGAAGGAAGGTGGTTCACCAATCGCCCTTGCTAACTGCTCCCGAGTGGCCTACTCCTGCACCTATTGTCTATTGTCTATTGTCTATTGCTTTACATTTACCAGGAGAAGCAAGCTGGCTCTCCTCATGAGAAAGGGCCAGAGTTTATTTTATTCTCTTTGTGCGGGGTATGAATGCCTAGTTTAATTTAGTTTGGAGATATAGTGTGGAAACAGGCCTTTCAGCCCACAGACTCCGCCCGCGATGACTAGCGATCACCCCTTACACCAGCACGATCCTACACACTAGGGACGATTTACAGAAACCAATTAACCTACAAACCTGCACGTCTTTGGAGTGTGGGAGGAAACCGGAGCCCCCGGAGAAAACCCACGCGGTCACAGAAAGAACGTACAAACTCCGTGCAGACAGTACTCTTAGTCAGTATGAGAAAATAGCTGCAGATGCTGGTACAAATCGAAGGTATTTATTCACAAAATGCTGGAGTAACTCAGCAGGTCAGGCAGCATCTCGGGAGAGAAGGAATGCGCGACGCTTCGGGTCGAGACCCTTCTTCAGACTGATGTCAGGGGGGCGGGACAAAGGAAGGATATAGGTGGAGACAGGAAGATAGAGGGAGATCTGGGAAGGGGGAGGGGAAGAGAGGGACAGAGGAACTATCTAAAGTTGGAGAAGTCAATGTTCATACCACTGGGCTGCAAGCTGCCCAGGCGAAATATGAGGTGCTGTTCCTCCAATTTCCGGTGGGCCTCACAATGGTACTGGAGGAGGCCCATGACAGAAAGGTCAGACTGGGAGTGGGAGGGGGAGTTGAAGTGCTCGGCCACCGGGAGATCAGATTGGCGAACGAGGACCGAGCGCAGGCGTTGAGTGAAACAATCGCCGAGCCTGCGCTTGGTTTCGCCGATGTAAAGAAGTTGACATCTGGAGCAGCGGATGCAATAGATGAGGTTGGAGGAGGTGCAGGTGAACCTTTGTCTCACCTGGAAAGACTGTTTGGGTCCTTGGATGGAGTTGAGGGGTTGAGGTAAAGGGACAGGTGTTGCATCTCATGCGGTTGTAGGGGAAAGTGCCCGGGGATGAGGTGGTTTGGATCGAACTTGGGTCTCTGGTGCTGTAAGGCAGCAACTCTACCGCCGTGCCACTTATGTCTTGCTGCATAATAGCAGGCATGTCAACGTTTTCAATACATCCTGTGGCGGTATGTGCTGGTCATTTGTAGGTACCTATGCTGCAGGTAAACACGTACCAGAGGACATAGATTTAAGATGAGAGGGGCAAAGATTTAATAGGAACCTGAGCGGCAACATTTCTCATGGTGAAGGATGGTGGAGGAAGTTGGTGTGCATTCCGGCTGTATCTCCAGTGTGGCTGGCTTTGGTGCACCACAGATTGTTAGTGATGTTTACGCCAAGGAACTTGGAAGCTCTCGACCATTTCCACTCGTGATTCCAGTGGCAGAATGTGATTTGTTGAATTCGTATGAATTGCAAACAAGAGGGGGACCGTTTTGCCCCTCAAGCCTGTTTTGCTAATGCGTAAAGTCACAGAGATCCTGACTGCTTCCACAGTGATTCACCTGCCTAGCCCAGTAACCTTGCATTATGGGGGAGAAGGCAGGAAAATGGGATCAGGGGGAAGAGATCAGCCACGTTTGAATTGATGGGCCGAATGGCTTAATTCTACTCGTATAACTTGTGAACGTGCACCTTTCGTTCCTTGCTTATAGATCTAATCCCACCTTAAAAAAAAACTTGCAGGGATTCTGCTTCCACTCTCTTTTAAGGGAGAGAATTTCAAATACGGACAGCCCGCTGAACGGACCAAATTGACCCTGTCTTTGCCTTGCAGGGGTGGTGGTGGAGGCGGGGACAACAGAGGCATCTAAGAGGCTTTTTCAGAAGCACAGGGATATGCGGGGAATGGAGGGATGTGATCACGTGTGGGCAGAGGAGATGAGCTTTAACTTGGCGTCGTGTTTGGGCACAAACGTTGTGGGCTGAAGGGCCTGTGTTGTCCTGGTCTGTGTTCTATGTAGAAACAAAGAACTGCAGATGCTAATTAATACACAAAAGGGCACAAAGTGCTGGAGTAACATAGAAACATAGAAAATAGGTGCAGGAGTAGGCCATTCGGCCCTTCGAGCCTGCACCGCCATTCAATATGATCATGGCTGATCATCCAACTCAGTATCCCGTACCTGCCTTCTCTCCATACCCCCTGATCCCTTTAGCCACAAGGGCCACATCTAACTCCCTCTTAAATATAGCCAATGAACTGGCCTCAACTACCTTCTGTGGCAGAGAATTCCACAGATTCACCACTCTCTGTGTGAAAAAAAACTTTCTCATCTCGGTCCTAAAAGACTTCCCCCTTATCCTTAAACTGTGACCCCTTGTTCTGGACTTCCCCAACATCGGGAACAATCTTCCTGCATCTAGCCTGTCCAACCCCTTAAGAATTTTGTAAGTTTCTATAAGATCCCCCCTCAATCTTCTAAATCAGCAGGTTACTTGTTTTGCCTTACCTTAGCAACCCAATCCTTGATTCGAATCAATTTGTCTTAATAACCGGTCCTGGAGTGGTATTTAAGAGGCTTTTCAACGGGCACATGGACATGCAGCGAATGGAGGGATATGGATCATGTGGAGGCAGATGAGATTGGGTTAACTTGGCATCATGTTTGGACATGATGGGCCTGATGGGCCTGTGTGGCTCTATGTTCTACGTTTAGTTCTCGGCCTGTGGAGCAGCTAGAAGTGAGAATGTCATTGTTCCGTTGTACATGTGACAATTACACACTCTTGGCTTGACTCTCTTGACTCCCGAGCAGATCCTCCCATGAGAAGGAACATCTTCTCCGCACACCGCTGGCTGACGGGCGACCCACGTCAGAGTCTGCTGCTGAACAAGTGAGCCGTTTCCAAACACGGCTAATTCAATATCCTCTTGAGGGCAGGCAACGCACTGTGCAGAAGTGACACGCTAGCAAACCCACACATCGCTTGCCTTTTGCCCAGGAGAGTTCATTACTATTCTGAAGCCTGAAGAAGGGTCTCGACCCGAAACGTCGCCCATCCTTTTTCTCCAGAGATGCTGCCTGACCCGCTGAGTCACTCCAGCACTTTGCGTCTACCTTTGGTATCAACCGGCATCTGCAGTTCCTGGTTTCTACATAGTTACTATTGGTGTTTGCTAGAGAGAGACGGAGAGATCTTAGTCGGCAATTTAGCACAAATAGGCCGCGTTTGGAGTATTGCGCGCAGTTCTGGTCACCCCATTGCAGGAAGGACGTGGAGGCTTTGGAGAGAATGCAGAGGAGGTTTACCAGAATGCTGCCTGGATTTGAGGGTATTAGCTACAAGGAGACCTTGGGGGAAACTAGGATTGTTTTCTCTGCAGCGTGGAGACTGAGGGGAAGGCCTGACAGAAGAAGAAGCATCATCCATCCACGTTCCCCAAAGATGCTGCCTGACCCACTGAGTAACTCCAGCACTCCGTGTCCTTAGCAGGAAGATATAAAATGATGAGAGGCATTGCAAGGGCAGACAGTCAGACTCTTTATCCCCGGGATGGAAATATTTAATGCTCGAGGGCATCACCATATCATCATATCATATATATACAGCCGGAAACAGGCCTTTTCGGCCCTCCAAGTCCGTGCCGCCCAGTGATCCCCGTACATTAACACTATCCTACACCCACTAGGGACAATTTTTACATTTGCCCAGCCAATTAACCTACAAACCTGTACGTCTTTGGAGTGTGGGAGGAAACCGAAGATCTCGGAGAAAACCCACGCAGGTCACGGGGAGAACGTACAAACTCCTTACAGTGCAGCACCCGTAGTCAGGATCGAACCTGAGTCTCCGGCGCTGCATTCGCTGTAAAGCAGCAACTCTACCGCTGCGCTACCATGTTTAAAGTGAGAGAGGCACAGTTCAAAGGAGAGGAGCAGGGCAAGATTTTTTTTCACGGAGTTTGGTGGGTGCTAGGGGTGGTGGTGGGGACAGATACAATAGTGGCATTTAAGAGACTTTTGGATAGGTTCCTGGATCTGCAGGGAATGGAGGGATATGGATCATGTGCAGGCAGGTAAGAGTTGGTCTTGGAATCGTGTTCAGCACAGACATTGTGGGCCGATCGGTCTGTTCCTGCACAATAGACAATATACAATAGACAATAGGTGCAGGAGGATGCCATTCAGCCCTTCGAGCCAGCACCACCATTCAATGTGATCATGGCTGATCATTCTCAATCAGTACCCCGTTCCTGCCTTCTCCCCATACCCCCCTGACTCCGCTATCCTTAAGAGCTCTATCTAGCTCTCTCTTGAATGCATTCAGAGAATTGGCCTCCACTGCATTCTGAGGCAGAGAGGTTCTGTTCTACGGTCTACGTTCCAAAACAGATCACAGTTCTTCCCGAGAATGCTTTGGGAGGTTTTCTACTGCATAATGTTTTCGAAGATCAATCATCCTGTTGAGCAGGATGAGCAGTTATCTGTAGAGACCAGCACCATTTATTTTTATGTCAGTAAATAGCTTCACAGACCTTGAGTTGAGTGTAGTTTATTGTCATGTGAAAAGCTTTTGTTGTGTGCTAACCAGTCAGCGGAAAGACAATATATGATCACAATCGAGTCACCCACAGTGTACAGATACATGATAAAGGGAATAAGGTGAATAACGTTTAGTGTAAGATGAAGTCCAATAAACCTCGATCAAAGATAGTCCGAGGGTCTCTAATGAGGTAGATGGGAGCTCAGGACCATTCTCTATTTGTCCATGGGATGGTTCAGTTGCCTGATAACAGCTGGGAAGAAACTGTCCCTGAATCTGGAGGTGTGCGTTTTCACACTTCTGTACCTTTTGCCTGATGGGAGAGGGGAGAAGAGGGAGTGGCCGGGGTGCGACTGGTCCTTGATTATGCTGCTGGCCTTGCCGAGGCAGCGTGAGGTGTAGATGGAGTCAATGGAAGGGAGGTTGGTCTGCGTAATGGTCTGGACTGCATCCACAATTCTCTGCAGTAGACCTTACTTTCGACTTGAGAATTAGTGTGGAGTGTACTGATCCCAGTAATTTAGTCTGACTTTCTAGTGAGGCGCAGGTAATCTGTCCTGGCTCCTTTAAGTCCTCGTTTTTTATTTACGAAGCCCTGAAGTCTGGGAAGAGAGATGTCTATTGTGGTTGCTTCACTGCCGCCGACCCTGGTCCTTTGTGCTTGCTCGAGCAGAAGCAGCGGGCAGCAGTGACGCGGTTTTCTGCAAACGTGGTCCCGAAAGCAATTGCATTGACTCCACACTGATGAATGTGTGTCCTTCCGTATAAATCATTCATGCTCTCTGAGGCTAAATTAAGCAGCACTTTGTGGAATGGGTCACTCAATCATAGAGAGCATGGATGCACAGAGCGCAGCCTTTCAAGTCGTTAGTCACCCAGTCATCCAATAATTTCCCAACTATTCCCCTCAGGAAATCCACAGACCAAGCCTTCTGTACTGGGGAGAGGTGCAGTGCCTTCGTTCAGCAGCTTGCTTCCAAGAGTACAGAGTATCTTATTTGTCATATGTCCCAAAACAGAACAATGAAATTCTTACTTCAGTAGCACAACAGATATGTGAACGAACGTACACTGTAAAATCCAAAATAAACAACAAAAGAACAGTATATATATATGTATATATATATATACACACTTGGGTCTTGACCCAAACGTCACCTATTCCTTTTCTCCGGAGATACTGTCTGACCCGCTGAGATATAAATATATATATATATATATATATTTTAAAATACACATCCACACACACACATCTATACATACAAATATATATATATATATATTTGTATGTATATCATCATATCATATATATACAGCCGGAAACAGGCCTTTTCGGCCCTCCAAGTCCGTGCCGCCCAGCGATCCCCGTACATTAACACTATCCTACACAATTTAGGGACAATTTTTACATTTACCCAGCCAATTAACCTACATACCTGTACGTCTTTGGAGTGTGTGTGTGTGTGTGTATATAGTAGTGAGTGTGGTGTGTGTGTTGTAATTTTATATCTACACACACATACACATGTTTATATATATATATATATATATAAAACAAAAATAGCGCAAAGACAAACACAATGCCTCAAAGTTTACATGTAATAAAAATGAACTGCAGATGCTGGTTTTCACCAAAGGATAGACACAAAGTGCTGGAGTAACTCACTGGGTCAGGCAGCATCTCTGGAGAAAGGGAATAGAGGACGTTTCGGCTCGAGACTCTTCTTCAGAGGTCAGAGTCCGAAGAAGGGTCCTGATCCAAAACGTCACCTATGCATGTTCTCCAGAGATGCTGCCTGACCCGCTAAGTTACTCCAGCACTCTGTGTCTGTCCCCCATCCATATGTAGTTTGGAGCTCATTTGGAGGTTGTGGTGTATATTAGCCTGGTGGTTGATCGGGAAGAAGCTGCTTCTGAACCTGGACTTTCCAGTTTTCAAGCTCCTGTACCTTCTTCCCGAGGTAGGAGTGAAATGAGAGTGACTCCTTTTATTTAAACGCATTTTATCGCACGCCTTTTATTTAAATGGCCGGGCATTTCAAAATGGCCGTCAAACATTTAGGGGGCTTTCTTTCTTCCTTCTGGCACTGTTGTGCCTTATTTGTGTGTAACTACCACAGTCAGACTACCTTGACCATTCTGTTGCCATGACATTTAGAACTGAGAACCATTGTGAGGAGGTGAATGGGCACAACTGAGTTCTCCACACAATGAGAAGGATGCGGCGATCGGGAGGGGGTGTGTGGAAGATAAAACACACAACAATACCAGGAATTCTTTGGGAAAATACTCAAGGGGTTGAGGCTTCTTGTTTTCGAGACGAACTGCTTAGAAATGCAACCGCAGTCAGTAGGGCTTGAAGCGCTATATTGTAATGTCTTAGCTTTGTTGCGTCCTTCTGAAATTCATTCATATACAGCACATTTGGTACATAGAACATGGAACAATATAGCGCAGGAACAGGCCCTTCGGCCCACAATGTCCGTGCTGAACATGATGCCGTTAAACTGGAACGCAGAACAATACAGCTGAGTAGCAGGCCCTTCCACCCACAATATCAATGCTGAATATGGTAGCAGTCAAACTAGAATATTTTCTGCACGGTGGCGCAGCCGTAGAGTTACTGCCGCACAGCACCAGAGACCCGGGTTCGATCCTGATTACTGGTGCTGTCTGTACAGAGTTTGTATGTGGCCACGTGGTTTTTTTCTGGGCAATCTGGTTTCCTCCCACATCCCAAAGATGGCGGCACGGTGGCGCAGCGGTAGAGTTGCTGCCTTACAGCGAATGCAGCGCCGGAGACTCAGGTTCGATCCTGACTACGGGTGCTGTACTGTACGGAGTTTGTACGTTCTCCCCGTGACCCGCGTGGGTTTTCTCCGAGATCTTCGGTTTCCTCCCACACTCCAAAGACGTACAGGTTTGTAGGTTAATTGGCTGGGCAAATGTAAAAATTGTCCCTAGTGGGTGTAGGATAGTGTTAGTGTGCGGGGATCGCTGGACGGCGCGGACCCGGTGGGCCGAAGGGCCTGTTTCTGCGCTGTATCTCTAAATTTAAATGTAAATCTAAATGTGCGGGTGTATAGGTTAATTGGATTGCGTAAATTATCCTCAGTGGATTATCCTTAGTGGGTAGGATAGAGCAACTGCTCATGGACGTCGTGGACTCAGTGGGCCACAGGGCCCATTTCCACCCTGCATCCTTAATCTGAACTAAACAAAACCACCCCTTAATATGGCCGGCATGGCAATCATTCTGCTGCAGATAGATACAAAGTGCTGGAGTAACTCAGTGGGCTGGGCAGCAACACTGGAGGACTAGGATAGGTGACATTTTGGGTCGGGACCTTACCACAGTCAGTCTGAAGAAGGTTCCGGACCAGAGACATCACCTATCCATGTTCTCCAGAGATGCTGCCTGACCCGCTGAGTTACTCCAGCACTTTGTGTCTATCTTCCAGCATCACAAACCAGCATCTGCGGTTCCTTCCGACACATTTCTTTTCGGCTATAATCAGGCACCTGAACGGTCCTCTCATCAACTAGAGAGCGTGGGCTTTCTCCGGGTGCTCCGGCTTCCTCCCACATTCCAAAGACGTACTGGTTTAATTGGCTCCAGTAAAATTGTAAATTGTCTCTCTTAAATTGTCCCCTAATTTCCGAGCTGCAAGTGAGCGCATTGGACGGTCCCTGGGCCCAGCGCTGAGGCTGAGATGGGAGTGCAGTTAGAACGGTTCCCTTAGAACGGCTGCAGGAAAAAGGCGTTGCAGCTGTCCGAGCAGTGATGTGGTCCATCACTCAGACAGCCAGCCACTTGTCGTGCTTCTCAGCAGCCTGGGCTGAGATGGCTAATCTGCTGAGGGCTGCCACAGGAGGATTTATTCCATTCCTCACCGTCTGCTGAAGGCCTGCCTGCAAGTGTAATTTGTCTTAGGATGGCGATGGTACTTGAGTCGTGAAGCTGCTTCAGATGGTTCACTCTCCTCACAGTGGCGCAGTGGGTAGAGTTGCCTTTAAAATGCTGTGTAAATGAGGACCAACTTCAGGCAGCTCGTTCCATACATCCACCACCCTCTGTATGGTTCCCTATGGTTCCTATTCCCCTCTCACCTTAAACATATGTCTGGTTCGTGAGTGTCCCACGCTGGGAGATAATGAACATCTAAATATTGCTCAACCTCCTTTAGAAGGATGAGAGGGGATCTTATCGAAAAGTATAAGATTATTAAGGGGTTGGACACGTTAGAGGCAGGAAACATGTTCCCAATGTTGGGGGAGTCCAGAACAAGGGGCCACAGTTTAAGAATAAGGGGTAGGCCATTTAGAACTGAGATGAGGAAAAACTTTTTCAGTCAGAGAGTTGTGAATCTGTGGAATTTTCTGCCTCAGAAGGCAGTGGAGGCCAATTCTCTGAATGCATTCAAGAGAGAGCTGGATAGAGCTCTTAAGGATAGCGGAGTCAGGGGGTATGGGGAGAAGGCAGGAACGGGGTACTGATTGAGAATGTTCAGCCATGATCAAATTGAATGGCGGTGCTGGCTCGAAGGGCCAAATGGCCTCCTCCTGCACCTATTGTCTATTGTCTATAATCCACCAGCCTCCAGTACAGCCACAGATGGCTGTGGAGGCCGTCGATGGATATTGTTATGGTGGAGATTGACAGGTTCCTGATCAGTACGGGGGTCAGGGGTTATGGGGCAAAGGCAGGAGGACGGGGTTAGGAGGGAGAGATAGGTCAGCCATGTTTGAATGGCAGAATAGACTCGATGGGCCGAATGGTCTAATTTTGCTCCTAGAACCTAAGAACTTATGAAGTAAAGAAGCGTTAAGATTAGTTTAGAGTTACAGCGTTGGAACAGGCCCTTCGGCCCACTGTGTCCGCACTGACCAGCGATCACCCCGTACAATGGCACTATCCTGCACACTAGGGACAATTTATAACTTCCCAAAGCCAATCAACCTACAAACCTGCACTTCTTTGGAGTGTGGGAGGACACCAGAGCACCTGGAGGAAACCCACGCTGTCACAGGGAGAACTCTGTACGGACAGCACCTGTAGTCAGGATCGAACACGGGTCTCTGGCACTGTGAGGCAGCAGCTCTACTGCTGCCGCCCAGTGGATGCCTGCTAATCCATATCCTGTCAATGGAACATAGCGCGTAGAACGGTACAGCACAGGAACAGGCCCTTCAGCCCACAATGTCTGTGCTGAACATGATGCCAAGACAAACAAATCTCATCCACCTGCACTGTGTCTACATCGCCCCATTCCCTGAGAGAACAGAACAGCACCGAGGTGCAGCTGGTAGAGTTGTTGCCTCACAGCATCAGAGGCCCGGGTTCGATCCTGACCACGGGTGCCACGCGGCTGTGTGGAGTTTGCACCTTCTCCCTGTGACCGTGTGGGTTTTCTCCGGGTGCTCCGGTTTCCTCCCACAACCCAAAGACATGCGGGTTTGTGGGTTAATCGGCCCTCTGTAAGTTGCCCCCCTCGTGTGTAGGGAGTGGATGTGAAAGTGGGATCACATAGAACTAGTGTGGACGGGCGATGGATGGTCGGCGTGGACACTGGGCCAAAGGGCCTGTTTCCATGCTGTATCTCCAAACTAAACTCAACCGTTGAAGCACGGAGAGCAACATGGCGCAGCTGGTAGAGCCGCTGCCTCCCGTTTCAAGAACCTGGTCCAATCCTGACCTCCAGTGCTCTCTGCGTGGAGTCTGCACGTTCTTCCTGTGACTGTGCAGGTTCCCCTCAGTGATCTGAGATGTGTGCATTGGTCGGTCAATTGGCTACTATAAGTTGTCCATAGTTTGAAGGTGTGTGGTAGAATGGTTGGGCAGGGGGGCAGTGAGGGGTGGGGGTGATGGGAATGTGTGGTAGAATGGTTGGGCAGGGGGGCAGTGAGGGGTGAGGTGATGGGAATGTGTGGGGAATGAATAGGTTTGAGTATAATTGGGAGAGTGATAGACAATAGACAATAGGTGCAGGAGGAGGCCATTCGGCCCTTCGAGCCAGCACCACCATTCAATGTGATCATGGCTGATCATTCTTAATCAGTACCCCGTTCCTGCCTTCTCCCCATACCCCCTGACTCCGCTATCCTTAAGAGCTCTATCTAGCTCTCTCTTGAATGCATTCAGAGAATTGACCTCCACTGCCTTCTGAGGCAGAGAATTCCACAGATTTACAACTCTCTGACTGAAAAAGTTTTTCCTCATCTCCGCTCTAAATGGTCAATGGTGGGCAAAAGGTCAATATTCCGAGCTGAGTGACACTTTGACCTATGACCCCAGCATTAGGCGTCTTTTCACTCGTTTTTATTCAGGTGAGTTATGCACAGCTACCTGTAACCAAATTTATTTTAGGCTTTAGAGATACGGCACGGAAACAGGCCCTTCGGCCCACCAAGTACCCACTATATACCAGCGCTATCCTACACATGAGGGACAATTTACAATTTACAGAAGCTAATTAACTCACAAATCTGTTCGTCTTTGGAGTGTGGGAGGAAACCGGAGCACCCGGAGAAAACCCACGTGGTCATAGGACGAACGTACAAACTCCGTACAGACAGCGCCCGAGGTCAGGATTGAACCCGGGTCTCTGGTGCTGTAAGGCAGCAACTCTACCGCTATGCCACCATGCAGCCCCTTTCAAATACCCCCTTTGGCGGTACATTTAAAAGGATTTGTTCCTAGAGTGCAAGGTCTTACATTTGTAGTACACCCGAGTTGTAGACATATTACTATAGACAGAGCATTAGAGGGAAAGATAGATCAGCCATGATTGAATGGCAGACTCGACTTGATGTGCTGAATGGCCTAATTCTGCTCCTATAAAATGAAAAGACCTTATGAAAGCGTGGAAACAGGCCCTTCGGCCCACCTTGTCCTTGCCGACCAAGTAGGAATACTGGGCTAGTTTGGCCCATTGCCCTCTAAATCCTTCCTATTCATGGGCGGCACGGTAGCGCAGCGGTAGAGTTGCTGCTTTACAGCGAATGCAGCGCCGGAGACTCAGGTTCGATCCTGACTACGGGTGCTGCACTGTAAGGAGTTTGTACGTTCTCCCCGTGACCTGCGTGGGTTTTCTCCGAGATCTTCGGTTTCCTCCCACACTCCAAAGACGTACAGGTATGTAGGTTAATTGGCTGGGTAAATGTAAAAATTGTCCCTAGTGGGTGTAGGATAGTGTTAATGTACGGGGATCGCTGGGCGGCACGGACTTGGTGGGCCGAAAGGGCCTGTTTCCGGCTGTATATATATGATATGATATGATATGATATGTGTCTGTCCAAATGTCTTTTAAAAGTCGTGATGGTATCCGCTTCCTTGAGTGTGGGGGTTCTACTCAGTTATGGCCCTTGGTGATCCCTGCCCTTTCTTGCTCTACCAGAGAACAGTTTCAATGGGGACATTTGTACATGAATCTTCCGAGCTGAAGATAGACACAAAAAGCTGGAGAAACTCAGCGGGGCAGGCAGCATCTCTGGAGAGAAGGAATGGGTGGTTTAGTTTAGATTTAGAGAATACAGCGCAGAAACAGGCCCTTTCGGCCCACCGGGTCCGCGCCGCCCAGCGATCCCCTCACACTAACACTATTCTACACCCACTAGGGACAATTTTTACATTTGCCCAGCCAATTAACCTACAAACCTGCACGTCTTTGGAGTGTGGGAGGAAACCGAAGATCTCAGAGAAAACCCACGCAGGTCACGGGGAGAACGTACAAACTCCGTACAGACAAGCACACGTAGTCGGGATCGAACCCGGGTCTCCGGCGCTGCATTCGCTGTAAGGCAGCAACTCTACCGCTGCGCCACCGTGACCGCCCTTCAGGTTTCGGGCCGAGACCCTTCTTCACTCTCAAGGCTAAACATTGCAGGGTGACTTCAGCATTGTAGCTGGCAGCTCGTGAAATGTGGGTTGCGGGACCAAATTTCAGAAGGAGCGGCGATTTTGTAGGCATCACTTACAAAAGTCGCCCTGCACAGTTTAACCTTGAGAGTGAAGAAGGGTGTCGATCAGGAACGTCACCCAATCCTTCCCTCCAGAGATGCTGCCTGTCCTGCTGAGTTACTCCAGCTTTTTGTGTCCACGGTTTAAACCAGCATCTGCAGTTCCTTCCTACACAATCTTCCTAGCTGTTTGTCTGAAGAAGGGTCTCGACCCGAAACGTCAGCCATTCCTTCTCTCCAGAGATTCCGCCTGAACCGCTGAGTAGTAACCAGCTTTTTGGGTCTATCTTCCTAGACATTTGTTCCCTGTTCCCTGACAGGTGTGGCCTTCCTGGAGGCGTACACGGTGTGCGTTCTCCCTGTGGAATGCCATCTCTGCTGTTGCAGAAGGCTCCTTCGCTGGTAAGAAGGTTAAACAGGAGACTCAAGGACCTGCAGATGCTGGCTTACACAACAGGACCCAGCTTGCTGGAGTAAGCTCGGCGGGCCAGGCAGCATCTCTGGAGAACATCAATAGGTGACGTTCCGGGTCGGGACCCTTCTTCACTCTCACAGTTAAACAGTGCAAGGTGATTTTTGTAAGTGATGCCTACAAAATCACCACACCTTCTGAAATATGGTCCCGCAACCCACATTTCAGGAGCCATCAGCTACAATGCTATATATTTTTTCATGATTTGGTATGAAACCACAATATCTGGTTTGTATTTTAATACCTGAGATTTTACGAAAGGATTGGAAAATATATTTTTTCGAGTATTTAGCTGTTAATCAAATATTTGGATTTATGGGGGGAAAAATGCCATTTCAACACTTAGCATGCACGCCCAAGTCCAGTTAATTTGTCCACATTTATTCAGTGCAGTTGACACACACATCTACAAGCTAGGAAAAGAATAAAGTTAATATTTCAGCATTCATCCATGTTAGACGCAAAGAACAAATGTAAAAACTGCTCCCAGTAATGAAAGTCAAGAGTTGAAAATAGCTAAGGTTCATCGTTATATGTGCACAGTTGTAAACCTCAAATTATAAACCTCACATTCCCTTTCAAGAGTTAACAATGCAGAAGCCTTACCTTTCTGGTACTTGTAAACAAGGTAAATGGGGCTGTAAAATGGCTTTTCTTGCAGTTCCTGGCCTGCAGTGGAGCAGGAATGCTTTGAATGAGGCTCTCGGGCACCTCTTGGCTCATCAGCTCACGTGAAGCCAGATTCCTCGCTCGGTCCCTGCTGCAGATTCACTCTGGGAGGCTGCCCGAATGCCGGCTTTGCATCCTAACGAGGCAGGCGACAGTAGGCGTCTGTGGTCTTTGAAGGCACACAGCTTATACCGAGCCCCTGCCTTCTGCACCCTTGCTCGATACAGCGAAGCGTGCAGAGACAGGATATACATACAAAAATGTATCTGGCATGGGAGGAGGGAGAAGTGGGATGGGGGTGGGGGGGGGGGGGCGGAGGAGGGAGAAAGGGAGGATTTTTTTCTTCTGCTCGTGCTAAGGTGCTTTGACTTGCAGCTAAGAGATAAGAATTGAAACGGGTTATGCCGAAAGCATTTATTTTTCAAAGCTTTTGGAATTTGCAGATGACAGCCCAGATTCCTGCTGAGGAAGGCAGTGAAAGGTTCCTTTGTTGGACTGTGGGCATTCTTAACATTTTGTCTAGCAGCTTCACTGCCTTCCGAGGAATCATCTTGCACCGAATGAAAGGGTTTAGAGCAATTAATCAGGTTGTGTTTGAAATCTGTACTGTGCGGGAAAAGTATACCAAGTCAAAAAAATGGAAGAATCTCGATTCTTAATTCTGATGCTATTGTTAGACATTTCAGCATTGTTTCCAGAACAAAGAAATATGTCAGAGACATGAATGTTACTGGTTTTAAGTGATTTTTTTTTTTTAAATTATGTTTTTGAATAATGAATGTTATATATATTGTCAAATCCTAGTGCCATAAAGGGCAACAAACACGTCTCTGAGATTGGTAGTGTAAGAAAATAACTGCAGATGCTGGTACACATCGAAGGTATTTATTCACAAAATGCTGGAGTAACTCAGCAGGTCCGGCAGCATCTCAGGAGAGAAGGAATGGGTGACGTTTCTCTCAGGAGAGAAGGAATGGGTGACGTTGAAGAAGGGTCTCGACCCGAAACGTCACCCATTCCTTCTCTCCTGAGATGCTGCCTGACCAGCTGAGTTACTCCAGCATTTTGTGAATAAATATCTCTGAGATTGGTAATCAGATTTTCCAAAATGGGAAATGTTGGATAAAAGCAGGAGACTGGGTAACATTGAGTAGGAAGGAACTGCAGATGATGGATTAAACCAAAGACAGACACAAAATGCTGGAGTAACTCAGCTCTGGAGAGCAGGAATGGGTGACGTTTCTGGTCCAGACCCTTCTTCAGACTGAAGAAGGGTTTTCGACCCAAATCGTCACCCGTTCCTTCTCTCCAGCGATGCTGCCTGTCCCGCTGACTTACTCCAGCGTTTTGTGTCTGACTAGGTAGCATTTGTGCGAGAGGGACAGAAAGAGTATCAGAAATTAGTGGAAATTGGAGACGGAATGTGTTTTGACCAAGTCTAGTAAAGGGGTAAAGTAGAGGGGAATGTGTAGAACGTAGACCAGTACAGCACAGGAAAAAGCCCCTTCGACCCACAAGCTAATCTCATCTGTTTGGGATTCATATCCCTCCATTTCCCTGTATATCCATGTGCCTATCCAAAAGCCTCTTATACCCCACAATTATACCTGCCTCCACCACCCCTCACCACTTTCTGTGCAAAAAAAAAGTGCCCCTCACATCTCCTCTAAATGTTGTTCCTGAAGCTATGCCCGCCAGACTTTGACCTCTACTCTGGGTAAAAGGTTCTGACTGTCTACCCTCGGGTTCCGCTTCAGTTTTGCTTTGGGAAGGTGAATGTTGCTCGTTAATTGAATGATTAAATTGATTTGATCGAAAGGCACAGCATGGAAACAGGCCCCTTTGACCCACCGTGTCCACATCAACCATCGATCCCCTGTTCTCGGCGGGTCAGGCAGCATCTCTAGAGAACATGGATAGGCGACGTTTCACAGAGTGCTGGAGTTTACTCAGCGGGGTCAGGCAGCATCTCTAGAGAACATGGATAGGCGACGTTTCACAGAGTGCTGGAGTTACTCAGCGGGTCAGGCAGCATCTCTGGAGAACATGGATAGGCGAAGTTTCGGGACCCTAGTGTGTAAGATAGAACTAGTTTTCGGGTGATCGCTGGTCGGCACAGACTCAGTGGGCCGAAGGGCCTGTTTCGATATTGTATCTCGAAACTAAACTAAACTAAACTAAACCAAATTAAACTAAACTAAACTAGACTAATAACCGCTAGATTTAAACCACTAAACTAGGCCTTTGTAAACTGTTGGTGAAAAATAACTTGTGCAAAGAAGTGCAATACAATTTTCTGAACAGTTGTTACTGAAAAAAATGGTGACCCCACTTCCAACTGGATGCAAAGATCATGACTAGTTAATATAATAAATGTTCTGTATCTAACTGACTCCCACTGAATAAAGAGTTATAATTCAACCATAAAGACACTACAGTATAATTCATGATGACCATAAACATGCTCAGTTCAACAGACAGTAGAGTTGTAGAGTCAGAGCTGTGCAGGATAGAAATAGACCTTTCAGCCTATCTTGTCCATTCCGACCAAGTTGGCATGCTGGCTTAGTTGCATTTACCTGCATTTGCCTCATACCCCTCTAAACTCACTCTTTCTTTCTCTCTCTCTTTACTTTCTCTCTCTCTTATTTACTTTCTTTCTTTCTTTCTTTCTCTCTTTCTCTCTTTCTCTCTTTCTCTCTTTCTTTCTTTCTTTCCTTTCTTTCTTTCTTTCTTTCTCTCTTTCTCTCTTTCTCCTCTTTCTCCTCTTCTTTCTTTCTTTCTTTCTTTCTCTTTCTCTCTCTTCTCTCTTTCTTTCTTTCTTTCTCTCTTTCTCTCTTTCTCTCTTTCTTTCTTTCTTTCTTTCTTTCTTTCTTCTCTTTCTCTCTTTCTCTCTTTCTTTCTTTCTTTCTTTCTTTCTTTCTTTCTCTCTTTCTCTCTTTCTCTTTTCTTTCTTTCTTCTCTTTCTTTCTTTCTCTCTTTCTCTTTCTTTCTTTCTTTCTTTCTTTCTCTCTCTCTTTCTTTCTTTCTTTCTCTCTTTCTTTCTCTCTTTCTTTCTTTCTTTCTCTCTCTTTCTCTCTCTCTCCTTCTCTCTCTTTCTCTCTCTCTCTCTTTCTCTCTTTCTTCTTTCTTTCTTTCTTTCTTTCTTCTCTTCTCTCTCTCTCTTCTCTCTCTCTTCCTCCTCTCTCTCTCTTTCTCTTTCTCTCTCTCTCTCTCTCTCTCTCTCTCTCTCCTCTCCCTCTCCCCCCTCTCTCTCTCTCTCTCTCTCTCTCTCTTTTTCTCTTCTCTCTTTCTTTCTTCCTTTCTTCCTCCTTTCCTTTCTTCCTTCCTTTCCTTTCTCCCCTCCCCTCTAACCTGCAACTCACGATAATGTAAAGGACTGCAGGAAGACCATTGGGCATTATTCATTATTTATCACCACAGCTTCACTGAGAATTAAGCCAGCATTTTGAACGCAACATCTCATACGTAAGCCGTTAAGTACAACGCACTGATATCTTATCTGCTGTAAGTGTGGCTTTTGGCCTGAATCCTTTCTAATCACATGAAAGGCTAAAAGTCATCAAAGTCCCCGTGCCTGGGAAACTAATGAGCAAAATCCAAGCTACAAAGTGGATCATGTTTATCTTCCCAAGCTAAAATAGACCCATAGATAGCTCCCTGCCGCATTCTGCTCGACTTAGTCCCTGTTGCCTCTTAAACTGTGAATTTAACGTTCCAATGGTTCAAAGGCTCTTTTATTGTGAAGATAGACACAAAATGCTGAAGTAACTCAGCAGGACAGGCAGCCTCTCTGGAGAGAAGGAATGGGTGCCATTTCGTGTTGAGAACCGGTACACATGACAATATATGTTTTGTATGTAGATCAGTGTGATTGTTGGTTCCCAGTCCTCAGGGGAAGAGCGGGAGACCAGGCTCAGACCCACTTCCAGACGTGCTCCCCCGGCCACCTTTTCACTGGAAGAGTAGAAACAAGCAACTGCAGATGCTGGTTAAAACACAAAAAGGACACAAAGTGCCTGGGTAAACTCAGCGGGTCAGGCAGCATCTCCGGAGAACATTGGGAGGTGACGTTTCGGGTAGGGTCGCGTTCCGACACAAAACACCACCTGTCCACGTTCTCCAGAGATGCTGCCTGACCCGCTGAGATACTCCAGGACTTTGTGCCCACCTATCACTAGAAGCTTGGTGGAACTTCCATAAATGTCTTTTGTTTAAGGTTCATCACCTGGGCTTTCCTCAAATCAGCCCCCGTGTTTCCGAGTGGCGAGGCGCTGAGAGTCTGTGTGGAGTTTGCACGTTCCCCTTGTGCCATGTGGGCTTCTCTGGGTGCTCCCATTCCCTCCCACACACCAAAGACGTACAGGTTTGTAGATAATCGGCTTCGGTAAAATTGAAAATGGTCCCTACTGTGTAGGATGAGTGCTAGCGAGCGGGGTGATTACTGGCCAGCATGGACTAGGTGGGCCAAAGGGCCTGTCCCCTTGCTGTATCTCCAAGGTCTAAATCCCACAGCTCCAACAACCCAGGTACAATCCTGACTCCCACTGCTGTCTAATCAGAGTGTGTATCTTCTCTGTGATTGTGTGAGTTCTCCCAACTGCTCAAGTTTCATAGACAGAGTCATAGAGCTGCGAAATCAGACCCATCCGTCCATCTTGCCCACACCGGCCAACATGTCCCATCCACACTAGTCCCACCTACCTGCATTTGGCCCATCTATATACTAAAACTCTCGTTTGTTTGTTTGTTTGTTCCTGAACTACAGCCAAAACGGTACACGATAGCGCGACAATTTTAGGCCCACCTTACTCACCGTCATCCCTTTGGTGCAAATGGAAGAAGTTTCATTGAAATCGGTGTTATATTTTTAAAGTTTAAATCTATCTCCTAGGGAGGGAGGGGGTGGAGGGGAGGGGGGAGGAGGGAGGATGGAGATAAGGGGGGTTGTGGGGGATGGAGTGGGGGGGAGGGGAAGGGGGAAGGGGAGGGGCAGGGGGAGGGGGGTGGTGGGAGGGGAGGAAGGGAGGGAGGGGGAGGGTGTGAGGGGGGGAGAGGGGGGAGGAGTGGGTCAGAGGGGAGGGAGGAGGGGAGGAGAGGGTGCTGCACCAATGCAGGAGAGGTTTGGGCCCAAAGGGTCCACTTGGTCTAGTATCCCTCTAAACATCTCCTATCCATGTGGCTGTCTAAATGTTTTTTAAACGTTGTGATAGTACCTGCCTCAACTACCTCCTCCAGCAGATCGTTCCATACACGCACCACCCTTTGTGTTCATCGCGAGAGATGCCCTTCAACCCATCGAGTCTATGCTGGCCATTAACTACCCACTCACTCTAATTCTACATTCATCCCGATTTTAACTTGCCCCTCGATGTTCTACCACGCCCCTCTGCACCAGGGTCAATTTACAAAGGTCATTTAACCTACCGATCTTTGTGCAAAGCAAGTGAGGTTGATTCGATAAAACAATAAGGAGATCCCGAAGATAATAAACTGCAGTTGGAAGACATTTTTAGAAGCTCCACCGACCTTCTTTCAGATCTCCTCTCAACCATTGGCATTAAGAGATTTTTGCATAGGCACATGGATATGCAGGGGATGGAGGGACATAATAATAATAATAATGCATTACATTTATATAGCGCTTTTCAAACACTCAAAGACGCTTTACAGGGATTACTAGAACATAGAGAAGTGAATAAATAGGTAAATAAGTAAACGAACAGAGAAAGGAGACAGAAGGTGAGGTGACCTTCAGTGGTTGAAGGCAGTGCTGAACAGGTGAGACTTCAGTGATGTTTTGAATGTGGTGAGTGAGGAGGAGTCTCTGACGGTTTGGGGTAGTGAGTTCCATAGGGTGGGAGCAGCGATGGAGAAAGCCCTGGATCTGAGTTTGGTCCGGATGGGGGGGGGACAGGAGATTGGCAGCAGCAGAGCGGAGGGTGCAGGTGGGAGTGTGCCTGTGGAGGAGGTCAGTCAGGTAGGATGGGGCCAGGTTATGGAGGGCTTTGTAGGTCATGAGGAGGATTTTGTACTGGATTCTCTGGGGGATGGGGAGCCAGTGGAGCTTGTAAAGGACGGGGGTGATATGGTCACGGATCGGGGAGTGGGTGAGTAGACGGGCAGCGGAGTTTTGAATGTATTGAAGTTTACTGATGATTTTTGAGGGTGCGCCATAGAGGAGGCTGTTGCAGTAGTCCAGACGGGAGGTGATGAAGGTGTGGATGAGGGTTTCTGCAGCTGTGAAGGAGAGGGATGGACGGAGACGGGCAATGTTTTTGAGGTGGAAGAAGGCTGTCTTTGTGATGTGTTTGATGTGTTTGTCGAAGGAGAGGGTTTGATCAAAGGATATGTGTCATGTGCGGCAGATAAGAATAGACCTTGGCAACATGTTTGGCACGGACATGGTGGGCCAAATGGCCTGTTCCTGTGCTGTGTTGTTCTATGATTATGTTCCCTCTTAGGGGAAAGTATACAATTCATGGCTTGTTTTCTGTGGAGCGTCAGATGCTGAATGGACAGACAAACCAGACAAAAGACATGGTGAAATGCAGCTTTAACTTTCCAGGTTAAATTCACTATAAATCAACCAATATAAAAGATTACATCAACCTGAAACATTAACCTTGTTCCTTCTTTTGCACATGCTTATCTTTTAGTTTTAGACAATAGACAATAGACAATAGATGCAGGAGTAGGCCATTCGGCCCTTCGAGCCAACGTGGCTGATCATTCTCAATCAGTACCCCGTTCCTGCCTTCTCCCATACCCCCTGACTCCGCTATCCTTAAGAGCTCTATCTAGCTCTCTCTTGAATGCATTCAGAGAACTGGCCTCCACTGCCTTCTGAGGCAGAGATACGGCACGGAGACAGGCCCCTTGGCCCACCATGTCCATACCAACCAGCGATCATCTGTACACTAGTTCTATCCCACACACTAGGGACAATTTACAGAAGCCAATTAATCTGCAAACTGGCACGTCTTTGAGACGTGGGAGGAAACTCAGTCATAGAGTGATACAGTGTGGAAACAGCCCCTTCGGCCCAACTTGCCCACACTGGCCAACATGTCCCAGCTACACTAGTCTCACCTGCCCGCGTTTGGTCCATATCCCTCCAAACCTGTCATATCCATATATCAGTCTAACTGTTTCTTAGACGTTGGGATAGTCCCTGCCTCAACTACCTCCTCTGGCAGCTTGTTCCAGGCACCCACCACTCTTTGTGTTAAATAGTTACCCCTCAGATTCCTCTTAAATCATTTCCCCTTCACCTTGAACCCCGATTCCCCTACTCTGGGCAAGAGACTCTGTGCATCTACCCGATCTATTCCTCTCATGATTTTGTACACCTCTATAAGATCACTCATCCTCATGTGCGCTCTAAGGAATAGAGTCCCAGCCTACTCAACCTCTCCCTATAGCTCACACCCTCTAGTCCTGGCAACATCCTCGTAAATCTTCTCTGTACCCTTTCCAGCTTGACAACATCTTTCCTATAACATGGTGCCCAGAAATTAATACAATGCTTTAAATGTGGCCTCACCAACATCTTATACAACTGCAACATGACCTCCCATCTACTACACTTCAATACTCTGACTGTTGAAGGCCAATGTTCCAAACAGACTTTTAACCACCCTATCCACCTGCGACTCCACCTTCAAGGAACCATGCACCTGCACTCCTAGATCCCTCTGCTCGACAACACTCCTACCATTCAATGTGTAGGTCCTGCCCATTTTAGTCTTCCCAAAGGTGCAACACCTCACATTTTGCTGTAGTGAAAATTCCAGAGAAAAATCACAAGGTCACGGGGAGAACGTGTAAACTCCGTACAGGCAGCAACCCTGGTCAGGATCGAACCGGGGTCTCTGGCGCTGCGGGGCAGTGACTCTACCGCTGCGCCACCGTGCCGCCCCTGCTGAGCATTTTATTGCGGGCTTTCAGCACCTGCAGCATTTCGTTTTTAGTCCCCAATGATGTGATTGAATCCTCCAGAAAACGAGGCAAGACACAGTCAGAATCAAGCACTTTCACTGCGACTTCGAGTCAATAGACAATAGACAATAGGCGCAGGAGGAGGCCATTCGGCCCTTCGAGCCAGCACCGCCATTCAATGTGATCAAGGCTGATCATTCTCAATCAGTACCCCGTTCCTGCCTTCTCCCCATACCCCCTGACTCTGCTATCCTTAAGAGCTCTATCTAGCTCTCTCTTGAATGTCTCTCTTGAATCTAGCTCTCTCTTGAGTCCAAGAGTCCTTATG
Organism: Rhinoraja longicauda; assembly: GCF_053455715.1. Lineage (NCBI taxonomy): Eukaryota > Metazoa > Chordata > Chondrichthyes > Rajiformes > Arhynchobatidae > Rhinoraja > Rhinoraja longicauda. Next base: position 54,561,569 of record NC_135963.1, on the reverse strand, counting down.
AGTTTAACCATGAGGCTTGTGTCCTGCTGACTTCTAACCCCTTCCATAGCACTCTCTCCTCACCCTCTACCAAAGCACAAAGTGCTATGTCGGCAGAGAGATGTTATCCCTGATCATTCACTTGAAAACTACTTATGCTTTGAATGCTGCTTCCTCATTTAGTACCAATTCTAAACATCTCAGTCCTCCCACTCAAAACCTTGGGCACCGAGTTTGACTGTTGGGAAAATAAATGGTGCTTGTCAAAGATTACAAGGGAGTTTCAGTAATTTACTCTTTCATATTCCTTCCAAACAATTTATAGGGATTTATGGGCAGCGCGGTGGCGCAGTGCTGGAGTTGCTGCCTTACAATAGACAATAGACAATAGGTGCAGGAGGAGGCCATTCGGCCCTTCGAGCCAGCACCGCCATTCAATGTGATCATGGCTGATCATTCTCAATCAGTACCCCGTTCCTGCCTTCTCCCCATACCCCCAGACTCCGCTATCCTTAAGAGCTCTATCCAGCTCTCTCTTGAATGCATTCAGAGAATTGGCCTCCACTGCCTTCTGAGGCAGAGAATTCCACAGATTCACAACTCTCTGGCTGAAAAAGTTTTTCCTCATCTCAGTTCTAAATGGCCTACCCCTTATTCTTAAACTATGGCCCCTTGTTCTGGACTTCCCCAACATTGGGAAAATGTTTCCTGCCTCTAACGTGTCCAACCCATTAATAATCTTATACGTTTCGATAAGATCTCCTCTCATCTTTACAGCGCCACCTAGTTCAATCCTGACCACGGGTGCTTCTCTCTACAGAGTTTGCACGTTCTCCCCGTGACCTGCATGGGTTTTCTCCGGCTGCTCCGGTTTCCTCCCACACTCCAAAGATGTAACAGGTTTGTAGGTTAATTGGCTTGGTATAAATGTTTTGTGTGTGTAGGTTTGTGTGCGGGGATCGCTGGTAGGCCGGCCAAAGGGCCTGTTTCCACACTGTATCTCTAAACAAAAAGACTGCTATAAATACTTGCGAACCAAACTATGTTAGATCCATATCATGAGGTTCCTTGGTGGTGTATAACTGGGCTGGAACAAAGGAACACAGAATTATTTTTAGAGTTGCAATTTCTTTTTCGGGTTTTGTGGAATGTATTCTAGTGAGTGTTAAATCTTCCCACAGAACAAGATCCTCCAGCCTTACTGAAATTCACATTTGCTGAGTAAGTACATGGGATATAAGTTCATAATTCATAGGAGTTGAATTAGGCCATTCGGCCCATCAAGTCTACTCCGCCATTCAATCACGGCTGATCTAGCTTTCCCTCCTGCCTTCTCCCCGTAACCCCTGACACCCGTCCCTAAGTTTAATTAGTGGACTTTATTGTACTTCAGAGTAGACCCTCAGCCACCTAATGCCCCGATAAGCTGAAATAAAACAGAAATAGCCTGGAATATTTGGAGTATTGCGTGCAGTTCCGGTCGCCCCTTTACAGGAAGGATGTGAAGGCTTTGGAAAGGGTGCAGAAGAGATTTACCAGAATGATGCCTGGATTGGAGGGTATCGGATCCAGGGAGAGTTTGGACAAACATGGATTATTTTCTGTGGAACGCCAAAGGTTGTGGGGAGACCTGATGGAAGATGGAAGGGCGGCACGGTGGCGCAGCGGTAGAGTTGCCGCCTTACAGCGAATGCAGCGCCGGAGACTCAGGTTCGATCCTGACTACGGGCGCCGTCTGTACGGAGTTTGTACGTTCTCCCCGTGACCTGCGTGGGTTTTCTCCGAGATCTTCGGTTTCCTCCCACACTCCAAAGACGTACAGGCATGTAGGTTAATTGACTGGGTAATATGTAAAAATTGTCCCTAGTGTGTGTAGGATAGTGTTAGCGTGCGGGGATCGCTGGGCGGCGCGGACCCGGTGGGCCGAAGGGCCTGTATCTCTAAATCTAAAATCTAAAATCTAAAATTTTACAATTATGGGAGCCATATAGATAAGGTAGACAGTCAGAGCATTTCTCACAGGATAGAAAAAAACAAATAATAAAGGGCACAGTTAAGTTTAGTTTAGTTTAGTTGATCATCACGTGCACTGAGGTACAGTAGGAGGAGCAAAGTTTAAAGGAGATGTGTGGGGTACGTTTTTTCACAGAGGGTGGTGGGTGCCTGGAACGCACTGCCAGGGGTAGAGGTGGAGGCAGATACGATAGTGGTGTTTACAAGAATAGTGGATAGGCACATGGATATGCAGGAAATGGAGGGATATGGGTTATGTGCAGGCAGAGAAGTGTTGATCTTGGCTTCATGTTCGGCACAGACATTGCGGGCCGAAGGGCCTTTTCCTTTGCTGTACTGTTCTAAGATCTATGTTTGCTGTCAGCAGGCCCTGTAGCATCTTATAAATGGAGACAAGAGTTAACATTACATCAACCTGAAACACTGTTTTATTCACAAAATGCTGGAGTAACTCAGCAGGTCAGGCAGCATCTCGGGAGAGAAGGAATGGGTGACGTTTCGGGTCGAGACCCTTCTTCAGACATTGACTTTGTTCCTTTCTCGTCAAATGCTGCCTGACCTGCTGAGCATTTTATTCCAGATTTCCTGCAACCTGCAACTTTTTTGCTTTTGGACCCCAATAAACTGATTGAATCCTGCAGAAACTGCAGCAAAACTCAGTCAGAGTTAAGCACTCTTGGTAACGATCCAAAGAGATTGGTGCCATTCTAGAATTTGGATTGTATGGGACATTAGAGGCACACTAAATATAGGACTTGTTTAATGCAGAGCAGGCAGAAATTACTATTTCAGCTTGGGAAGATAAATATGTACACTGGCTCAGCAATCAGTATTCCCAGACTTAGAGGGATGAATGCTCTGTGCCTTTTACATGTGTATTAGAAAGGATTCAGGGCAAGAGCAATAGCTATGGCAGATGATAAGATTTCATTGGGTTATAGGTTCTAGGAGCAGAATTTGGCCATTTGGCCCTTCAAGTCTACTCCGTCATTCAATCGTGGCTGATCTATCTCTTCCTCTCAACCCCATTCTCCTGCCTTCTCCCCATAACCCCTGACACCCCTACTAGTCTTGAATCTATCAATCTCCGCTTTAAAAATATCTATTGACTTGGCCCCCACAGACTTCTGTGGCAATGAATTCCGCAGATTCTCCACCCCCTGACTAAAGAGATTCCTCCTCATCTCCATTCTAAAAGTAAGTCCCTTTACTCTGAGGCTGTGTCCTCTGGTCCTAGACTCTCCCACTGGTGGAAACGTTCCTCTCCACATCCACTCCATGCATTCCTTTCACCACTCGGTAAGTTTCAATAAGCTCCCCGAGATCCACAGTGTTAGATGCCTTTCTTCTCTTGGTCACCTCAATGTAGAGGTGGTGATGAGTGCTGACATTGACAACGCAGCCCTGAGTGAGAATCAATGTGTAGAAAATGGCTGGTTTGAAGAACAAGGCGACTGTTTGGCCAAACACTTGCGCTCGGTCCGCCAAGGCCTGCTGGATCTCCAACCACTGCCGACCATCGTAATTCCCCTTCCCATTCCCACACTGACCTTTCTGTCCTGGACCTCCTCCATCGCTAGAGCGAGGCCACATGCCAACTGGAGGAACAGCACCTCACATTTCACTCAACACCTGCTCAACACCCGGGCTCGGTCCGCGTTCGCCAATCTGATCTCCCGGTGGCTGAGCACTTCAACTCCCCCTCCCATTCCCAGTCTGACCTTTCTGTCATGGGCCTCCTCCAGTGCCATAGTGAGGCCCACCGGAAATTGGAGGAACAGCACCTCATATTTCGCCTGGACAGCTTGCAGCCCAGCGGTATGAACATCGACTTCTCCAACTTTAGATAGTTCCTCTGTCCCTCTCTTCCCCTCCCCCTTCCCAGATCTCCCTCTATCTTCCTGTCTCCACCTATATCCTTCCTTTGTCCCGCCCCCCTGACATCAGTCTGAAGAAGGGTCTCGTCCCGAAACGTCACCCATTCCTTCTCTCCTGAGATGCTGCCTGACCCGCTGAGTTACTCCAGCATTTTGTGAATAAATACCTCATATTTCACTTGGGTAACTTACAACTCAGTGGCATGAACGTTGAATTCTCCAATTTTAGGTCAACCCCTCCTCCCCTTCTCCACCCCTCGCCTTCCACCTATAATCAAGTTTTATGCCGTTTCTATCCTTCCTATCTCACATTTTTGTCTTTTCATCTCTGTCCTTTGTCCAACCATCTGCCTGCCAAACCCCTCCTCACCTATATCCACCTATCACTTGCCAGGCTTTGTCCTCTCTTCTAGATTTTCCCCCTTACTCTATCCGTCTGAAGAAGGGACACCATGACTCTATGAAACGTCACCTATCCCTGTTCTCCAGGGATGCTGCCTGACCTATTGAGTTGCTCCACCACTGTGTGTCTTTCAAAGAGCAAGGCAATGGGTCCAATGTCTAATGGAGAGGAATAAGTGAACATCCCATCACCCTCATGCCCGATGAAAGAGTCAACACGTGACGCTGGAAACCTGAGCAATGCACACAGTGCTGGAGGAACTCAGTGGGTCAGGCAGCATCTGTGGAGGGAATGAAAAGTGATGCTTTGGGTCAGGACCCTTCATCAGACCAAAGAGGGTCATTTGGACAACCTTCAAAGCTATTCATAGAACAGTGTAGCATAATAGCGCGTCCTTTAGCTAACAATGTCTGTGCTGGCCATGAACATTCAAGGTCTCCCTGTGACCAGTTTCCTCCCACACTCCAATACAATACAATACAATACAATACAATACAATATATCTTTATTGTCATTGTACAGGGGTACAATCAGATTGGGAATGCGCCTCCCATACGATGCAATAGATTAATTGGCTAGTCAGTATTAATTTAAACAACCCAATGAAACAAATTAGAACGGTTTTAAGACAGAATAAAGTGCAAGTAGATCTGTGCCGGTTCACTGTGCGATGTGACCATCCGGCTCAGCAGGACCGGTTCATGGCAGCTATGGCCCTGGGGATGAAGCTGTTCCTGAGTCTGGAGGTGCGGGCGTAGAAGGCCTTGTATCGTCTGCCCGATGGTAGAAGTTCGAACAGACTATTGCAGGGGTGTGAAGAGTCTTTGTGGATGCTGGTGGCTTTTCTGAGGCATCCACACAGGTTTGTAGGTTAATTGGCTTCAGTAAAAATTGTATACTTGTCCCCAGTGTGTAAGGTAGTGCTAGCGTACTATCTGGTCGGTGAGGACTCGGTGGGCTGAAGGGCCTGTTTCCAAGCTCTATCTCTAAATTCTGAAATCTACGTGTCTATCCAACCTCTCCCTGTACTGAAACCTTCTAATTCAGGCAGCATTCTGGTAAACCTTATCTGCACCCTCTCCAAAGCTTCCTCTAATGTGGTGACCAGAACTGCCCGCAATACTCCAAATGGCTATGGATGACATCAGGAGAATTCCACTCTGAAGAAAGTCCTGCCACATATCCCAGGGGAGGACAATCGGAACCTTCCGGGTAAGTTCAGTGCAAGCTTGGAAAAGACACATTCCTCTGGTCTGATGTGATGGTGTAAACTCAGCATAATCTAAAAGACATGTGGATGGTTGCATGAACAGGAAAGGTTTAGAGGGCCAACGTGCCTGTTTCTGCACTATATTCCTCTATGTTCCATGTTTTATCATTGCACAATGAACCCTTTAAATGATTCTTCCGTGAAATATAATGGGGAGGGGGGGGGGGGAGGGGTGGGGACAGTGGACTTTAGACTATAGAGATACAGTAAAAACTTGTTGAGTTTAGTTTAGTTTAGAGACAAAGTGCGAAAACGGAAACAGGCCCTTCGGCCCACTGAATCTGCCCCGAGCAGCGATCACCCCGTACACTATCACTATCCTACACACTCGGGACAATTTACAATTTACAGAAGCCAATTAATCGACAAACCTGTGTGTCTTTGGAGTGTGGGAGGAAACCAGAGCACCCGGAGAAAACCCACGCAGTCACAGGGAGAACGTACAAACTTCGTACAGACAAAACCCGTAGTCAGGATTGAACCTGGGTCTCCGGGCGCTGTAAGGCAGCAACTCTACCGCTGCGCCCCTTTCAAATACCACCTTTTGTGGTACATTTAAGAGGATTTGTTCGTAGAATGCAACGTCTTACATTTGTTGAACACTTTCGGCCCACTGAATGCGCACCGACCAATGATCACCCCGTACACTATCACTACTATCCTACACACTGGGGACAATTTACAATCTACAGGAGCCAATTAACCCACAAACCTGCGTGTCTTTGGAATGTGGGAGGAAACCGGAGCACCCGGAGAAAACCCACGCGGTCGTAGGGAGAACGTACAAACTCCGTACAGACAGCGCAACGTGGTCAGGATCGAACCCGGGTCTCCGGCGCTGAGAGGCAGCAACTCTACCGCTGCGCCACCGTGCTGCCGCACAGTCAGCGAGTTCCACTACAAGAGGGCGTACATGCGATGGTGTTTAATGCTTCAATGCCTGCCCTTTCTCCTCTGCGATTTGAATGGAAAACTTGGCTACAATTCTGCTGTTAGATATGCCAAGATCTGAAAATAGTTCTGCTCCCTTGGTGCGAGTGAATATTGGAGTTTCACTGGCACTGTTACAAGCATACAAATACTGTTCTTTCTGCTCCTTTGTCACATTGCACCTTCGTCATTTTGAGCATATACGGAGAGCTGTTCCCTTGCCTCAGTCAAATGCAGTGAGGAGGGGGTGTGAAATTATGAGAAGCAAATACCTGTAGCAGGATAATATCCCCAGGGACTGATGGATCACACTGTGTTCCAGCAACTGTGTGCACGTGATTGAAACGGACGTGGAATCTCCCTGCAGCATTACAAACAGGACTTCCCAATTACTGCACTTAGTTTAAAGACGAACACACAAAGTGATAGTGTGATCTCATCAGGTCAGGCCGCATCTCTGGAGAACATGGATCGGTGACGGTTCAGGGCATGATGCAGAGAGTCACAGGCAACTAAGATACCGCATATAAAGTGTCATCATTCAGCACGGAAACAGGCCATTCGGCCCAAATCACCCGTGCCAACCAAAATGCCCATCTACACTAGTCCCGGCTGCCCGTACTTGGCCCATACCCCTCTGAACCTATCCCATCCATGTACCTGTCTGAATGTTTCTTAAACATTGCAATAGTCCCTGCCTCAACTACCTCCTCCAGCAGCTCGTTCCATACACGTACCACCCTTTGTGTAATAAAGTTACCCCTCAGGTTCCTATTAAATATTTCCACCCTCAATTTAAACCCATGTCCTCTGGTTCTCGATTCTCCTACTCTGCTAAAAGACTGTGCATTAACCCAATCTATTCCTCTCGTGATATTGTACACCTCTACAAGATCATCCCTCAACATCCTGCCCGCCAAGGAATAGAGTCCCAGCCTGCTCAACTTCTCCCCAGAGCTCAGGCGCTCGAGTCCCGGCAACATCAGAACTCAAAACGTCACCTGTCCGTTCCCGCCACGGATGCTGCCCGACCTGCTGAGGAAGATGGACGCAATGAGACGTAAGACTGCCATTTACAGTGTTGGTCGTTCTCACCTTGCCATCTGGGAGTTCCAATAGTGAAAACGCACCCCTCCAGATTCAGGGACAGTTTCTTCCCAGCTGTTATCACACAATTGAACCATCCTATCACCAACTAGAGAGCGGTCCTGAGCTGCCATCTACCTCACTGGAGACCCTCGGACTATCTTTATATGGACTTTATTGGACTTTATCTTGCACAAAATGTTATTCCCTTTATCCTGTATCTCTACAGTTTGGACGGCTTGATAGTAATCTTGCATTGTCTTTCCACTGACTGGTTAGCACGCAACAAAAGCTTTTCACTGTACCTCGGTACACGTGACAATAAAGTAAACTCGACTGATCCTGTTGGCAGAGACGTTTTCGCACAGATTAACTTGAAAACTGCCATGAGCAATGGTGGGGATCCTTGCCGAGCTACATATGGGCATTCCTCCCCAACCTGCGCCCTGTTGCGATAGTTTGGTCAGTCTCACTGAGCCTGTGTTGACATCAGGCTGAGCTGAGTGGAAACTCCAGTTTCTAGCGTGGCTGTCACAACTGTCTGGCCTCTTGCACTTCAGTCCCACTGGTCCCATTGCCAGAATCTGCCTGCTCCTTGTGATCATGACAGATCATGGACTCATGGAGTCCTCCAGCACAGAAACAGCTCCATCATACAGCTTGCTTAGTTTTAGTTTAGTTTAGTTTGGTTTAGTTTGTCTATTGTCACGCGCACCGAAGTACAGCGAAGAGCTTTTGTTGCGTGATAACCTGTCAGCGGAAAGACTTTTTTAAATTTAATTTTTTTTTAATCAAAAAATACTTTATTCAAGAAATAAATATCTACAAAACATGTTCCTTCCAAAACCACCCGACATTCTCGGAGGCTATACATACATTCAAAACATACATTGAATACACCAATTACATAAAATTTCCCCCCACCCTTGCCACTTATGTAGCCCACTGGCATGGAATCCCTTCCCTTATTTTGAGGGGCGTCTCTCTCCACCACACCCTGCCCCCCATGTCCAGCAGCGGAAGGACCCTAGACTGTGGTCCTCCCCCACAGAGCCTTGGCGTTGGCTGCACCGAGCTTCAGTGCGTCCCTCAGCACGTACTCCTGCAGTCTGCAGCGGGCCCAGTCAGCAACATTCCCCCACGGACATTTCGCTCCGCTGGGAGGTCAACAAAGCTCGGGCAGACCAAAGAGCGTCCCTCACCGAGTTATTGACAATCAAGCCGTCCACAGTGTACAGATACAGGATAAAGGGTAGAACGTTTAGTGCAAGTCCAGTAGAGTCCAATTAAAGATAGATTGAGGCTCCAATGAGTTAGATGGGTGGTCTGGACTGCACTCGAGTTGGTGATAGGATGATTCATTTGCCTGATGACAGTTGGGAGGAAACTGTCCCTGAATCTGGAGGTGTGCGTTTTCACTCTCGTGTACCTCTTGCCTGATGGGAGAGGGGGGGGGAAGAGGGAGTGACTGGTCCTTGATTATGCTGGTGGCCTTGCCGAGGTAAAACTGCTGCAGTCGTTAATCCTTTGTCCGTAATTCCCATCACTAGTAGTTCGGTCCAGTTTGCTGGTAGTGAACAAACAACTTTTTCCTCTGTTACCTTGGAGTAGTTAATTTATCCGTACCACACCGGGCGGCATCGGCAGCCTTACAGCGCCAGAGACACGGGTTCGATGGTGACTACGGGTGCTGTCTGTACGGAGTTTGTACGTTCTCCCCATGACCTGCGTGGGTTTCCTCCGAGATATTCGGTTTCCTCCCACACTCCAAAGACGTGCAGGTTTGTAGGTTAATTGGCTGGGTATAAATGTAAAATTGTCCCGAGTGTGTGTCGGGTAATCTTCTTCTTCTTGCGTTTGAGGCAGCAGAAGTTACGAAGCTGCTTCTGCTTCTGCTGTCTCTGTTTGTTGTCGTTCACCTGACAGAGGTCAGTTGACGGGGCAGGGTCGACAACGTGAGCCCCTGTGTTGGGTAGTGCATGGGTAATGGCTGGTCGGTGCGGACTCGGTGGGCCGAAGGGCCTGATTCCGTGCTGTATCTGTAAACGAAACGCAGTGCACCATTTCTGATTCCTGCATTCTTACCTCGGCAACTTCCCCAAGAGGTCCCGCAATGTTTGTGGGCGCGTCGTGCCAAGACACATCCTCAGGGCTCCATGTGGTAGCGGTCCCAACTAATTTCCCGGGGGCCCATGTGATCCAGCCAATACTAAAGTAAGACTGAAACCCATTTGCTGAATTCTATTTACAAGTCCATCCCAAGAAGTGCAAAACAATATGTCGAAAAGAGTCGCTGCATGCAGTGAGGGAAGGCAGCCTCTGTAGACTTTAGGTTTTCGAGATACAGCGTGGAATCTGGCCCTTCGGCCCATCGAGCCCGTGCCGACCAGCAATCACCCGTACACTAGCACTATCCTTCATCATCCTAGGATGATTTACAATCTTACTGAAGCCAATGAGCCCACAAACCTGGGAAAAGCCACCCGGTCACAAGGAGAACGTACAAACTCCATACAGACAGCACCCATAGTCAGGATCAAACCAGGGTCTTTGGCGCTGTGAGGCAGCAACTCTACCGCTGTGCCACCGTGCTGACCCTTATAGTTGATGGGAAATACAACAAAGTATTTGCAGGTACATTAGCAGCGAAATAGTTAGGGATTTTAACTGTACTGGTTTACCAGCTAAGCTCTTGCCTCTTCATGGGGCAATACTACCTCTAAGTATTACTTGAAAACTGGGCCGGTCACATCATATTAACTTCATCTGCTGGCTCGAACGGGGTGGAGGTCAAAAGGGTTGTGTGTGGATTTTGTTTGAACGCATTAACCCTTGGGCACACGGAGTTGAAGGCAATATAATGGGGTTGGATTAATCACAAGGATGCAAGGAGGTGCAGGGGTGAGGCGTGCTAACAGAACAGCTGGACAGGGTGCAGAGAAGATTTATAAGGATGTTGCCAGGACTCGAGGGCCTGAGCTACAGGGAGAGGTTGGGCAGGCTGGGGCTTTATTCCATGGAGCGCAGGAGGGAGAGGGGCGATCGTATAAAACCTTGAGAGAAATACCCGTAGATCGGGTAAACGCACTCTTGCCCAGAGTAGGGGGATCGAGAACCGGAGGACATAGGTTTTAGGTGAGGAGGGGGGGGGGGGGGGGGGGGAAAGATTTAATAGGAAACTGAGGGGTACCTTTTTCACACAAAGGGTGGTGGGTGTATGGAACGAGCTGCCGGAGGAGGTCGTTGAGGCAGGAGCTATCGCAACGTTCTATCGCAATCTTCTTCAGACTGAAAGGTAAAGGTGGGGGGAGGGGGTGGGGGAACTGGAGAAAAAAGGTCCGAACAAAACAGGCGGGCAACAGATGACCTCAGGAAGGGTGGAGTCCGTAATCAAAGGTTCAAAGGTCAGTTTATTGTCACATGTACCAATTAAGGTTCAAACTAGAATTACCATTGTTGACAGACACAAAATGCTGGAGTAACTCAGCGGGTCAGGCAGCATCTGTGGAGAACATGGATAGGTGACGTTTCACAGAGTGCTGGAGTAACTCAGCGGGTCAGGCAGCATCTGTGGAGAACATGGATAGGTGACGTTTCACAGAGTGCTGGAGTAATTCAGCGGGTCGGGCAGCATCTCTGGAGAACATGGATAGGTGACGTTTCGGGTCATGTCTGAAGAAGGGTCTCGATCTTCACATCTTCGTCTTTACATCTTCGGTGTAAACCAGCATCTGCAGTTCCTTCCCACAAACATGGCCCATCGTTGGCTGGGGAAGATGCGCTAATGAGAGGGATACAAGGATCAGAATTTGGCCATTCGACCCATCAAGTCTACTCTGCCATTCAATCACGGCTGATCTATCTCTTCCTCCTAACCCCATTCTCCTGCCTTCTCCCCATAACCTCTGACACCCGTACTAATCAAGAATCTATCTATCCCTGCCTTAAATATGTCCATTGACTTGGCCTCCACAGCCTTCTGTGGCAAGGAATTCCACAGATTCGCCACCCTCCTCCTCATCTCCTTCCAAAAAGAACGTCCTTTAAGTCTGGAGCTATGACCTCTAGTCCCAGATTCTCCCACGTGTGGAAACATTCTCTCCTTGCAGACAGTGGAATTAGTAGAACGACTAGGGTGGGGGAGGGTAAGAGAGGGTGGGGGTGGGTGAGAGAGGGTGAGGGAGGGTGAGAGAGGGTGGGGGAGGGTGAGAGAGGGTGAGGGAGGGTGAGAGAGGGTGAGGGAGGGTGAGAGGGTGGGGGAGGGTGAGAGAGGGTGGGGGAGGGTGAGGGAGGGTGGGGGAGGGTGAGGGAGGGTGGGGGAGGGTGAGAGAGGGTGGGGGTGGGGAGGGGTGGAAGGATTGCAGGAATTACTGGCAATTAGAGAAATCTATGTTCACACCACCAGGTTGTGAGCCGCCCGAGTGAAATATTGTCATGACCACATCACGAGGCGAGTTAACTAACTCACAGCACCTGGGGCATAGACTCATCTTCATCACGAGTCTGTCAAATCCTCTTCAGATTACCTAAACACATCCTCCGGTAAACTGTTGCAAAGGATCAAACCTCCTTCCCTCCCCCACACCATCGCTGGGCCTCTGAAAAGAGAAATCCCTTCCGGCTTCAAACTCTTTTTTTCCTTTGACTGTACTCTTTTCCAGTCACTACCCATCACATCACAACACAAGTCGTTTGGGCACAAAAAGCCGGAGTAACTCAGCGGTTCAGACAGCATCTCTGGAGGAAAGGAATGGGCGAGTTTCGGGTCATGTCTGAAGAAGGGTCTCAATAGACAATAGACAATAGACAATAGGTGCAGGAGTAGGCCATTCAGCCCTTCGAGCCAGCACCGCCATTTAATGCGATCATGGCTGATCACTCTCAATCAGTACCCCGTTCCTGCCTTCTCCCCATACCCCCTCACTCCGCTATCCTTAAGAGCTCTATCCAGCTCTCTCTTGAAAGCATCCAACGAACTGGCCTCCACTGCCTTCTGAGGCAGAGAATTCCACACCTTCACCACTCTCTGACTGAAAAAGTTCTTCCTCATCTCCGTTCTAAATGGCCTACCCCTTATTCTTAAACTGTGGCCCCTTGTTCTGGACTCCCCCAACATTGGGAACATGTTTCCTGCCTCTAACGTGTCCAACCCCTTAATAATCTTATATGTTTCAATAAGATCCCCCCTCATCCTTCTAAATTCCAGTGTATACAAGCCCAATCGCTCCAGCCTTTCAACATACGACAGTCCCGCCATTCCGGGAATTAACCTAGTGAACCTACGCTGCACGCCCTCCATAGCAAGAATATCCTTCCTCAAATTTGGAGACCAAAACTGCACACAGTACTCCAGGTGCGGTCTCACTAGGGCCCTGTACAACTGTAGAAGGACCTCTTTGCTCCTATACTCTCGACCCAAAACGTCACCTATTCCTTTTCTCCAGGGACGCTTTTTGTGTCTGTTGCGTCTACCTTTAGTTTACACTAGCACCTGCAGTTCCATCCTGTCAAATCTTTTGGGATCAAGACAGGAAGAACATGTAAGATAGTATGTTGAGTTTTGTTTAGAGATGCAGCGTAGAAACAGGCCCTTCGGCCCGATGACTCCATGCCGACCAATGGTCAAGCCGTATACTAGTTCTATCCTACACATTAAGGACAATGTACAGAAATCAAGTAAACCTACAAGCCTGTACTTCTTTGGAGTGTGGGAGGAAATTGGAGCACCCGGGGAAAACACACACGGTCACAGGGAGAAGGTGCAAACTCTACACAGACTCATCGCCTTGCTACCCGGAAACACGAGGAAAGCAACCAGGACATTTACGGAATCTCCACCAGGCTTCAAGTGATGGGTGGACGCAAAGTCCAGGAGTAACTCAGTGGGCCAGGCAGCATCAGCCGCAGGGAGAATGTACAAACTCCGTACAGACAGCACCCGTGTTCAGGATCGAACCTGGGTCTCTGGCGCAGTTAGGCAGCAGCTCTACTGCCATGCCACCATCTGCAAGTAGTTGAGTACAGCGGCCCTGCTGAGAATAAGAATCAAAACTAGCCGCTGCTCTGAGGGAGTCCATCTCAAACAGAAATGCTTTCTTTCAGCTCTGATGCTAATCAAAGATCTCTCTTAATCCTCCAGGGAAGTCTGTCACGACCACTCTCCCAGGGTGGAAATGCCAAAGACTAAGTCAATGTCAGAGAGGGCAGCACGGTGGCGCAGCGGTAGAGTTGCTGCCTTACAGCGCTTACAGCGACCTGGGTTCGATCCTGACTACGGGTGCTGTCTGTACGGAGTTTGTGACCTGCGTGGGTTTTCTCCGAGATCTTCGGTTTCCTCCCACACTCCAAAGACGTACAGGTTTGTAGGTTAATTGGCTTGGTATAAATGTAAAATTGTCCCTAGTGTGTGTGTAGAATAGTATTAACGTATGGGGATCGCTGGTGGGTGTGGACTCAGTGGGTCGAAGGGCCTGTTTCCGCGTTGCATCTCTAAAACTAAAAAAATAAATAAGACGAGCAGGCATAGAGAGCTTTAAGGTGAAAGGGAGATGTGAAAGGTATGGTTTTTTTTTACACAGAGGATGCCTGGATCACAGTGTCAGTGATGGTCGGTGGTGGCAGATACAATAGTGGCTTTAAAGAGACTAAATATAGCCAAAGATAGACATAAAGTGCTGGAGTAACTCAGTGGCCCAGGCAGCATCTCTGGAGAAAATAGATAGGTGACTATTCGGGACAGGACCCTTCTTCAGATTGATTGTAGGGGGGTGGGGGTGGGGGGAACTGGAAGCAAGAAAAGACCAGGACAAATCAAGGCCGCCAACAGACGACCGCAGGCAGGGGGTTCCCTGATAAGCTGATTTCTTTGCTGGGGACAGCCGTCCCAAGAGGAATACAACTTTGCTAACTGTGGAACTGGTTAATTGAATTGAATTGAATTGAATTAATGTTATTAGCCAAGTATGTATACATACAAGGAATTTGCCTTGTAAGAAAATAACTGCAGATGCTGGTGCAAATCGAAGGTATTTATTCACAAAATGCTGGAGTAACTCAGCAGGTCAGGCAGCATCTCAGGAGAGAAGGAATGGGTGACGTTTCGGGTCGAGACCCTTCTTCAGACTGATGTCAGGGGGGCGGGACAAAGGAAGGATATAGGTGGAGACAGGAAAATAGAAGGAGATCTGGGAAGGGGGAGGGGAAGAGAGGGACAGAGGAACTATCTTAAGTTGGAGAAGTCGATGTTCATACCACTGGTCTGAAGAAGGGTCTCGACCCGAAACGTCACCCATTCCTTCTCTCCTGAGATGCTGCCTGACCTGCTGAGTTACTCCAGCATTTTGTGAATAAATACCAGGAATTTGCCTTGGTGCTTTGCTTACAAGTAACAACACAACATACAGTAAATAATTAAGAACCAATCATGATGATTTACGCATGTGAAGAACGAGATGAAATACCAGGGCAAAGGACATTAAACAGCATTTAATGGTGGAAGGGAGGCAGGGAGGGAGTGGTAGGGATGTGATCGGAATGTCATGGAATGGAGGGATGCACACACACCATGTGCGGGCAGAGGCTATTAGTTTAACTTGGCATGATGTTCGGCACGGACATTGTGGGCCGAAGGGCCTGTGGCTGTGCTGTACGTTTCTTTGTCTATCTTCCCAGGAGCATGTGGGATGTTGTGATACTATATTGAAAAGCAGTGGAAGAGTTTGCCTGTCTAATTTAGACCCCCCCCCACATTAACATCGTACATGCCCTGGTTTTCTTCACATTGTAGGTGTGTAAAACTACAAGGGGAATAGGTAGGGTGAACGCACAGAGAACGTGCTAACTCCACACAGACAGCACCCGAGGTCAGGATGGAACCGAGGTCCCTGGCGCTGTGAGGCATCGGCTCTACCTGCTGCGCCACTGTGCCGCCCTGTAAATGAGTAAATGCTTTGATGGTGCTTCTCCTAGCTGGGGTATCTTGAATCAATGCTCATAGTGTCAAAATAGGAATTCAGTCTGAAGACGATCAAGTAGATGCACAGAGTTTCTTCGAAACATAGAAAATAGGTGCAGGAGGAGGCCATTCGGCCCTTCGAGCCAGCACCACCATTTATTGTGATCATGGCTGATCGTCCCCAATCAATAATCCCTACCTGCCTTCTCCCCATATCCCGTGATTCCACTAGCCCCTAGAGCTCTATCAACTCTCTCTTAAATTCATCCAGTGATTTGGCCTCCACTTCTGTGGCAGAGAATTCCACAAATTCACAACTCTGGGTGAAAATGTTCCTTCTCACCTCAGTTTTAAATGGCCGCCCCTTTATTCTAAGACTGTGGCCCTTGGTTCTGGACTCGCTCAACATTGGGAACATTTTTCCTGCATCTAGCTTGTCCAGTCCTTTTTATAATTTTATATGTTTCTATAATATCCCCTCTCATCCTTCGAAACTCCAGTGAATACAAGCCCAGTCTTTTCAATCTTTCCTCGTATGACAGTCCCGCCATCCTAGGGATCAATCTTGTGAACCTACGTTGCACTGCCTCAATTACAAAGATATCCTTCCTCAAATTAGGAGACCAAAACTGTACACAATACTCCAGATGTGGTCTTACCAGGGCCCTATACGACTGCAGAAGACCCTCTTTACTCCTATACTGAAATCCTCTCATTATGAAGGCCAACTTGCCATTAGCTTTCTTCACTGCCCAGAGTCGGGGAATCAAGAACCAGAGGTCATAGTTTAAGGTGAGAGGGGAAAGATTGAATAGGAATCGGAGGGGCAACTTATTCACTCAGAGGGTGGTAGGTGTATGGAACGAGCTGCCAGGCGAGGTGGCTGAAGCAGGTATTATCACAACATTTAAAATACATTTGTGCGGGTACATGGATAGGAAAGGTTTAGAGGGATATGGGCCAAACGCGGGCAGGTGGGGCTTGTATAGATGGGGCATCTTGATCGGCAGGGACAAGTTGGGCGGAAGGAGCATTTCCACGCTGTATGACCCTATGACACTGCTCTTGTGCACAGTTCGCTAATCGGTTGCCACATTTCTTATATTACAACAGAGACGACCCAGCTAAAGAATACTTACGTAATTGTGGAGTATTTTCCTTGAGGTCGTCAAAGGTTGCTTTCTAAGTGCAAGTGTTTTGTTCACCTCTTTCTGCCAATGTTGCCTTTGAGGTCAATACCCTCACAAGTAGCCGACACCATCAAACACCCACACCACCCTGCCCACGCTCTCATTTCATTGCCTGCCATCGGAAAGAAGATACAGGAGTCTGAAAACCGTGATGTCCAGGTTCAACAACAGCTTCTTCCCAACAACCGACACTACAAACACCAACTGAACTACGAACTGTGAACTGTCTTGGAAAAAAACATTCTTCAGTTTCAGTTTAGTTTATTGTCACGTGTACCGAGGTGCAGTACTTCGTCAGACTGAGAGTCAGGGGAATTGGAAGCGAGAGATAGAGAGGGTGATGTAGAGAGATGTAGAACAAATGAACGAAAGAGATGCAAAAAAGTAACGATGATCAAGGAAGCAGGCCATTGTTAGCCGTGCTAGGTGAAAACGAGTTACAGACAATGAGACTCAACAGGATGACTTTGAAGCTGGGATTCTCTCATTTTAAGTAACACTCCCCTCCCCTCCCCCTCCCCTCTCTACCTCCCTCACCCCTTCCTCCACACTGGTCGTTGAACTAGTTCCACAGTTCGCGCCAACATATCCCTCTTGAGATCACACCTTCCCTCGTCAATAATGGGCCGATAAGGGAACCTCATTGCTTGAGGTAATCTGTTGCCGGCCCTGATTTGGCCTTATCTTTTCTCGCCTCCCGACCCCCCCTGTGACCATGTGGGTTTTCTCCGGGTGCCTTGGTTTCCTCCCCCACTCCAAAGAAGTGCAGATTCGTAGGTTAATTGGCTTCTGTAAGTGGTCCCTAGTGCGTAGCACACTGATAGTGTACGGGGTGATCGCTGGTCGGCGCCGACTCGGTGGGCCGAGGGGCCTGGCGCGGACTCGGTGGGCTGAGGGGCCTGGTTCCACGCTGCATCTCTAAACAGGTCTGTAAACACAGTGCTTATCGATAACATAAAAAACCGGAAAAATTCAATAAATTAGAAACCCCAAATATTGGTGCAAAAAGACCACAGTGCTTAGTGCAACCCAAGCCAGGTCATAGTGCAGAAATAAGGAACTGCAGATGCTGGATTAGCAAGGTAGAAGGATCCTGACCTGAAACGTCACCTATTCCTTTTCTCCAGAGACGCTGCCTGACTCGCTGAGTTACTACAGCTTTTTGTGTCTATCAATGTTAACACCGCTGTTGTGAGCTGTCCGAGCGAAATATGAGGCGCTGTTCCTGCAGTGTGGAAGGACTCTGGGAATGGGCGAGGGCCAGTTCTTTGTTTCTGCAACCTACAAGCCTGCACGTCTTTGGGACGTTGGAGGGAAACCAGTGCCCCCAGAGGAAACCCACGCGGTCACTGGGAGAACGTGCAAACTCCACACGCATACAGGCATCCCCAGGTGGTCAGGATGGAACGCGGGGTCTCTGGAGCTGTGAGGCAGCAGTTCTACCCGCCAAGCATTATGCCCGCACTAATCCCCCTGGGACAGGGGGAGGGAGGGGAGCCTTGCAAATGTTTGCCGCTGCAAGGACAGCAAAGCAAAGGCTCTCATCCCGGGCCGGGCAAGGAATTCATTCCGTGGCCGGCTTCCCAACCCGTCTCCGCTGGAAGCCCGTGGGATATTCGCCAGGAGCGGACAGAATGGAGCGCGATTGTACTCTCTATGCCCCTAAAAAGTAGCGAGGCCTGCCAAGAATCGCAGTCAGGGCTATTTTAGGTGAGGTGAAAGTGGGTGACTAATCCTCTTGGAACTGTGTGCAGGAGAGGAATGAAGCGGTTTTTTTCTGGAGAGAAAAATGGTGGGGGTGAGGGGAGGGGGGGGGAATATTTGTTTCTCTGTGTGATTTTAACACAATGCGAACACGCTGTGATATCTTAAAGGCAGCTCTGTGATTCAGCCGAAGGATGTGACTCTCCTTTTACATACTAATTAGCAAAAGCGCATCGCTGCAGGCAATGCAAACATCTGACAACGCCACCATTTCAGCATTAATACATGCGTCGCAGTGCTCTGGTGTGATTAGCCCACTCTGATTTCTGACTTGGGAGGTGGGGGGGGGGGGGGAGGAGGAGGGGGGGAAGGGCAGCGGGAGAGTGTGGATGAAGTGAAAATCACGCTCACCGGCGTCTGCAACTGAGAATGTTAAAGCTTTTCTTCCACCCAACAACTTGCCCATAATGTCCAGATGCTGGTTCAAATTGAAGGTAGACACAAAATGCTGGGGTAACTCAGCGGGTCAGGCAGCATCTCAGGAGAGAAGGAATGGGTGACGTTTCGGGTTGAGACCCTTCTTCAGACTGGGAGAGAAGGAATGGGTGACGTTTCGGGTCGAGACCCTTCTTCAGTCTGAGAGTCAGGGGAGAGGGAAACAAGTGATATAGACGGTGATGTCGAGAGAAATGGAACAAATGAATGAAAGATATGCAGAAAAGTAACGATGATCGAGGAAAGGTGGAGCCCACAAGGGTCCATTGTTGGCTGTGGTGCTAGGTGATAACGGGTTATACAGACAGTGAAACTCAACAGGATGACATTGAAACTGGCACGACGAGCCCGGTGGGGGAGGGACGGAGAGAGAGGGGATGCATGGGTTAATTCTCGCCCACAGATGGTTTACACTCCACATCCAAGCAGAGCAACGATTTTATTTTAAAATTTACATTTTAAACAAGATATTATTGGGAATGCAGTGGAGTCGATGCATCCATGAGGCCAAACACGTAAGTCTATCCCGTCTGGTCCGAACCGACTGTGGGAAGACGACAAGCCGGTGGAGGGAGTGTGATGCTCTGGGCAATGTTCTGCTGGGAAACCCTGGGTCCAGCCATTCATGTGGACGTCAATGTGACACGTGTCACCTACCTAAACATCGTCGCAGACCAGGTACACCCCTTCATGGCAATGGTATTCCCTGATGGCAGTGGCCTCTTTCAATAGACAATAGACAATAGGTGCAGGAGTAGGCCATTCAGCCCTTCGAGCCAGCACCGCCATTCAATGCGATCATGGCTGATCACTCTCAATCAGTACCCCGTTCCTGCCTTCTCCCCATACCCCCTCACTCCGCCATCCCCAAAAGCTCTATCCAGCTCTCTCTTGAAAGCATCCAACGAACTGGCCTCCACTGCCTTCTGAGGCAGAGAATTCCACACCTTCACCACTCTCTGACTGAAAAAGTTCTTTCTCATCTCCGTTCTAAATGGCCTACCCCTTATTCTTAAACTGTGGCCCCTTGTTCTGGACTCCCCCAACATTGGGAACATGTTTCCTGCCTCTAATGTGTCCAATCCCCTAATTATCTTATATGTTTCAATAAGATCCCCCCTTATCCTTCTAAATTCCAGTGTATACAAGCCCAATCGCTCCAGCCTTTCAACATACGACAGTCCCGCCATTCCGGGAATTAACCTAGTGAACCTACGCTGCACGCCCTCCATAGCAAGAATATCCTTCCTCAAATTTGGAGACCAAAACTGCACACAGTACTCCAGGTGCGGTCTCACCAGGGCCCGGTACAACTGTAGAAGGACCTCTTTGCTCCTATACTCAACTCCTTTTGTTATGAAGGCCAACATTCCATTGGCTTTCTTCACTGCCTTGCTGTACCTGCATGCTTCCTTTCATTGACTGATGCCCTGCCACACTGCACACATTGTTGGGGAATGGTTTGAGGAACATGATGAAGTGTTCATGGTGTTGCCCCGGCCTCCACATTCTCCAGATCTCAATCCGATTGAGCATCTGTGGGATGTGTTGGATCGACAAGTCCGATCCACGGCGGCTCCACCTCACAACTTACAGGACTTGAAGGATCTGCTGCTAATGTTTTGGTGCCAGATGCCGCAGGACACCTTCGGGGGTCTTGTAGAGTCCATGCCTCGGCGGGTCGGCGCTGTTTTAGCGGCACACGGAGGACCAACAGCATATTGGGCAGGTGGCCATAATGTTTTGGCTGATCGGTGTATATCTTTGCACTAAAAGTTGTACCCTTTAACCTTTATCTTTGCACCATGAACTGCTTGATTGGACTCATGTACGGTCTTGTATTTGGCTGGATAGCACGCAAGCAAAAGTTTTTTATTGTACCTCGGTACATGGGCCAAACAACACATAGATTCCTGTTCAGAGAAACCACACACAGTATTTAGTAATCAGATTCAGCGCAACTGTCAGAATTCTAACCTTGGAGAGACATAAAATGCTGGAGTAACTCAGAGGGCCAGCGAGCATCTCTGGAGAGCAGGAAGGGATGGCATTTCAGGTCGAGACTCTTCTTCAGACCCCTAACCTTATCTTCCTGCTCCATCGAGTCAGATATAATCATGTATTGTCTTTCTGCTGACTGGATAGCAGCCAAAAGCTTTTCACTGTACCTCAGGACACGTGACAGTAAACTAAACTCAACTAAATAATAAACAAAATTTCTTCAGAAATTAATCCAGTCCATTCCCTCCACTAGTGGGAGCGGGCGATTAATGATCGGCGTGGACTTGGTGGGCTGTGGGTGGTGGGCGTGGACTGTGGGTGGTGGGTGTGGACTGTGGGTGGTGGGCGTGGACTGTGGGTGGTGGGCGTGTGCTGTGGGTGGTGGGCGTGGACTGTGGGTGGTGGGCGTGGACTGTGGGTGGTGGGCGTGGACTGTGGGTGGTGGGCGTGGACTGTGGGTGGTGGGCGTGGACTGTGGGTGGTGGGCTTGGACTGTGGGTGGTGGGCGTGGACTGTGGGTGGTGGGCTGTGAGTGGTGGGCGTGAACTGGGTGGTGGGCGTGGAATGTGGGTGGTGGGCGTGGGCTGTGGGTGGTGGGCGTGGACTGTGGGTGGTGGGCGTGGACTGTGGGTGGTGGGCTGTGGGTGGTGGGCGCGGACTGTGGGTGGTGGGCGTGGACTGTGGGTGGTGGGCGTGGACTGTGGGTGGTGGGCGTGGACTGTGGGTGGTGGGCGTGGACTGTGGGTGGTGGGCGTGGACTGTGGGTGGTGGGCGTGGACTGTGGGTGGTGGGCGTGGACTGTGGGTGGTGGGCTGTGGGTGGTGGGCGTGGACTGTGGGTGGTGGGCGTGGACTGTGGGTGGTGGGCCGTGGGTGGTGGGCGTGGACTGTGGGTGGTGGGTGGTGGACTGTGGGTGGTGGGCGTGGGCTGTGGGTGGTGTGCGTGGACTGTGGGTGGTGGGCGTGGACTGTGGGTGGTGGGCGTGGACTGCGGGTGGTGTGCGGGGACTGTGGGTGGTGGGCGTGTTCTGTGGGTGGTGGGCGTGGACTGTGGGTGGTGGGCGTGGACTGTGGGTGGAGGGCATGGACTGTGGGTGGTGGGCGTGGACTGTGCGTGGTGGGCGTGGACTGTGGGCGTGGTCTCGGTGGGCTACAGGGTCTGTTTCCATGTGGTTTCTTTCAATCAGATTCTGAAGGAGCGTCTCGACCCGAAATGTCACCCATTCCTTTTTCTCCAGAGATGCTGCCTGACCCGCTGAGTAACTCCAGCACTTTGTGTCTACCTTAATCAAATTAATTTTCTGTTGTCAGTACATAAGGAAATTATATGCTTTTAACTCTTAATTGATTGATTGAAAGATCCAAGCATCTTTGGGATGTGGGAGGAAATCAGAGCGCCCGGAGGAAACCTATGTGGTCGCAGGGAGAACGTGCAAACTCCACACAGACACAGACAGCACCCGAGATCAGGATCAGACCCGGGTGTCTGGCGCTGTGAGGCAGTGGCTCTACCCGCTGCGCCACCGTGCCTCCCTATGACAAGACTCGATGAAGCAGGAAGATAAGGTTAGAGATCTGAAGAAGGGTCTCGACCTGAAACGTCACCTGTCCATGATCTCCAAAGATGCTGCCTGACCCGCTGAGTTACTCCAGCACTCTGAAGCGTCACCTATCCATGTTCTCCAGAGATGCTGCCTGACCCGCTGAGTTACTCCAGCACATTGTGTCTATCTTCAGGAAATTTAAGGTTTAAGGTTATTTAAGATTAGAATTTAGTTTAGAGATACAGCGCGGAGACAGGTCCTTTCGGCCCACCGGGTCCGCGCCGCCCAGCGATCCCCGCACACTAACACTATCCTACACCCACTAGGGACAATTTTTACATTTGCCCAGCCAATTAACCTACATACCTGTACGTCTTTGGAGTGTGGGAGGAAACCGAAGATCTCGGTGAAAACCCACGCAGGTCACGGGGAGAACGTACAAACTCCAAATAGACAGCACCCGCAGTCGGGATGGAACCCGGGTCTCCGACGCTGCATTCGCTGTAAGGCAGCAACTCTACCGCTGTGCCACCTTTCTGATAGTTGAGATTAATCTGATTGCTAAATACTGCTTGTGGTTTCTCTGAACGGGAGTTTGTGTTTTGTTTGACTGCAAAAGTGCAATCGCATGCTTTCTTTGTCGTTTTGCTTGTGCTGCTTGGCAATGAAAAATCACAGCTCCCTCACTAATACCAATCAGAGCATAAGCATGATTATGAGAAGTAATCAGATCATTTAGCATCCCCATACACACATCAAGGGATTAACCGGAGCATTCCACCCGCAGTTGAACAGTGAACAATGTTCCTTTCTCCACAGTGGCCATGGTTTTGCCCGGTGGACTAGATCTCCAAAGACACTCAGTTGTACACTTCAGAGGAAGCCTCTGGTGTATCTTCAATGGTTACGTCAATGGATTGCTGTCAAACTGACAACATTTGCCTTAATCTGCAAAACCAGGAGGCAAATTATCCATGCCTTATATTTTAGATGTCCTTGAGTCTTAAGTCATAGGAGCAGAATTAAGCCATTCTGCCCATCGAGCCTACTGCGCCATTTATTCATGGCTGATCTATCTTCCCCTCTCAACCCCATTCTCCTGCCTTCTCCCCATCTCCTTTGATGCTCCACCAAATCGAGACACTGTCAATCTCCAACTTCAAAATACCCAATGATTCCGCCTTAGGAATACCAAAAATTCTCCTGCCTTCTCCCAATAATCGCTGACACCCGTAATCATCTTGTATCTATCAATCTCCGCCTTAAAAATGCCCATTGACTTGGCCTGCTCCAAAGCCGTCTGGCAGAATTTCACAGATTCACCACCCTCTGACTGAAGAAATTCCCCCCTTGAGATGGCTCTGGCAGATGCAATACAACTGGCAACTTGTTGACTGAAACACAAAGTGTTGGAGTAACTCAGTGGGTCAGGCAGCATCTGTGGAGAGCATGTGTCGGCGATGTTTCGGGTCGGGACCCACCTTCAGACTGATTTTAGTGGGGGCGGCGGGAAAGCCGGAAAGCAGTGGTGGGAGTGGGACAAAGCCCGGCAATCGCTAGGTGGATGCACGTGAGGGGTTTCATCGGCAGATGGGTGGATCGAGTGGCGGTACGGTGGTGCAGCGGCAGAGTTGCTGCCTCACAGCGCCAGAGACCCGGGTTCCATCCTACCTGTGGGTGTCGTCTGTACGGTGTTTGTACCTTCTCCCAGAGACCTGCTGGGTTTTCTCCAGGTGCTCTGGCTTCCCTCTCACTCTCCAAAGACGTACAGGTTTGCGGGTGAGTTGGCTTCAGGTAAAATTGTAAATTGTCCCCAGTGTGTAGGAAGCTGCTAGTGCCGCTGGTTGGCGCAGGCTCGGTGGGCCGAAGGGCCTGATTCCGCACTGTATCTCTAAAGTCAAGTCTGAACCGCCCGTGCTACCCGTGTGGTGACATCCTTTCCCCTGTTTGAGGGGTTGCTCCACCGGACTCTGCCCCTCAATTTCCAGCAGTGGAAAGAACCTGGACCACAGTCCTCCGGTTCGACTGAAGATTACAGGGGACTATATCCAAGAGAATCACCCCTAGGTTGGGATGATACTGCAGCTAATTAAGATGCTGCCTCACAGCTGCACTGACCTCTACTTGTCAAGTCGAGACTCAAATGTGTTTAATCGCCGTATGATCCCATATTGAGGAATGAGCAGGTAAACATACGATGAGCGTTTGTCGTCATTGGGCCTGTGCTCGCTGGAGTTTAGAAGAATGAAGGGGGGGGGGGGGGGGCCTCATTGAGATGTACAGAATAGTGAAAGGCTTGGATAGAGTGGATGTGGAGAGGATGTTTCCACTAGTGGGAGAGTGTGGGAGGCTGCAGAGGTGTTGCAGGGGCAATCGCTCTACAAGGCCGTGAGTGCGCTGGGCATCACCGGAATGGGGAGGAGAAGAGCCATCAAGAACAGCACAGAGGCAGCGGACAAAGCCTGGAGATGGCTCTGGATCAGGAGAGGAGGTCTATGGGGAGGAGTGAATGCCACCGGGACACAAGTCGTGGTCTGATCACCCACGGCTGGGTCGCCCGGGCGAGGAGTGCCTGATGTTGAATGGCCCGAACCCCCAATGCCCCAGGTTACATCACTGATGATAGACAATAGACAATAGACAGTAGGTGCAGGAGTAGGCCATTCGGCCCTTCGAGCCAGCACCGCCATTCAATGTGATCATGGCTGATCATTCTCAATCAGTGCCCCGTTCTTGCCTTCTCCCCATAACCCCCTGACTCCGCTATCCTTAAGAGCTCTATCCAGCTCTCTTTTGAATGCATTCAGAGAATTGGCCTCCACTGCCTTCTGAGGCAGAGAATTCCACAGATTCACAACTCTCTGAGTGAAAAAGCTTTTCCTCATCTCAGTTCTAAATGGCCTACCCCTTATTCTTAAACTGTGGCCCCTTGTTCTGGACTCCCCCAACATTGGGAACATGTTTCCTGCCTCTAACGTGTCCAACCCCTTAATAATCTTATGCGTTTCGATAAGATCCTCTCTCATCCTTCTAAATTCCAGTGTATACAAGCCTAGTCTTTCAACATATGAAATAACAAGAATATCCTTCCTCAAATTTTGAGATGTGTTCAGGTGCATCAAAAGATGTACTTTATCAACCAGGAATGAGCAGGTAAACATATGATGAGCATTTGACAGCTCTGGGCCTGTGCTCGCTGGAGTTTAGAAGAATGAGGGGGGACCTCATTGAAACGTACAGAATAGTGAAAGGTCTGGATAGAGTGCATGTGGAGAGGATGTTTCCACTAGTGGGAGAGTCTAGGACTGGAGGTCATAGCCTCAGAATTAAAGGACGTTCTTTTTGGAAGGCAATGAGGAGGAATTTCTTTAGTCGGAGGGTGGTGAATCTGTGGAATTCTTTGCGACAGAAAACTGTGGAGGCCAAGTCAAACGGATATTTTTAAGGCCGAGATGGATAGAATTTTGATTAGTACAGATGTCAGAGGCTATGGGGAGAAGGCAGGAGAATGGGGAGAGATAGATCAGCCATGATTGAATGGCGGAGTAGACTTGATGGGCCGAATGGCCCAATTCTGCTCCTATCACTTATGAACTTATGTTGCCGGCCCTGCTTTGCTCTGGCCTTTTCCTACCTCCAGTTCCCTCCCCTGTACTTTCATCTGAAGAAGGGTCCCAACCTGTAATGCCACACATTTTTTTTCTCGAGAGATGCTGCCTGTCCCGCTGAGTTACTCCAGCACTTTGTGTCTATCTTCGGTATAAACCAGCATCTGCAGTTCCTTTCTACACATTAAATGTCTTACTTGCAGCAGCTTAACAGACCCGTAAATGTGATAACTCCCTTATGAATGATCGATAAAATTCAATAAATTAATAACTGTAACACTAGGTAGCCATAATAGTGGCAAGTCGAAGTTCCTTGGTGCAACCAAAGACACAGTTGCTGAGGTTATGTTGTGTTTAAGAGCCTGATGGTTGTCGGGAAGAAGCTGTTCCTAAACCTGAACGTTACGGTTTTCAGGCTCCTGTACCTTCTTCCCGATGGCAGGAGTGGGATGAGAGAGTGGCCAGGGTGGTGTGGGTCTCTGGTGATGCTGGCTGCCGTTTTGAGGCAGAGACTCCTCCTGTAGATCCCTTCGATGGTTGGGGAGGTCAGTTTAATGTGGATAAGTGTGAGGTTATCCACTTTGGTGGTAAGAATGGGAAGGCAGAGTATTATCTGAATGGTGTCAAGTTAGGAACAGGGGACGTACAACAAGATCTGGGTGTCCTAGTGCATCAGTCACTGAAAGGAAGCATGCAGGTACAGCAGGCAGTGAAGAAAGCCAATGGAATGTTGGCCTTCATAACAAGAGGAGTTGAGTATAGGAGCAAAGAGGTCCTTCTGCAGTTGTACGTTAGAGGCAGGAAACATGTTCCCAATGTTGGGGGAGTCCAGAACAAGGGGCCACAGTTTAAGAATAAGGGGTAGGCCATTTAGAACTGAGATGAGGAAAAACCTTTTCAGTCAGAGAGTTGTGAATCTGTGGAATTCTCTGCCTCAGAAGGCAGTGGAGGCCAATTCTCTGAATGCATTCAAGAGAGAGCTGGATAGAGCTCTTAAGGATAGCAGAGTCAGGGGGTATGGGGAGAAGGCAGGAACGGGGTACTGATTGAGAATGATCAGCCATGATCACATTGAATGGCGGTGCGTACAGGCTCGAAGGGCCAAATGGCCTCCTCCTGCACCGATTGTCTACTGTCTATTGTCTACCCGTGAGGCAGTGTTCACCACTCTCTGTCGTTCTCACGGTACGAGCGTTCTTACTCCTTGACATTTGCTCACTCACGGCCGGGCCACACATGACGGCCTGTGGAGCACCAAGGGCAGTCGGTCTCGTTGATGATGAGCGCTATCATCAGGACAATCTCACTCCCTTCACGTGGTTGTCTGGCATTGATCACGACCTTGCCTTCAGCACTGAGTCACAAATAGACTTTATCATTCACTCTGACTCGGATTTCCGGCCTTCACAAGGTGCAAACTTCCCGGTAACACCACTCTTACTTCACTCACAGCTCTTCCCAACAAGGTTCCTTGGGGACTGTGCAATGATTCTCATCCGTGAACTCACAAGTACAGCCGGATAAATTGGAGGGGAAGATATGATCTCATGCATTCCACTCTGAAGCCTCTGTGTCAACATAGAACATAGAACAATTCTGAGCCGCTGAGTTACTCTGGCTTTTTGTGTCTATCTACAGTTTCTTCCCAGCGGTTATCAGGCAACTGAGCCCGTCTTCTCTCCGTCTCGAGAACAGTCCTGACCTACCATCTCCCTCATTGGAGACCCTCAGACTGTCTTTAATCAGGCTTCACTGAACTTTATCTTGCAGTAAACATTATTCCCGTTACCCTGTATCTACACAGTGTTACACACACTGTTACACACTGTTACACACAGAGTGTCACACACTGTCACACACACTGTTACACACATACTGTTACACCCACTGTTACACACAGTGTTACACACACTGTTACACACACTGTTACACAGTTACACAGTTACACACACTGTTACACACAGTGTTACACATACTGTTACACACACTGTTACACACACTGTTACACACAGAGTGTCACACACTGTCACACACACTGTTACACACATACTGTTACACCCACTGTTACACACAGTGTTACACATACTGTTACACACACTGTTACACACACTTACACGCATACTGTTACACCCACTGTTATACACACTGTGTTACACACGCTCTGTTACACACATACTGTTACACACATTGTTGCACACACTGTTACACGCATACTGTTACACACTCTGTTACACACACTCTGTTACACACACACTGTTACACACACACTGTTACACACACTGTTACACACACACTGTTACACACACACTGTTACACACACTCTGTTACACACACACTGTTACACACACACTGTTACACACACACTTACACACAAACTATTATACACACTCTGTTACACACACTCTGTTACACACACACTGTTACACACACACTGTTACACACACTGTTACACACACACTGTTACACCCACACTGTTACACACACACTGTTACACACTGTTACACACACACTGTTACACTCACACTGTTACACACACACTGTTACACACACACTGTTACACACACACTGTTACACACACACTGTTACACACACACTGTTACACACACTCTGTTACACACACTCTGTTACACACACACTGTTACACACACACTGTTACACACACTCTGTTGCACACACTCTGTTACACACACTGTTACACACATTGTTACACACACTGTTACACGCATACTGTTACACACTCTGTTACACACACTCTGTTACACACACACTGTTACACACACACTGTTACACACACTGTTACACACACACTGTTACACACACACTGTTACACACACACTGTTACACACACTCTGTTACACACACACTGTTACACACACACTTACACACAAACTGTTATACACACTCTGTTACACACACACTGTTACACACACACTGTTACACACACACTGTTACACACACACTGTTACACACACACTGTTACACACACTCTGTTACACACACTCTGTTACACACACACTGTTACACACACACTGTTACACACACTCTGTTACACACACTCTGTTACACACACTGTTACACACACACTGTTACACACACTCTGTTACACACACTCTGTTACACACACACTGTTACACACACACTGTTACACACACTCTGTTACACACACTCTGTTACACACACTGTTACACACAGTGTTACACACACACTGTTACACACACACTGTGGACGGCTCGATTGCAATCAGGTGTACTCTTTCCACTCACATCACGGGATACGAAGTGGTTTCCCAACTTACGAACAGTTTGGGTCACGAACTGTTCTCAGGAACAGAATCTCCGTCATAACCTGGTGGATTCAGGGTCACAGAGTGCTGGAGTAACTCAGCGGGTCAGGCAGCGTCTCTGCAGCACATGGATGAGCGACGTTTCGGGTCGAGACTCCTGGTGCTGGACTGGCCTGGAACCGTAGAACCGGTAACGCTGATTTAACAGGACGGGACATGCCATGGGGTTCAAACACATGCTCCCATCACTGCACGGTGGCGCAGTGGTAGAGTCACTGCCTCACAGCGCTGGGGACCCAGGTTCGATCCTGACCTCAGGTGCTTGTCTGTACGGAGTTTGTACGCTCTCCCCGTGACCTGCGTGGGTTTTCTCCCGGATCTTCAGTGCCCTCCCACATTTGTATGGCTAATTGGCTTGGTGTGAATGTAAAACTGTCCCTCGTGTGTGTAGGGTAGTGTTAGTGTTAGTGTGCGGGGAACGCGGGTCGATGTGGATTCCATGCTGTATCTCCAAACTAAACCAAACCCATCCCAGACTATTAACGAGCAGCAGGGAGGTAGGGACTGGGGGGGAAGCCAATTAATATCTGCCAAAGGCTTTCGAACACAAATAGCATGGCTGACAAAACAGATGGGGAGGCCGCGGGGGAGAGGTGAAATACACTCGAAAGCACCATCTGTGGCTGACACTTGAGACGCTGCTAAATGGTAAGTGAACGAGCAGGGTTTGGGATGGAGGGGGTGGCTCAGCTCCTGTTTGATGCACATCCCCCCTGTGGCAAGGGCACATCAAACTCACTTTGTAGAAAAATCAGACTTCAACATTGAAGTCGCAAATCAGCAAGATTTGGATGAAGGAGCAAAGTTTGAGGGGCATGAATGGGGCAAGTTTCCTCCCAGCCGCCAGGCAACATGTGCAGGGGTATTTATTCACAAAATGCTGGAGTAACTCAGCAGGTCAGGCAGCATCTCGAGAGAGAAGGAATGGGTGACGTTTCGGGTCGAGACCCTTCTTCGGACTGAGGGTCTCGACCCGAAACGTCACCCATTCCTTCTCTCCCGAGATGCTGCCTGACCTGCTGAGTTACTCCAGCATTTTGTGAATAAATTCCTTCGATTTGTACCAGCATCTGCAGTTATTTTCTTATATGTGCAGGGGTAACTCAGATCTGAGGAAGGGCCCGACCTGAAACGCCACCCATCCTTTTTCTCTCCAGAGATGCTGCCTGTCCCAGTTACTCCAGCACTTTTGTGTCTATCTTCCAGCATCACAAGCCAGCATCCGCAGTTCCTTCCTACACATTCCTTTTCGGCTGTAATCGGGCAACTGAACCGTCCTCTCACCCAACTAAGAGAGAGCGTGGGTTTTCTCCGGGTGCCCCGGTTTCCTCTCACGTTCCAAAGGCGTGCAGGTTTGGAAGTTGATTGCAATTGCCCCAGGTATGTAGGACAGTGTGAGTGTGCAGGGGTCGCAGGTGGCGTGGACTCGGTGGGCTGACAGCTTTGTTTTCACACTGTATCTCTGAACTAAAGTAAACATTGCTGCCAAAATTCGGGAAGTGGACCTTTCCCACAGGGCCGCACGCCCAGACGAGTTTGATGCTGTTGGAATGACAATTGTCATCACATTTGTTCAGCATTCGGTCTGAAGTACACCTGGTGCTTTATTAACATTCAGCTGAGTGCCTCTCTTGACATTTGTGGGCGAGACCTGAATTAGAGATGATTGCTAGGTCTGATCCACCTTGTAAAATATAATTATACATGGATTTTAAATCATGTTCAACAACACATAAAATAGAGGCTGATTGCACTCATCTGTTTGGAGTTATATCTGAGCATGTTTTCGCTGACACGTCATGGAATCAGGCCCTTCGGCCCTCTGAGTCCGCACCGACCACACTAGTTCCATGCTATCCCACTTTCTCGTCCACTCCCCACACACCAGGGGGCAATTTACACAGGGACGATTAACCCACAAACCCGCACGTCTTTGGGATGTGGGAGGAAACCGGAGCACCGAGAGAAATCTCACATGGTCTCATAGTCTCATAGGGTCATAGAATGATACAGCATAGAAACAGGCCCTTCGGCCCAACTTGCCCACACCGACCAACATGCCCCACCTGCACTCGTCCCACCTGCCTGTGTTTGGCCCATATCCCTCTAAACCTGTCCTATTCATGTACCTGTATTGAATTGAATGGAATTGAATAGATTTTATTAGCCACGTATATATACATACAAGGAATCTGCCTTGGTACTTTGCTATCTGTATAGATTGTCCTCCACCAAAGCGATAGTTCCTGCCTCAATAACCCCCTCCAGCAGCTCGTTCCATATACCCACCGCCCTTTGTGTGAAAAGGCTACTCCTCAAGTTTCCATTCAGTCTTCCCCCCTCACCTTAAACCTATGTCCTCTGGTTCTTGATTCTCCTACTCTGTGCAAGATAATCTGTTCGTTCACCCGATCTATTCCTCTCGTGATTTTATACACCTCTTTCGGATCACCCCTCATCCTCCTGCGCTCCAAGGAATAAAGTCCTAGCCTGCTCAACCTCTCCTTGGAGCTCGGGCCTTTGAGTCCTGACAACATCCTCGTAAATCTTCACTGCACCCTTTACCAGCTTGACAATATCTTTCCAATAACATGGTGCCCAAAGCTACCAAAACTGCTCGGAAGATAAACTACGTCAAGGCGTAGCGGAGGTTCACCAGAGTGATTCTGGGATGCTGGGCTCCTTGTATGATGAGAGAATAAACAAGACAGTGACTACCATCTCCAGAGCTGGGAAGAATGACAAATGGCGACACAAGGAACTGCAGATGCTGGGCAAAAACACAACGTGCTGGAGGAACGGGTCAGGCAGCAGCTGTAGGGGAAATGGAGAGACGACAATTCGGGTCTGGACCCTTCTTCAGACTCACGTGGCAATCCATGTAAATCCATGTGGAGGCCAATTCTCTGAATGCATTCAAGAGAGAGCTAGATAGAGCTCTTAAGGATAGCGGAGTCAGGGGGTATGGGGAGAAGGCAGGAACGGGGTACTGATTGAGAATGATCAGCCATGATCACATTGAATAGCGGTGCTGGCTCGAAGGGCCGAATGGCCTCCTCCTGCACCTATGGTCTATAGTGGTGAGTCTGGATCAGAACATGGTCACACAGCTCACATCACTAGGGAAGGGGAAAGAGTGGGGGACAGGGCGGGGGGCAGTGAGAGGGAATCCCACAGAATTCCCATTAGAGGGGGCGGGAGAAATTCTTCCGTGGATGTAGTTTGTGGGGATTTCACAAGTGAGGCACTAAAATTGAGACACATGAGGCTACAGATGCTGGAATCTTGGGCAAAACACAAAGTGCTGGAGGAACTCCGTGGGTCAGGCAGCATCTGTGGAGGGAATGGATTTACTATGTTTCAGGTGAGACCCAGCTTGATACACTGTGTTTCCAAATCATTTACGTGGATTAAGTTGGTTAAGCAAAATTACTTTTCCACAGAATTCAGCAGAGAAAAAAATAACAATAAAAAGACTTTAATCTTAATAAATTTATTGCCTGTTTCATATTAATCTTGGATAGGCTAGGACTTCTTCTACGTTCTCTGGAACCAGAGTCAAGTCAAGTCAAGTCAAATTTATTTGTCACATACAGATACACGATGTGCAGTGAAATGAAAGTGGCAATGCCTGCGGATTGTGCACAAAAGAATTACAGTTACAGCATATAATAAGTTAATAAGTTACTAAAAATAAATAGTGTAGACAAAAATTTAGTCTCTGGAGTTATACAAGTTGACAGTCCTGATGGCCTGTGGGAAGAAACTCCGTCTCATCCTCTCCGTTTTCACAGCGTGACAGCGGAGGCGTTTGCCTGATCGTAGCATCTGGAACAGGCCGTTACTGGGGTGGCAGGACATAGGGGAAAAGATTTAATAGGAATCTGAGGTGTAATTTTTTCACACATTTGGACCAAATGCTGGCAGGTGGGACTAGTGTGGCTGGGACATGTTGGCTGGTGTAGGCACGTTGGGCAGAAGGGCCTGTTTCCACGCTGTACCATGTTATGACTATGCCTTTGTTCCTTGAAGCACAGGAGGTTGAGGGGTGATCTTATAGAGGTGTATAAACTCACCAGAGGAATAGGTAGGGTGAATACACAGAGTCTTTTACCAAGAGTAATGGAATCAAGAACCAATGTTTTAAGGTGAGAGGGGAAAGGTTTAACGGAAACCTGAGGGGCAACATTTTCACACAGAGGGTGGTGGGTATGGAAGGTGCTGACACAGGAGGTAGTTGAGGCTGGGTGAATGCACAGTCTTTTACCCAGAGCAGGGGAATGAAGAACATAGGACGTAGGTGAATGAGGTAACATTCAATAGGAATCTGAGGGGCATCTTTTTTACACAGAGGGTGATGGGTAGATGGAACGAGTTGCCAGAGGAGGCAGATGGGCAGCTTACAATCCAGCAGTATGAATATTGATTTCTCTAATTTCAGGTAACCATGACTTTTTCTCTCTCCATCCCTCTCCCAGACTAGTCATCCTGCTAGTTCCACTGTTCGTATCCCTTTGTTATCACCTCCACCATAGCCAACAATGGACCATTTTACAAGAATGATCCCAGGAATGAGTAGGTTAACCTACGAAGAGCATTTGTCGGCACTGGGCCCCTACCCCCTTGGAGTTTAGAAGAATGAGGGGGGACCTCTTTGAAACGTACAGAATCGTGAAAGGCTTGGATAGAGTGGATGTGGAGAGGGTGTTTCCACTAGTGGGAGAGTCTAGGACTGGAGGTCATAGTCTCAGAATTAAAGGACGTTCTTTTAGGAAAGAGAAGTGGAGGATTTTCTTTAGTCAGTGGGTGGTGAATCTGTGGAATTCTTTGGCACAGAAGGCTGTGGAGGCCAAGTCTTTTTAAGGCAGAGATAGATAGATTCTTGATTAGTGCAGGTGTCAGATGTTATGGGGAGAAGGCAAGAGAATGGGGTTAGGAGGGAGAGATAGATCAGCCATGATTGAATGGCGGAGTAGACTTGATGGGCCGAATGGCCTCATTCTACTCCTGTCACTTATGACCTTTGTGACCATTGTGGATCTTTGGTCATCGGTGCCGGCTCTGATTTGTTCTGTACCTTTTCATACCACTAGTTTCACTCTCCCCTGACTCTGAGTCTGCGGAAGCATCTCGACCCAAAACGTTACCTATTCCTTTTTTCCAGAGATGCTGCCTGACCTGCTGAGTTACTCCACCATTTTGTATCTGCCTGAGGTAGTTGAGGCAGGTACTGGAACAGCATCTGGATAGGTACAGCGATAGGAAAGGTTTTGAAAGATATGGGTCAAACGCTGACAAATGGGACTAGCTTGGATGAGGCATCTTGGTCGGCATGGACCAGTTGGGCCGAAGGGCCTGTTATCGTGCAGCGTAGGTTCACTAGGTTAATTCCCGGAATGGCGGGACTGTCACATGTTGAAAGACTGGAGCGACTAGGCTTGTATACACTGGAATTTAGAAGGATGAGAGGGGATCTTATCGAAACGTATAAGATTATTAAGGGGTTGGACACGTTAGAGGCAGGAAACATGTTCCCAATGTTGGGGGAGTCCAGAACAAGGGGCCACAGTTTAAGAATAAGGGGTAGGCCATTTAGAACGGAGATGAGGAAAAACTTTTTCAGTCAGAGAGTTGTGAATCTGTGGAATTCTCTGCCTCAGAAGGCAGTGGAGGCCAATTCCCTGAATGCATTCAAGAGAGAGCTAGATAGAGCTCTTAAGGATAGCGGAGTCAGGGGGTATGGGGAGAAGGCAGGAACGGGGTACTGATTGAGAATGATCAGCCATGATCACATTGAATGGCGGTGCTGGCTCGAAGGGCTGAATGGCCTCCTCCTGCACCTGTTGTTTATTATCTATTGTCTATGATGCAAATAGACTCATTTGTCTTTGGCCTTTGTATGGTGCATTTAACGACCTAGGTGGTCGAGTGCTCCACCTGGTGGCCGATGCTGGTGTCGGCAGCACACAGTGTGCAGACAGAAACAGGCGTTGAGCCTGAGAAAGTGTTGAAGGTATCTTCTCAATGACCGACCTTTCCTGCCACCGGGGCCACACCACCGTGCCCTCAACATCCTCAACACCCAGTGCTGCTCGACACAATTTAATCAATCAGATTCGGTGCGCGCAGCGGTAGAGTTGCAGCCTCACAGCGCCAGAGACCCGGGTTCCATCCTGACTACGGGTGCTGTCTGCACGGGGCTTGCACGTTCTCCCTGTGACCTTGTGGGTTCTCTCCGGGTGCTCAGGTTTCCCCCCCACTTTCCAAAGACGCACAGGTTTGCAGGTTAATTGGCTTGAGTGAAAATTGTCAATCGTCCCTCGTGTGTAGGATAGTGCTAGTGTACGGGGTGACCGCTGGCCGGTGGCTCTGATGCTGTGAGGCAGCAACTTTACCACTGTGCCACTTTGCTGTCCTTCCATCACTGCAGAGGGGGATTGCCAAACAATCAGGGGCGTGCAGGAGTTGAAGGCAGGGAAGAGTCATGTGTGGCCCGGGGACAAACCCGACAGTTTAGGGCTTGGGTTTATTATGGCCATGCGAACCGGGGTACAGTGAGAAGCTTTTGTCAGTGTACAAAACAAAGAAACAATGAGTCTAAAGAACGCTCACAGGCCGAAACGTCACCCATTCCTTTCTCTCCAGAGATGCTGCCTGAGCTGCTGAGTTACTCCAGCACTTTGTGTCTATCGTTGACAATTAAACACGCGTGACTCTCGGCCTACTGTACCGTGTTGAATGTCCTGTTGAAGTGTTTACCTGCGGGGATTGAAGGTGGGGAACTGCACCAGTGTGGAGGGTGGCTGCGTTTCCATTTCCTTCCACTCTAACTGTAAAGCCTCACAGTTCCAGGAAATGGCATTGCTGGGCTGTACAAATCTCAGCAGGGTTGGAGGAGCTGCCTCCAGAGAGAGATGTTACAACCGTAGCTCAACCTGTCTGCCTAGTTAACCTCAATGTGCCATCAGTGGGTGCAGGAAGGACCTGCAGATGCTGGTTTGCACTGAAAGATACACACTAAATGCTGGAGTAACTCAGCGGGACAGGCAGCATCTCTGGAGAGAAGGAATGGGCGACGTTTCGGGTCTGAAGAAGGGTCTCGACCCGAAACGTCGCCCATGAACTAAGTCTGGTTCTACTTGTATATCTCAACACCCAGCACGTTTACAAATACCTCGCAAGCTGCAAAGACCTTTGGCAAGCCTGCCTTCATTGGGAAGGCACTGACCACAAAGATAGGGACATCATGATGCAGCTGTACAAGTCGTTGGTGAGACCACACTTGGAGTGTTGTGTGCAGTTCTGGTCGCTCAGATCCAGGAGGGATGTCTTTAAGTTGGAGAGGGTGCAGGAGAGGTTCTCCAGGATGTTACCTGGGCTTGTGGACTTGAGGTTTAGGGAGAGGTTTCATAGGCTGGGACTTCTTTCTCTGGAGCGTAGGAGGCCGAGGGGTTTAGATTTTAGATTTTAGATTTAGATTTAGAGACACAGCGCAGAAACAGGCCCTTCGGCCCACCGGGTCCGCGCCGCCCAGCGATCCCCGCAGACTAACACTATCCTACACCCACTAGGGACAATCTTTACATTTGCCCAGCCAATTAACCTACATACCTGTACGTCTTTGGAGTGTGGGAGGAAACCGACGATCTCGGAGAAAACCCACGCAGGTCACGGGGAGAACGTACAAACTCCGTACAGACAGCGCCCGTAGTCAGGATCGAACCGGAGTCTCCGGCGCTAGATTCGCTGTAAGGCAGCAACTCTACCGCTGCGCCACCGTGCCACCTATTGAGGTCAACAATATCATGAAGGGCATGGATAATGTTCACAGTCTTTGACCTAGGATAGAGGATTCTAAAACTAGAGCGCGTAGGCGTAAGATGAGAGAGATTTATGGAGAAACTTGGGGCAACTTTTTCGTTCTGTACCTGTCATGAGCTGACAGAGGAAGCTATAGAAGTGGATACTATTACGACTTTTAAAAGACAGTCAATAGACAATAGACAATAGGTGCAGGAGGAGGCCATTCGGCCCTTCGAGCCAGCACCGCCATTCAATGTGATCATGGCTGATCATTCTCAATCAGTACCCCGTTCCTGCCTTCTCCCCATACCCCCTGACTCCGCTATCCTTAAGAGCTCTATCCAGCTCTCTCTTGAATGCATTCAGAGAATTGGCCTCCACTGCCTTCTGAGGCAGAGAATTCCACAGATTCACAACTCTGACTGAAAATGTTTTTCCTCATCTCAGTTCTAAATGGCCTACCCCGTATTCTTAAACTGTGTCCCCTGGTTCTGGACTCCCCCAACATTGGGAACATGTTTCCTGCTTCTAACGTGTCCAACCCCTTAATAATCTTTCGATAAGATCTCCTCTCATCCTGACCGGGAAGAGCTTAGAGGGCTGTGGGGTGGATGCAGGTGAAAGGGACTAGCCCAAGATGCCAAATTGGGTGGCATGGACAAGGCGGGCCGAATGGCCTGTGTCCGTGCTGCACAGCTCTGCCGCACTACTGAACGTTGTGAACAGCACTTGAGGCAAAGTGTCCTTGAACCCTCTGATGTAGGAAAGCCTTGACCACGTGACCGCGTGGGTTTCCTCCGGGTGCTCCGGTTTCCTCCCACATCCCAAAGACATGCGGGTTTGTAGGTTAATCAGCCCCCTGTAAATTGTGTAGGGAGTGGATGAGGAAGTGGGATAACATGGAACTAGTGTGAACGGGTGATCGATGGTCGGCGTGGACTAAATGGGCCGAAGGGCCTGTTTCCATTGCTGTATCTCTGAGCTAAACTAAAACTAAACCCTGGAATTACAGATGTGTAAGAAAATAACTGCAGATGCTGGTTTAAAT
Organism: Rhinoraja longicauda; assembly: GCF_053455715.1. NCBI lineage: Eukaryota > Metazoa > Chordata > Chondrichthyes > Rajiformes > Arhynchobatidae > Rhinoraja > Rhinoraja longicauda. Next base: position 54,523,322 of record NC_135963.1, on the reverse strand, counting down.
CGACGATAGACACAAAATGCTGGAGTAACTCAGCGGGTCAGACAGCATCTCAGGAGGGAAATGGGTGACATTTCGACCCTTGCATTCTGGAGTCTGAAGAAGGGTCTGGACCCGAAACATCACCCATTCCTTCTCTCCTGAAATGCTGCCTGACCCGCTGAGTTACTCCAGCATTTTGTGTCCACCAAGGAATTACAGATGCTGGTTTACAAAAAGCAATACAGAGTGCTGGAGTAACTCAGTGAATCTGTGGAGGACATGGATAGGTGACGTTTTGAATCGGGTCTCTTCTTCAGACTGATTGTGGTGCGTGGGGGGTGGGCAGAAAGCTGGCAGTGGAAAATCGACTTAACATAATAGAGACACCGAAGACTGATTGAACACAATAACAATCCTACAAGCGCATTGAATTGGGAGTGCAGTCCATGTGGCTTTTCAGTTCTAATAATGGAATCGCTAAAGTAAGCAGATTTATGCTTGCTTTTCATTATAAAGAGCAAAAACAGACAATCAAAGTAGGTCAGGCACATTGTTTGCAGTTGATGGAATTGCAAATTCTTTGTCAGCACACCTCATTTCGACATGGATGGTTTCGGAGCTATTTCCCCGCGAGAGATGTGTGTTATGTAAGCTTGTTTATCTTAAATAAAAATGAGGAGACCTGCATGGTAGCTCAGAGCCTGGAGCACAAACTATGAAGTGTGAGGGGCTGTGGGGAAAACAGGCCCAGGAATTGCTCTGGGCTCGGAAACTGGCCTAAAAATTAACCGGCACAACTCCAGACTAAAACGTCAAAGAGGATTCAGCAGAGAAACTGGCCCTTCAGCCCGAATTCCCCATGCCAGCCAATATGCCCCATCTATGCGGCACGGTGGCACAGTGGTAGAGTTGCTGCTTTACAGCCCCAGGGACCCGGGTTCGATCCAGACCACGGGTGCTGTCCGTACGGAGTCCATACCACCTCCCCGTGACCTGCGTGGGCTTTCTCCTGGTGCAGGTTTGTGGGTTAATTGACCCCCAGTGTGTCGGGAGTGGATGAGAAAGTGGGATGACCTAGAACCGGTGTGAGCGGTTGGTCAATGGTTGGCGTGGACTCAAAGGGTGGGCCAAAGGGCCTGGTTCCAAACTGTATCTCTAAACTAAACTCTAAACTATCTCTAAACTAAACTCAACTAGTCATAGGGCGGCACGGTGGCGCAGCGGTAGAGTTGCTGCCTTACAGCGAGTGCAGCGCCGGAGACTCAGGTTCGATCCTGACTACGGGCGCCGTCTGTACGGAGTTTGTACGTTCTCCCCGTGACCTGCGTGGGTTTTCTCCGAGATCTTCGGTTTTCTCCCACACTCCAAAGACGGGTACGTAGGTTAATTGGCTGGGTAAAATGTAAAAATTGTGCCTAGTGTGTGTAGGATAGTGTTAGTGTGCGGGGATCGCTGGGCGGCGCGGACCCGGTGGGCCGAAGGGCCTGTTTCCGCGCTGTATCTCTAAATCTAAAAAAAATCTAAAAAATCTAAACTAAACTAATACTCAGCCTGAAGAAGGGTCTCGACCCAAAACGTCACCTATTCCTTTGCTCCAGAGATGCTGCCTGACCTGCTGAGTTACATTTTGCGTCTGTCTTTGGTGTAAACCAGCATCTGCAGTTCCTTCCCAAACGAATACTTGATTCTGCAGTCTTGTTTTTAGTTGGCAGGAGCGTTTTGTACAACGTCTTAAAAGAATACAAGAAATGCACCATTTCACGGGAAATTCACTGCACCTTTGTCAGCAAGGCAGACTGACGGGGTAATTTGCAATCGGATGTCCTGCTCCTTATCTACGTTCGATTATATCACGCTAATCTGCTTCACAACCATTGTTGCATTAGTCATTGGCAATTGTCAGATTTTTGCCAACCTTTTTGAATTGTGCAGTGTTTGTGGGAAGCCCCCTGTTGACAGTGGAGATACGAGGGCGCGTGATTCACAGAGTCGACACTCAGCCTGGAATCTCAAGCAAAGGTCGGAACAATTGAGCAGCTCGATATCGTTCTTCTCTTCCTCTGCCAGCATTATTCACAAGACCGGTTGTGGTGTGTGCGGCACTTCATGATGCCCAGAGAACATAGAACATAGAGCACAGGCCCTTCGGCCCGCAATGTCGATGCTGAACATGATGCCAAGACCAACTCGTCTCATCAGCCTGCACGTGGTCCACATCCCTCCATTCCCTACAAATCCACGGGCCTATCTAGACCACAGAACATAGACCAGTACGGCACAGTCACAGGGCCTTCGGCCCACAATGTCCAGACCAAACATGATGCCAAGACGTAGCTCTTATCTGCCTGCACATAATCCACATCCCTCCATTCCCTGCGCACCCATGTACCCATCTAAAAGCCCCTTAAATGCCATCATCATCTCTGCCTCTACCACCCACCCTGGCAGAGCATTCCAGGCACCCACTACTCTCTGCTAGAAACAATCTCCCTTAAACTTTGATCCTCACACCTTAAAGCTCTGCCCTCCAGTATGTAACACTTCCACCCTAGGGGGGGGGGGGAGGACGTTTCCGCGGCTATGAAAGGCGCTACATAAATGCAGGACCCTTGTTTTAATGTTGCTCTAATGTGATCTCCATGTGGCAACATAACGTCCAAGAGCAGCCAAACAAGGACATTTATAAAACTGCTGCTGATCTGAGGCAAGCAACGTAGAGTCCACGCCGACCATCGATCGCGATGTAGAGTCCACGCCGACCATCGGCGGCCTGGTGGCGCAGCGGTAGACTTGCTGCCTTACAGCGCCAGAGACCCAGATTTGATCCCGACTACGGGTGCTGTCTGTACGGAGTTTGCACGTCCTCCCCGTGACCTGCGTGGGTTTTCTCAGAGATCTTTGGTTTCCTCCCACACTCCAAAGACGTACAGGTTTGTAGGTTAATTGGCTTAGTATAATTGTATAAGTGTAAATTGTCCCTAGTGTGTGTAGGATGCTGTTAATGTGCGGGGATCACTGGTCGGCGCGGATACGGTGGGCCGAAGGGCCTGTTTCCGCATTGTATCTCTAAACTAAACTAAACTAAACTAGATCACACGTTCACACTAGTTCTATGCTATCCCATTTTCTCATCCACTCCTTAGACACCAGGGGGCAATTTGCAGAGGGCCAATTAACCCACAAAACCCGCACATCTTTGGGATGTGGGAGGAAACCAGAGCACCTGGAGAAAACCCACGCAGTCACGGGGAGAATGTACAAACTCCGTGCAGACGGCACCCATAGTCAGGATCGAACCCGGGTCTCTGGCGCTGTGAGGCAACAGCAATACCGTTGCCCCATCATGCCTCACTGTCACTCCAGCACTTTCTGTCTTTTCTTTTTGTAAACCGGCATCTGCTGTTCCTTGTATCTCCAGAGATGCTGCCTGACCCACTGAGTTACTCCAGCACTTTGTGTCTTTTCTTTGTTGTAAACTAGCACCTGCAGTTCCTTGTGTCTCCCATAAATGCACAGGTGCTGAATTGCTCAGCACAACATCCCCCTGTCAGGCAGCAACTCTATCGCTGTGCTATCATGCCGCCCTGAAGTTACTCCAGCACATTGTGTCTTTCAATAGACAATAGGTGCAGGAGGAGGCCATTCGGCCCTTCGAGCCAGCACCGCCATTCAATGTGATCATGGCTGATCATTCTCAATCAGTACCCCGTTCCTGCCTTCTCCCCATACCCCCTGGCTCCGCTATCCTTAAGAGCTCTATCCAGCTCTCTCTTGAATGCATTCAGAGAATTGGCCTCCACTGCCTTCTGAGGCAGAGAATTCCACAGATTCACAACTCTCTGACTGAAAAAGTGTTTCCTCCTCTCAGTTCTAAATGGCCTACCCCTTATTCTTAAACTGTGGCCCCTTGTTCTGGACTACCCCAACATTGGGAACATGTTTCCCTGGTAAACCAACACCTGCAGTTCCTTATTTCTCCATCCCCCCCCCCCCCCCCCCTACAAGGCTAGGAATACGGTCGAAGTAAATCTAAGGCTTTGGATATGGTCCAGGGCTGCAGTGACATGCTGACATTTACCTCCTGCACCCTTGCGTATTTCGCCTGAACAGCTCACAGCCATTTTGTGTGTCACAGTTTACATCAGTCGCCTTTCGCACAATGAACTCTGCGTCTCAGGTGACATCAGGAGCATTGGTGTACGCCCAGGAAGATGACAATAGTTTATTGCCGCCCTTAACAATGCGGTGGGACGGGCTCCAGGTGAAACACTCGTGGAACACAAATTGAAAGAACGTTGTAGGTGATATATTACCGTCGATCGGTTCATTCATAAATCACAACAGCCCGCTTCGGCCTCTTTAAGACCGAAGAAAGCACACCGGTCCACTCACTGAATGATAACGTTAAAGGTAGACACAAGATGCTAGAGTAACTCAAGTAGTATAAGAAAATAACTGCAGATGCTGGTACAAATCGAAGGTATTTATTCACAAAACGCTAGAGTAACTCAGCGGGTCAGGCAGCATCTCGGGAGAGAAGGAATGGGCGACGTTTCGGGTCGAGACCCTTCTTCAGACTGAAGAAGTCTGACTGAAGAAGGGTCTCGACCCGAAACGTCGCCCATTCCTTCTCTCCCGAGATGCTGTCTGACCCGCTGAGTTACTCCAGCATTTTGTGAATAAATATCTAGAGTAACTCAGGGGGACAGGCAGCACCTCTGGAGAAAATGGGTAGGTGGCGTTTCGAGTTGGGACCTGTGATGTAATTAAAGTAAAGGGGGAGATGTGATGTATATGTAATATAAATGCCAGTGCCCCCTTGAGGCCAAGAGCAGAAGCGGGCCAATGGGCTTGTGCCTTGTGACTGAGGTCAGGAAACTTCTAGAAGGCCACCTGACCTCAGTCACAAGGCATAAGCCCATCGGCCCTAGACAGGACCCTTCTTCACCTCTCCAGATGTCCTACCTCTCGATGAATACTTGACCATGTGCTACGTCCTTGTGACTAAAATATAGTACGGAGGAAAGACTGCCCAAGCAAGGGCTCCAGGCTGTGGCCACAAGTGCTACTAATATAAACTCTTTTTTCCCCCCTGTGTTTTTAAAGTGTTCCTCTGCCTATGGACACGTAGATAGAGTGGTAAACGAGGCATGTGGTTTAGTCAGTGTAGTTAGTTTCGTTTATTGTCACGTGTACCGAGGTACTGTGAAAAGCTTTTTTGTTGCCTGCTATCCAGTCAGTGGAAACACATGATGACAATCAAGGGTCCACAGTGTACAGATACAGGTTAAAGGGTGTAGCGTTAAACCCTTTACCCTCTTCTCCCCTCTCCCATCAGGCAAGAGGAACAGAAGTGTGAAAACGCACGCCTCCAGATTTAGGGACAGTCTCTTCCCAGCTGTTATTAAACAACTGAACCATCCTGTCACCAACTAGAGAGCGGTCCTGACCTACCATCGACCTCATTGGAGACCATAAAGTCCTGGAAAGCCCAATTAAAAATAGTCCTATGGTCTCAAATGAGGTTGATGGTAGCTCAGGACCGCTCTCTAGTTGGTGAGAGGATGGTTCTGTCGTTTAATAACAGCTGGAGTTACTCCAGCATTTTGTGTCTAGCCTCAATTATTAGTATGCTCATTCCAAGTCAGATAGGACAGGTTTGGAAGAATCTAGGCCAAATGCAGGCAGCTGGGACTAGTATAGTATAGAGTAGTAGGGCAGCACGGTGGTAGAGTTGCCGCCTTAGGGCGCAAGAGACCTGTGCTCGATCCCGACTACGTGTGCTTGTCTGTACGGAGTTTGTACGTTCTCTCTGTGACCTGCATGAAGTTTTTTCCCGAGATTTTCGGTTTCCTCCCACACTCCAAAGACATACAGGTTTGTAGGTTAATTGGCTTGATGTAAATGTTAAATTGTCCCTAGTGTGTGTAGGGTAGAGTTAATGTGTGTGGATCGCTGGGCAGTGCGGACTCGGTGGGCCGAAAGACTTGTTTCCATGCTGTATCTCTAAACTACCTGTAAACCAGACTAATCTATAGACGGCATATGTTGGTCGGTGTGGGCAAGTTGGGCCGAGCGGTATGATTCTATGCTGTATGACTCTATGCGTATTCAATCCGTTTCCAGACATCACACCAGTGTGTAAGCTGACACACTAAAACATAATCAATTCCTGTGTTTGAGACAGGAACTATCCCGCCCCAATATTCTTAAATCGCTGTAACGTATTGTTAGTTTGATCCTTGATTACCAGGATGTTGCCACGCGTTGAGGGCCTGAGCTATGGGGCATCTTGGTCAGCCTGGGCAAGGTGGGCCTGTTTCCATGCTGTAAGGCTCTGTGGCTCCAACTCAGCGTGACAGCTCATTGTTGGTCTGCAATCAATATTTTGAATCGAGAGCAATAACTGTGCAGGATGGTATGTGCTTCCGATGGAAAGGGGTGTGTTTCGTCGTGCTGCCAAAGGTTAGCACGACTTGTAACTCTTTATAAAAACATTTTATAATTTTTTCCAAGACACGTCCTGTGACCGCACACTCATGGAAACAATGCACCTGCCAGGAACTCCGAGAAGAAGCATTTCGAAGAATCGGAGGACCACCGTAAGTATGGGTTTATGTAAAGCCATCAACAGAGGAGCAGAATTAAGACATTCGGCCCATCAGGTCTATTCTGCCATCGATTTTGGCTGATCTCTCAACCCCATTTTCCTGCCTTCTCCCCATAACCTCTGACACCCTTGCTCACCAAAAACATATCCTGGGTAGGAAGGAACTGCAGATGCTGGTTTACACCGAAGACAGACTGTCCCACTGAGTTACGACACCATTTTGTGCCTATCCTGGATAAGACAGGTTTAGAGAGAGATATGGGCCAAACACAGGCAGGTGGGATGGGTGTAGATGGGGCATGTCGGTTGGTGTGGGCAGGTTGGGCCTGTTTCCATACTGGAAGACTCTATGACTCAATGACTATCAATCAATTCAATCAAAAATTCAGAATGGGATGAATGAGATCACATTGAATGGCAGTGCTGGCTCGAAGGGCCGAATGGCCTACTCCTGCACCTATTGTCTATTGAATGACTGTATTTTGCAAGGTTTTCAGCAGCTGTTCCTTCACCTCACCTGTACCCAGCTTCATCTGTGTCTTCATTTCACTCCTGTGCACTGCACATCCCTTAAGTATGAAACGCAATGAATTATAATCAAGTTCATTACAACCTTCTGCCCTGAAGCTGTTCCTCCTTTCAATATTCCCAACAATCTCCTGACTATTGCTTAATCATTGATTGAACACAGCTCAATGGTAATACTAGGGAGAATTTACACTTACACCAAGCCAATTAACCTGCAAACCTGCACGTCTTTGGAGTGTGGGAGGAAACCGGAGCACCCGGAGAAAACCCACGCGGTCACAGGGAGAACGTACGAACTCCGTACTGACGGCACCTGTAGTCAGGATTGAACCTGGGTCTCTGACGCTGTAAGGCAACAACTCTACCGCTGCGCCACCGTGCTTGCCCACTAGTGGAAACATCCTCTCCACATCCACTCAATCCAGGCCTTTCACTATTCGGTAAGTTTCAATGAGGTCATCCTGCTAAACTCCAACGAGTACAGGCCCGGATCCTGCAATGCTCCTCGTACATTAACCCAATCATCGCCTGGATCATTCTCGCCAACCTCCTCTGGAGGCCAGTTCGTTGGATGCTTTCAAGAGAGAGCTGGATAGAGCTCTTAAGGATAGCGGAGTGAGGGGGTATGGGGAGAAGGCAGGAACGGGGTACTGATTGAGAGTGATCAGCCATGATCGCATTGAATGGCGGTGCTGGCTCGAAGGGCTGAATGGCCTCCTCCTGCACCTATTGTCTATTGTCTATTGTCTATTGACCCTTTCCAACGCCAACACATATTGGTGGTGTTACTGGATCAGAGGCCCAGAGAAGAGATGTTAGGTCCCAGTAGACACAAGGAACTGCAGGTGCTGGAATCTTGCATGGAACCTAAAGTGTTGGAGTAACTCAGCGGGCCAGGCAGCATCTGTGGCGGACAAGGATAGGTGACATTTCGGCTCGGGACCCCTCTTCAGACTCACTGAAGAGCAGAAAAGCAGGGGGAATCACAGAGGGGGAGCAGTGAGAGAGGGTCCCACAGAATTTCCATTCAAAGTATCGAAGAGCAGGAGGAAAAGGGTTCTGACGCTTAACGTTCCCCATGTATGTCTTCCAGAGATGCTTCCTGACCCACTGAGTTCCTCCAGCACCTTGTGTTCTACACAAAGATAAAATCACACCAGGAGAAATTGGAAATTTCAATTAAATTAATGAATTAGTTGGGGAAAAGGCTGATTTCAGTAGTACATACGAACGTTGAATTGGAGAAACTATTTGTTACCCAGGGATGGCACGGTGGCGCAGCGGTAGAGTTGCTGCCTCACAGCGCCAGAGACCCGGGTTCGATCCTGAATACGGGTGCTGTCGAGTTTCGTACACTCTCCCCGTGACCGCGCGGGGTTTTCTCCGGGTGCTCCGGTTTCCACCCACACTCCAAAGACGTGCGGGTTTCTAGGTTAATTGACCTGCAAATTGTCCCTGGTGTGTAGGATAGAACTAGTGTGCGGGCGATTGATGGTTGGCACGGACTCGGTGGGCCGAAGGGCCTGTTTCCGCGCTGTATCTCTAAAGCCTTAGGTCAGTCAGGCTATTGGACAAGGTGATGTTGATTCCACGTTAGCACATCTGTATGTCAAGGTGCAGCTGTGCACAACACGATGAAAGTCAGGTGACGGTGTATCTGAGCCCTGCTATGCACCAGGTGCTGAAACCAAAAGTGGCTGGATGCACTTCAAATCTGGCCCCTCAGCCTTATACCAACCATAACAAACACAACCAGGTCATTCAACACACAGGGCTTCTGTTAATGTTCTCCCTAATTGATAAAGTTTTCAATTCCTTTACCTCATGAATGTGCCTAAGATAAAGATGTTATTTCTAATAGGAAGGAGCTACAGATGCTGGTTTATACCAAAGATAGACACAAAATGCTGGAGTAACTCAGCAGGTCAAGCAGCATCTCTGGAGATAAAGGATTGGTGTCGTTCGGGGTCGAGTCCAATCACAGATTAGAGAGTCCACTCCCTCCTAACCCCATTCTCCTGCCTTCTCCCTTGCCACCCGCACTAATCAAGAATCTATCTATCTCTGCCTTAAAAATATCCATTGACTTGGCCTCCACAGCCTTCTGTGTCAAAAATTCCACAGATTCATCACCCTCTGACTAAATAAATTCCTCCTCATCTCCTTCCTAATGGAATGTCCTTTACTTCTGAGGCTATGACCTCTAGTCCTAAACTCTCCCACTAGTGGAAACTCCACATCCACTCTATCCAGGCCTTTCACTATTCGGTACATTTCAATACACTATTCTGTACAGTTCATCCTGCTAAACTCCAGCGAGTACAGGCCCAGTGCTGTCAAACACTCATCATGTGCTCACTTTCTAATGCCTACTCACTGTCTGCTGTCTGTGGTCTACTGACCACTGAAGGCCTTGGGCTGCTCATAGTGGCCGGGCCCTGTGGCTTTGAGGGACCTACAGTTGCAAACATGCGGACACACCACAGGCAGAGCCGGCACAAGGGACGCACGGTTTGGGTTACAGTCCTCTAGACACTGGGGAAGTCCTGGACGATTGAAAAACCATCACCACTCAAGTGAGGAAGGCCAGTCCATGTTTGAGAAAATGGAGCGGTCTTTTATTAATGAGGTGACAGGAGTCAGTCATAGAGTCGGAAAGTCAGACAGCGTGGAAACAAGCCCTTCGTCCCAACTTGCCCACACAGACCAACATGCCCCATCTGCATTAGTCCCACCTGCCCGCGTTTAGCCCATATCACTCTAATCCTTTCCGATCCATGTACCTGTCCAAATGCCTTTAAATGTTATAATGGTACATGCCTCCTCTGGCAGTTCGTTCCGTACGCCCACCACCTTCTGTGTGAAAAAGTTGCCCCTCAGTTTTCTATTAAACTTTCCCCTCTCACCTTAAACCTATGTCCAGGGCCGTCTTAACGCATGGGCCTGATGGGCACTTGCCCGGGGCCCCACGAGCATAGGGGCCCCATGCTGATCTGTGTATGTTAACTGACTTGCAATAAATAAATACTACTTTAAAAATGTAGGTTCAATAGGTGCTTTTTTCGCAACATTTTCGGCCCCTAAGTGTTTTTTTCGCAACATTTTCCATCCCTAAGTGCTTCTCACAGCGATCTGTTTCGCAACAATTAGCTCCCTAAGTACTTTGCTTTTCCATCCCTAAGTGCTTCTCACAGCGATCTGTAAGTGCTTTTCGCAACAATGTAGCACCCTAAGTCCATGGCTAAGTGCTTTTCGGTAAGTGCTTTTCGCCGGCACGACAGGGTGGGGCTGGTAGGGAAAGGGGGGGTGGGGGAGAGTAACGGTGGGGGCGACGGGGAGGGTGGGAGGAGGAGAGAGTGGGGGTGGGAGGAGGCAGAGTGGGACTGGGGAGGGGGACAGCAAGGGTGGGGTTTGGTGGTGGGGGGGAAGAGAGAGTGGGGGAAATGGGGGTGCTGGGGAAAGGGGGGTGGCGGAGAGTAACAGTTGGTCTGGGAGAGAGTAGTTGTCGTAGGGGCCCCAGTACACTGCTTTGCCCGGGGCCCATAATGCTGTAAAGACGGCCCTGCCTATGTCCTCTGGTTCTAGATTCCATTACTCTTGGTAAAAGACTGTACATTCACCTTTTCTATTACCCTCGTGATCTTATATGTCTCTATAAGATCACCCCCTCGTCTTCCTGCTCTCCAAGGAATAGAGTCCTAGCCTGATCGACCTCCTGCTACAGCTCAGGCCCTCGAGTCCTGGCAACATCCTCATTAAGCAAAGTCAACATGTAATGATGGGGAGGAATCTGTGTGACAAATTCGTTAGCATTCTTCATGGACATAACAAATGGAACGGATAAAGGAGAGCCAAAGTGATGTGGTGTCTTTAGATTTGGGGGAATGATTTAATAGGAACCTGAGGGGTAACATTTTTTTTATACAGAGTGTCATGGACTTATGGAGCGAGCTGTCAGAGGAGGTAGTTGAGGTAGGTGCCATGATGTTTAAGACACATTTGGACAGGCACACGGATGGGGAAGGTGTAGAGGGTTGGAGGGGAACGCAGGCTGTTGGAACTAGTGTGGACGGGACATCTTGATCAGCGTGGGCAAGTTGGCCTGTTTCCATGCTGTAAGACTCTATTTTCTGAGGCATGCGGATTTGGATTTCAGGAGACCAAGTCCAGAGGAGCCAGTTTTGCTGATGATAAGGGGATAGTTGGTGAGTAAATTGTGAAGAGGATGCAATGACTCAGGTTGGGTTTATTGCCAAATACACGTGTGAAGTGAGGCACAGTTACAAATGGCGGAGTGATCAGATCATGTGGCTCACGTGGGCCCCCTGCTGGTGTTTGTGCTCCACTTCACCCTCCACCCATCTGTGCTCAACCAAATTTTAACTGGTTTAATTTTGTTTAGTTTAGTTTATTATCATCACATGTACTGAGATACAGTGAAAAGCGTTTTTTTGCTGCGTGCTATTCAGTTAACAGAAAGACTAGACATGATTACAATCAAGCCGTCCTCAGTGTACAGATACTGGATAAAGGGAATAATGTTTAGTGCAAGATAAAGTCCGATTAAAGATCGTAGAGTCGCACCACATGGAAACAGGCTCAACATCCCATTACACTTATCCCATCTACGCTTGTCCCATTTGCTCGTGTTTGGCCCATATCCCCCTAAACCTTTCCTATCCATGTACTTGTCCAAGTGTCAGTGATCAATGAAGTATCTTTGGAAAGGGGTGAAGTAGGAAAAATCCAGTTTGAGCATTTACTGTGGGATTGTCCAAGGTATGAAAGTGTTTGCCGATGTCCTCCGATGTCCTCAGTCAACAAATCTCACCACTTATTCCATTTTATAAAAGCTTTTCCACGAGACGGTTTAATAATCGCAACGGTGTGCAATAAAACACATGCTCAACCTCTTGTGAAGGAACATGTAATAGTTGGTCATTCAAAACCCCACTTGGTAACAATCTTCCTACCAACTATATCTCAGGTCTTTGTAACATTTCTCTTTACAAACATGCAAGGTACATAGGAAAGAAAACTGCAGATGCTGGTTTAAATCGAAGGTCGACACAAAATGCTGGAGCAAATCAGCGGGTCAGGCAGCATCTCTGAAGAGAAGGAATGGGTGACGTTTCGGGTCGAGACCCTTCTTCAGTCTCGACCCGAAACATCACGCATTCCTTCTCTCCAGAGATGCTGCCTGACCCGCTGAGTTTCTCCAGCATTTTGCGTCTACCTGCAAGATACATAGAATCAGCCCAACTTGCCCACGCTGTCCAACATGCCCCATCTACACTAGTCCCACCTGGCTGCGTTTGGCCCATATCCCTCTAAACCTGTCCTACCCATCAAACATCAAAATGTTTCTTAAAAGTTGCGATAGTACCTGCCTCAACTACCTCCCCGTGCAGCTCGTTCCATACACCCACCACCCTTTGTGTTAAGAAGTTACCCCTTTTAAATCCCTATTAAATCCCTATTAAATCCCTATTAAATCCCTATTAAATCCCTATTAAATCTTTCCCCATGACCTTAAACCTATGTCCTCTGGTTCTTGATTCCCCTACTCAGAACAAGTGATTCCGTGCGTTTAACCGATCTATTCCTCTCATGATATTGCATGCCACTATAAGATCGCCCCTCATCCTCCTGCGCTTCAAGGAATAGAGTTCTAACCTGCCCAACCTCTCCCTGTAGCTCAGGCCCTTGGGTCCTGGCAACGTCCTCGTAAATCTACACTGCACCCTTTCCAGGTTGACAACATCCTTCCTTATAACATAACAATGAAAGCTTTAGTGCACCAGAAACATGGAATCATAAACAAGATTTTTTTTTAAATGAGGAATTCAAGGTAAAATGTGGCAGGAAAGTAGGTGATAGAAGTGAGATTAGACACAAGGAATTGCAGATTCCTGAATTCTGAGCAAAGCTCCAAGTGCTGGAGGAACTCAATCGGTCAGGCAGCATCTGTGGGGGAAAATGGGTAGGCAACATTTTGATCAGGACCCTTCTTCAGGCTGAAGACTGAACTGAACAACAGACAGACTAAAGTAGGGTCCAGACCCAAAACATTGTCTGTCCATTTCCTCCACAGATGCTGCCTGACCCGCTGAGTTCCTCCAGCACTCTGTGTTTAACTGAGAAGAAAGTGGATAATGCAATGAGTGCAAGTGAGGATGTCAACAAGTGTTTCATCGTCATATTTAGCTTAGTTTAGTTTAGAGGTACAACGCGGAAACAGGCCCTTGGCGCATCGAGTCCACGCCAACCAGCTATCCCCGTACACGAGCACTACCCTGCTCACTAGGGACAATTTACAATCATTTACCAAAACCAATTAACCTACAAATCTGCACGTCTTTGGATTGTGAGAGGAAACCGAGGCACCCGGAGAAAACCCATGCTGTAATGGGGAGAACGTACAAGCTCTGTACAGACAGCACCCGTAGTCAGGATGGAACCCGGATCTCTGGTGCTGTGATGCAGCAACTCTACCCGCTGTGTCACGTGCCACCTGTAATTTGTTGTTGTATGTCGTTATATGTTGCCATCGTACATACCGACAATGGAAAGATTAAATTCTTACTTGCTGCAGATAAACAGGCCTGTAAACACAATAACACGTTTGTACAGGTACATGGATAGGACAGCTTTAGAAGGGTATGGGGCAAACATTGGCAGATGGGACTAGTGGAGATGGGACATGTTGGCCGGTGTGGGCAGGTTGGGCCCAAGGGCCTGTATACACACTGTATGACTCTAACACACAGATAATACATAATCAAAAATACAATAAATTAATATTATGATAACCATAGAGTGCAAAAACATAGTCTGTAGTGCAAGATACAGCCCGTAGTTGTTGAGGTAGTCTTGAGGTTCGTGTTGTGCAGTGTTCAAGAGCCTGATGGTTTCTGAGAAGAAGCTGTTCTTCAGAGGAAATGGGTTGCCACGGTGATATAATACAGTGGTATAACTGTACCAGTAAGAGCTCTCACTTCCCCATTCTGTCCTAGACCCACAATAATCTGTTTGACTCGAAACCCTCTGCTATTTAGTTTAGTTTCAGCTTGGTTTATTGGACACGTGTACCAAGGTACAGTGAAGCCGAAACATCATACATGATTGCAATCAAGCCGTCCACAGTGTGCAGAAATAAAGATCGAAAAGGGTGGAGTGATCGGAATGAATGATTGTGGGCCCAATTCTGGGACCAGCAGGCAGAGAGTCACCTGACTTGGGCGCCATCTTGGATTCGGTGGAGCCTTTCAGCAGCAATTAGGGTAGAGCCATAGTGTCATAGAATCACACAGCTCAGAAACAGGCCCTACTCATCCACGCTGACCAAGATGCCCTTGCAAAGTTAGTCCCACGTGCCTTTGCTTGGACCCTATCCCTCTCAGCCTTTCCTGTCCATGTACCTGTCCAAGCGTCTTTTAAATGCTGTTATATCTATGTACTAAAACTCTCAATTGTTTGTTTGTTTGTTCCTGAACTACAGCCGAAACGGTACACGATAGCGCGACAATTTCTGGCCCACCTTACTCACCGTCATCCCTTTGGTGCTAATGGAAGAAGTTTCATTGAAATCGGTGTTATATTTTTTGTTATTCATATTTTACAGTTTAAATCTATCTCCTAGGGAGGGAGGGAGGGAGGGGGATGGAGGAAGGGGGGTTGAGGGGGGATGGTGGGGGGGGGGGGAAGGGAAGGGGGAGGGGAGGGAGATGGAGGGAGGGAGGAGGAGGGAGGATAAGGGGGGTTGAGGGGGATGGAGTGGTGGGGAGGGCAGGAGGGAGGGAGGGAGGGGGAGGGAGGGAGGGAGGGAGGGGGAGGAGGGAGGGAGGTGGAGGGAGGGAGGGGGAGGAGGGAGGATAAGGGGGGTTGAGGAGGATGGAGTGGGGGGGGGTGGGAAGGGGAAGGGGAGGGAGGGGGAGGGAGGAGGGAGGGGCGGGGGGGAGGTGGGGAGGAGAGGGTGCAACGGGTCCACTTGGTCTAGTAATCAATGAATATCATGATTTTTAACTATGTCTGAACACCATTTTATTTTCGTTTTGTGTTGGTTTAGAGATGCAGCATTGAATCCGGCCCTTTGGCTCACTGAGCCCAAGCCGACCATCAATCATACCTTCACATTTCCCATCCACTCCCTGCACACCGGGGGGCAATTTACAGAGGGCCAATTAACCTACAAACCCGCACGTCCTTGGGATGTGGGAGCAAACCAGAGGAGACGGAGGGAACCCACGCGGTCACATAGAGAACCTACAAACACCACGCCGACAACGCCCCAAGTCAGGATCAAACTTGGGTTCCTGGCGCTGTGAGGCAGCAACTCTACTACTGCCCCACCCTGCCTCTCCGTTACTCCAGCACTTGGTGTCTTTTTTTGTTAACTAGTACCTGCAGTTCCTTGTGTCTGCAATACCATAAACAAATATGGTTTTTTTTAAAAAGTCTTCCTGACAGTCTACTGCGGGTTAATAGACAATAGACAATAGACAATAGGTGCAGGAGCAGGCCTTTCAGCCCTTCGAGCCAGCACCGCCATTCAATGCGATCATGGCTGATCACTCTCAATCAGTACCCCGTTCCTGCCTTCTCCCCATACCCCCTCACTCCGCTATCCTTAAGAGCTCTATCCAGCTCTCTCTTGAAAGCATCCAACGAACTGGCTTCCACTGCCTTCTGAGGCAGAGAATTCCACACCTTCACCACTCTCTGACTGGAAAAAGTTCTTCCTCATCTCCGTTCTAAATGGCCTACCCCTTATTCTTAAACTGTGGCCTCTTGTTCTGGACTCCCCCAACATTGGGAACATGTTTCCTGCCTCTAATGTGTCCAATCCCCTAATTATCTTATATGTTTCAATAAGATCCCCCCTCATCCTTCTAAATTCCAGTGTATACAAGCCTAATTGCTCCAGCCTTTCAACATACGACAGTCCCGCCATTCCGGGAATTAACCTAGTGAACCTACGCTGCACGCCCTCAATAGCAAGAATATCCTTCCTCAAATTTGGAGACCAAAACTGCACACAGTACTCCAGGTGCGGTCTCACCAGGGCCCGGTACAACTGTAGAAGGACCTCTTTGCTCCTATACTCAACTCCTCTTGTTACGAAGGCCAACATTCCATTGGCTTTCTTCACTGCCTGCTGTACCTGCATGCTTCCTTTCAGTGACTGATGCACTAGGACACCCAGATCCCGTTGAACATCCCCTCTTCCTAACTTGACACCATTCAGATAATAATCTGCCTTTCTATTCTTACTTCCAAAGTGAATAACCTCACACTTATCTACATTAAACTGCATCTGCCATGTATCTGCCCACTCACACAACCTGTCCAAGTCACCCTGCAGCCTTATTGCATCTTCCTCACAATTCACACTACCCCCCAGCTTAGTATCATCTGCAAATTTGCTAATGGTACTTTTAATCCCTTCATCTAAGTCATTAATGTATATCGTAAATAGCTGGGGTCCCAGCACCGAACCTTGCGGTACCCCACTGGTCACTGCCTGCCATTCCGAAAGGGACCCATTTATCCCCACTCTTTGCTTTCTGTCTGTCAACCAATTTTCTATCCATGTCAGTACCCTACCCCCAATACCATGTGCTCTAATTTTGCCCACTAATCTCCTATGTGGGACCTTGTCGAAGGCTTTCTGAAAGTCGAGGTACACCACATCCACTGACTCTCCCCTGTCAATTTTCCTAGTTACATCCTCAAAAAATTCCAGTAGATTTGTCAAGCATGATTTCCCCTTCGTAAATCCATGCTGACTCGGAATGATCCTGTTACTGCTATCCAAATGCTCAGCAATTTCGTCTTTTATAATTGACTCCAGCATCTTCCCCACCACTGATGTCAGACTAACTGGTCTATAATTACCCGTTTTCTCTCTCCCTCCTTTCTTAAAAAGTGGGATAACATTTGCTATCCTCCAATCCACAGGAACTGATCCTGAATCTATAGAACATTGAAAAATTATCTCCAATACTTCCACTATTTCTAGAGCCACCTCCTTAAGTACCTTGGGATGCAGACCATCAGGCCTTGGGGATTTATCAGCCTTCAGTCCCATCAGTCTACCCAAAACCATTTCCTGCCTAATGTGGATTTCCTTCAGTTCCTCCATCACCCCAGGTTCTCCGGCCCCTAGAACATTTGGGAGATTGTGTGTATCTTCCTCAGTAAAGACAGATCCAAAGTAACGGTTTAACTCGTCTGCCATTTCTTTGTTCCCCATAATAAATTCCCCTGCTTCTGTCTTCAAGGGACCCACATTTGCCTTGACTATTTTTTTCCTCTTCACGTACCTAAAAAAACTTTTGCTATCCTCCTTTATATTATTGGCTAGTTTACCCTGGTACCTCATCTTTTCTCCCCGTATTGCCTTTTTAGTTAACTTTTGTTGCTCTTTAAAAGAGTCCCAATCCTCTGTCTTCCCACTCTTCTTTGCTATGTTATACTTCCTCTCCTTAATTTTTATGCTGTCCCTGACTTCCCTCGTCAGCCACATTGGAGCATTGGAGGTTAAATCAATCAAATAACACGGTGGTTTTACAAGTTTCCTAGGCTAGATGAAAAAGTACACTTTGCAATGTTTATAACCTGTGATTAGAGTCATCGAGTCATACAGCAAAGAAACAGGCCCTTCAGCCCAACTTATCACTGCTGCCCAAGATGCCATCTACGGTAGTCCAACCTTCTCACGTTCAGCCCACATCCCTCTAAATCCTCCCTATCCATGGACCTGACCAAGTGTGTTTTAAACGCTGCTATTGTGCCTGCCTCAACTACCTCCTCTGGTAGTTTGTCCCATAGATCCACCAACCTCTGTGTGAAAATGTTGCCCCTCAGGCCCCTATTAACCGTTTCCCCTCTCGCTTTAAACCTGTGTTTCTCTATTCTTGATTCCGCCTAAATGATTTTGCTTCCTACAGCACAATCCTCTGGGCCAACATGGCAAAGTTGTAAGTTCGAATGGGTTTTTCCCATTTGGGTTATCAGAACTTTGATCTGGCAGTGCCCTGAGCAACCCACCATCCACACTCCTCAGTGCTTTGATCCCTCTAGATTTTCTATGCTTTTACTTTCCTCTGATTTTCCACCTGATAAAGTTGTCGCCCACACACTTCCTCCTTCTGCCGTGACAATGACTCACGGGGCCTTGTGTCTCAATGAGGAACGGTGATCGGAGCACTTTGGGGGAGGGTGGGGGTGGGATGGAGTCTCCAGTCAAATTGCAACTGCACCATTCCCTCCCTCCTGCTCTTCCCCGTGCCGAGCCCAAGCCATCAGCGTCACCATAAGCTGGCGCAAAGGGCGCAAAGGAAGACTCACAGTTCCGGAGCAACTCTCCACCTGAAACGCCATGTTCTCCAGAGATGCTGCCTGACCCGATGAGTTTAGTTTAGTTCAGAGACACAGTGTGCAAACAGGCCCTTCGGCGCGCCGAGTCCGTGCCGACCAGCGATCACCCCGTACACCAGCACTATCCTACACACACGAGGGGCAATTTTACAATTTTTACCAAAGCAAATTAACCTACAAACCTGCACGTCTTTGGAGTGTGGGAGGGAACTGGAGCACCCGGAGAAAACCCACGTGGGTCACGGTGAGAACGTGCAAACTCCGTACAGACAGATCGAACCTGGGTCTCTGGCGCTGGAAGGCAGCAACTCTACCCTTGCCCCACCCTGCCTCTCCGTTACTCCAGCACTTGGTGTCTTTTTTTGTTAACTAGTACCTGCAGTTCCTTGTGTCCTGCAATAAAGACGCAGGTGATGAGTTTTTCCCCGAAATCCCTGATGTTGCAGGTGAATAAGGCAATGAAGAAGACATTCGGCACACTTCTACCTATATTGGACCATCAGTCAGCAGACAGAGTGTAGAAATGGGCATGGAAGGCAGTAACTCAGCAGGCCAGACATCAACTCTGGGGAATATGGACAGGCGACGTTTCGGGTGGGGACCATTCTTCAGTCCCTCAAGTTGGGATGTTACATTACAATTCTCATAGAGCCATACAACATGGACACAGGCCCTTCGGCCCAACTACTCCATGCTGACCAGGATGCCCCCATCTAATCTCGTGCTACTTACTCCATCTCCTTCCAAACCTTTCCTATCCATGCACCTGTCCAAATCTTTTATAAATGCTGTCATAATACCTGCCTCAACTACCTCCTCTGACAGCTTGTTCCATACACCCACCACCCGCTAAGTGAAAATGTGGCCCCTCAAATTCCTATTAAATATTCCTTCCCCTCACCTTAAACCTATGTCCTCTGGTTCCTGATTCCTCCAGTCCGTAAAAGACTGTGCGTTCACTCTGTCTGTTCCCCTCATGATTTTATACACCTCTATAAGATTACCTCTCAGCCTCCTGTGCTCCAAAGAATAAAGTCCTAGTCCGTATATAAGAAGTTTTCTCTGTGCATTGAAGTTCAGGGTTTTCCTAAATCCCAATGGCCCAGTCAGCACGGATTGTTCATAGGTTTGTAAGTCATAGGAGCAAAATTAGGCCTTTCGGCCCTTCAAGTCTACTCAGCCATTCAAACACGGCTGATCTATCTTTCCCTCTCGAAGGTAGACACAAGATGCTGGAGTAACTCGGCGGGTCAGGCAACATCTCGGGAGAGAAGGAATGGGTGACTTTTCGAGACCCTTCTTGAGACTGATGTCAGGGGAGGGGGCGGGACAAAGATAGGATGTAGTAGGAGACAGGAAGACTGGTGGGAGAACTGGGAAGGGGGAGGGGAAAGAGAGGGACAGAGGAACTATCTGAAGTTAGAGAAGTCAATGTTCATACCGCTGGGGTGTAAACTGCCCAAGCGAAATATGAGGTGCTGTTCCTCCAGTTTGCGCTGGGCCTCACTATGACAATGGAGGAGGCCCAGGACAGAAGGATCAGATTGGTAATGGGAGGGGGAGTTGAAGTGCTGAGCCACCGGGAGATCAGGTTGGTTAAGGCGGACTGAGCAAAGGTGTTGAGCGAAACGTGTCCTGGGCCTCCTCCATTGTCAGAGTGAGGCCCAGCGCAAATTGGAGGAACAGCACTTCATATTTCGCTTGGGCAGCTTACACCCCAGCGGTATGAACATTGACTTCTCTAACTTCAGATAGTTCCTCTGTCCCTTTCTTCCCCTCCCCCTTCCCAGTTCTCCTACTAGTCTTCCTGTCTCCTACTACATCCTATCTTTGTCCCGCCCCCACCCCTGACATCAGTCTGAAGAAGGGTCTCGACCCGAAATTTCGCCCATTCCTTCTCTCCCGAGATGCTGCCTGACCCGCTGAGTTACTCCAGCACTTTGTGCCTACCTTCGATTTAAACCAGCACCTGTAGTTTTTTTACTACATATCTCTCCCTCTCAACCCAATTCTCCTGCCTTCTCACCATAACCCCTGACACCCGCACTAATCAAGAATCTGTCTATCTCTGCCTTAAAAATATCCATTGACTCGGCCTCCACAGCCCTCTGGTGAAGTGGCAGTGTGACTGGCGAAGTGCTGGAGGAATTGAGAGTACCAGGAACTGGTGGGTCTTCAAACCTCCCCCTGACACAGTGACACCTTTTCATCTGCCTTCTGCATTTCAGGGGAGGGGAATTCTGCCTGCGATTCCACTGTATTAGTGGTAACATTTCTTCTTTGATTGCTTGCTGGTGTGTTTCCAATACCGCGGTAAAGTGAGAAAGTCCAAGGTTAGCTGGTACACTTGTGGTCGAGCGCATTCTGAGCTCTCCAGGGGAACTTTAAGAACAGTGGCTGCTTGATGCGGCTAATTGCCCTTCTGTTCAGCAGATAGAGCTGCTGCCTCACAGCACCGGAGACCCGGGTTCGATCCTGACCTCGGGTGCTGTCTGTGCGGAGTTTTTTTCACCTACAGTAATATTTCGTCACTCAAACCCTGACTTTCAAATGCAAGGCACAATGTACTCTGAAGTAAGTCACTGTCAGGCTGAAGAAGGGTCCCGACCCGAAGCATCGTCTGTCCGCGATCTCCAGGGAATTTGGCGGCAGCAGTAGTCGCTGCCTCACAGCGCCAGAGACCCAGGAAGTCTGTGTGGAATTTGTACGTGACTATGTGTGCTGTCTGTGCGGAGTTTGTACGTTGACAGCGTGGGTTTTCTCCGGGTGCTCCAGTTTCCGCCCATGCTCCAAAGACGTGCGGGTTTGCAGATGAATTGGCTTTAGATTTTTTTAGATTTAGAGATACAGCGCGAAAACAGGCCCTTCGGCCCACCGAGTCAGCGCCGCCCAGCGATCCCCGCACACTAACACTATCCTACACACACTAGGGACAATTTTTTATTTATTTTTTACATTTACCCAGTCAATTAACCTACATACCTGTACGTCTTTGGAGTGTGGGAGGAAACCGAAGATCTCGGAGAAAACCCACGCAGGTCACGGGGAGAACGTACAAACTCCGTACAGACGCCCGTAGTCAGGATCGAACCTGAGTCTCCGGCGCTGCATTCGCTGTAAGGCAGCAACTCTACCGCTGCGCCATCGTGCCGCCCTGTAAATTGCCCCAGGTGTGTAGGATAGGCTTCTGTGTGTAGGATAGGCTTCTGTGTGTAGGATAGGCTTCTGTGTGTAGGATAGGCTTCTGTGTGTAGGATAGGCTTCTGTAAATTGCCCCTGGTGTGTAGGATAGAAGTAGTGTTCGGGGTGATTACTAGCCGGTGCGGACTTGGTGTGCCAATGTCCATGATTCCACTCTGTATCTATAAAACCGAAAAACTAAAGATGTTGGCTGTCTTGCTGAGTTACTCCAGCACTTTGTGTGGGGTTTTTTTTTGTAAACCAGCATCTGCAGTTCCTTGTGTCTACACAATCTTGTGAACAGACTTCCTGTTTGCTGTTATGTCTGAGTCCATGTAGCACTATCTCACTCCGTCTAACCACCTTATATTCTGCTTTTTTTTCTCACTTCTTCCTATATTGAACATGATAAAAGGTCCTGACCTGAAACGTCACCTATCCATGTTCTCCTCAGATGCTGCCTGACCCATTGAGTTATTCTGGCACTCTGTGTATTTTTTTGTTGTAAACTAGCAACTGCAGTTCCTTGTGTCTGTCTATATTCTTTCCTCAGGCTTCCACATTCACATTTCTTCGATACTTATCTCATACCTTTTCATCTCTGTCCTTTGTCTATCCTTCCTATAACGGGGCAACCAGAACTGCACACACTACTCCACACCAAGGCCTGGTCAAAGACCTATAGCGCTGCATCATGACTTCCTCAGTCACACTCCCATCCCTTAATCCTATATTCTTTGGTTCCCAATATCCCAAAAACGTCCTGATCTCTGGTTGGGTACGAAAGAACTGCAGATGCTGGTTTAAATCACAAAATGTCTGAAGAAGGGTCTCGACCTGAAACGTCACCCATTCCTTCTCTCCAAGGATGCTGCCTGACCCGCTGAGTTGCTCCAGCATTTTGTGTCCACCTCTGTTCTCTTGGTTGAATGGACTCGCTGAGATTGCCTTGTTGGCCCTCTTGAAGGATAATTCCATTGCTCCATTACTGACACGGTCAAGAAGTATCTTTTCAACACAGCCCCTCCTATTTTGAGACACAAGAAATTGCAGATGCCGGAATTTTTAGGAAACCACCAAGTGCTGGAGGAACTCAATGGGTCAGGCAGCATCTGTGGAGGGAACGGACAGGTGATGTTTCAGGTGGAGTTCTCAGAATCATAGAATCACACAGCGTGGAAACAGGTTCTTCGGCCCTACTTGCCCATGCCGAACAACATGTCCTATCTACACTAATCCCACATGCCTGCGCTTGGCCCATATCCCTCTAAACCTGTCCTATCCATGTCTAAATGTTTCTTAAGCGTTGCCTAACTACCTCCTCCGGCAGCTCGTTCCATACACCCACCACCCTTTGTATAAAAAAAGCTACCCCTCAGGTTCCTATTAAATCTTTCCCCCGTCACCTTAAACTTATGAACTCTGGTTCATAATTCCCCTACTCTGGACAAGAAACTCTGTGCGTCTACTCAAAACTTCTTCAGACTGAATTCCTATTTTGACACTCTGAGCTTTAATTCAAGACACCCAGCTAGGAGAAGCATCATCAAAGCATTTACTCATTTACAGTGCGGCACAGTGGCGCAGCAGATAAAGTTGCTGCCTCACAGTGCCAGAGGCCTCGGTTCCATCCTGACCTCGGGTGCTGCCTGTACGGAGTTTGCACGTTCTCCCTGTGACCACGTGGGTTTCCTCCGGGTGCTCTGATTTCCTCCCACATCCCAAAGACGTGCGGGTTTGTGGGTTAATTGGCCTTTGTAAATTGCCTCCTAGTGTGTAGGGAGTGGATGAGAAAGTGTGAAAGTGTGATCGATGGTCAGTGTGGACTTGGTGGGCCGAAGGGCCTGCTTCCATGCAGTATCTCTAAACTAAACTAATACTAAACTCTGGAGACACAAGGAACTGCAGATGATCGTTTACAGAAAAAACAGCAGAAAATGTGCTGGAGTAACTCAGCGGGCCAGGCAGCATCTCTGGAGAACATAAATTGGTGATGTTTCGGATTGGGTCCTTTCAGACTTAAGCGACATTTAGTGCTGGAGTAATTCAGCAGGTTGTGCAGCATCTCTGGAGAACATGGATCGGTGACAATTCCGGTTGGCACACTTCTTCAGACTGATTGTGGGGATGGGGGAGAAAGTTGGAAGAGAGATGGGTGCAAGACAAAGCCTGGAGAGTGATAGGTGGATACAGGTGAGGGGGGGGGGGGGAGGGGGGGAAGGGAGGTTAACTCAGAATGCCATTAACCTCACTAATCCTCAGCTTGTTTTCCATACCGTTAACTCTGTTTATCTCTCCACAAGTTTAGTTTAGTTCAGGTGAGTTTAGTTTACTTTAGTTTGTTATTGTCACGTGTACCGAGGTACAGTGAAAAGCTTTTATGCTGCGTGCTCTCCAGTCAGTGAGAAGACTACACATTATTCCAATCAAGCCGTCCACAGTGTACAGATACAGGAGAAAGGGAATTTTGTTTAGTGCAAGATATAGTCCAGTAAAGACCGATTAAAGACAGTTTGAGGGTCTCCAATGGTTAGAT
Organism: Rhinoraja longicauda; assembly: GCF_053455715.1. Lineage (NCBI taxonomy): Eukaryota > Metazoa > Chordata > Chondrichthyes > Rajiformes > Arhynchobatidae > Rhinoraja > Rhinoraja longicauda. The sequence goes on along the minus strand of NC_135963.1, from coordinate 54,499,107 downwards.
GGGAGGTCAGGACTGCTCTCTAGTTGGTGATAGGATGGTTCAGTCGCCTGATAACAGCAGTGAAGAAACTGTCCCTGAATCTGGAGGTGTGCGTTTTCACACTTCTGTACCTCTTGCCTGATGGGAGAGGGGAGAAGAGGGAGTGGCCGGGGTGAGACTGGTCCTTGATTGTGCTGGTGGCCTTGCCGAGGCAACGTGGAGTGTAGATGGAGTTGGAGGGAGGGAGGGAGGGATCTGAGCTGGAGTTTCTCTGGCTGTCCTGACTGGGATCGTGCCTGAAGTGAGTCGGTGGGACTCCCAGTCTGACAGCCTGACCAGCATTAGTGTGTCAGGCCTGTGGGGGGTTGGGAGGGAGATATGTGACTGTAACAGAGACAGCGATCACGGTGGGGCAGTGGTAGAGTTGCTGCCTTACAGCGAATGCAGCGCCGGAGTCCCGGGTTCGATCCCGACTACGGGCGCCGTCTGTACGGAGTTTGTACGTTCTCCCCGTGACCTGCGTGGGTTTTCTCCGAGGATCTTCCGTTTCCTCCCACACTCCAAAGACGTACAGGTTTGTAGGTTAATTGGCTTGGTGAATGTAAAAATTGTCCTGAGTGAATGTAGGATAGTGTTAATGTACGGGGATCACTGGTCGGCGCGGACCCGGTGGGCCGAAGGGCCTGTTTCCGCGCTGTATCTCTAAACTAAACAAGCTGCTGACTGTCCTGTTTATTTTTCCCAGAATTGTCAGCATTTTACTTCATTTCTCATGCGCGCTGCAAAGGTTAGATTTGAACATATCTTGCAGTTTGTGGAGAAGATTGCAAACACGATGAGGGGGCAGTTTCACAGTCAGCAGAGTTGCTGTGGCGTGATAATTTGACACACGTTTTAAAGAGGTTTTCGTCGCACTGATGGGCAGATGTTATTTGTTCTGCAACCAAGTACACTTGACCACTTAATCAACGTGACAATCTTCTCTCATACCGGTGACAGACCACATCCCTGGTACTGAGAGAGTGTGCATGTTCTCATTGATGCTCGTAGGAGTTGGCTGATGCCTGAAATATCTACATCAGAATGTGGTGATGAAGCCAGATAGACAAAGCAAATGAGTGGGAAGGAACTGCAGGTGCTGGGTTACATCGAAGATGGACACAAAACGCTGGAGGAGCTCAGCGGGACAGGCAGCATCTCTGGAGAAAAGAGTCTGAAGAAGGGTCTCCACCTGAAAAGTCATCCATTCCTTCTCTCCAGAGAAGCTGCCTGTCCCGCCGAGTTACTCCTGCATTTTGTGCCCATCTATACAAAGCGAAGCCCTGCTCAAGCACAGCTCACCCTGCGATAGCAAACTTGCATCGGATGCACAAATCATGCACGCTGCAAGGTTTCAGGGGAGATAGATTTCATGGTAACCTGAGGGGCAACGTTTGCACACAAAGGCTGGTGGGCATCTGGAACGAGATGGGGTGGCACAGTGGCGCAGAGGTAGAGTTGCTACCTTACAGCGCCAGAGACCGACTACAGGTGCCGTCTGTGCGGAGTTTGTACGTTCTCTCTGTGACCACGTGGGTTTTCTCCAGGTGCTCTGGTTTCCTCCCACACTCCAAAGACGTACAGATTTGTAGGTTAATTGGTTTCGGTAACTTGTCCCTCGTGTGTAGGATAGTGTTAATGTACGGGGTGATCGCTGGTTGATGCAAACTCTGTGGGCCGATAGGCCTGTTTCCGCGCTGTATCTGTGAAGTAAAACTAAACTAGAACTAAAAAAGTTTAAAGAAACATTTGGACAGGTACATGGATAGGATAGGTTTAGAGGGATGTGGGCCAAACACAGGCAGGTGGGACTAGTGCAAGATGGGGCATGTTGATCGGTGTGGGCAAGTTGGGCCGAAGGGCCTGTTTCCATGCTGTATCATTCTATGACCTTATGACTACAAGACCTTTGGTGAAACTCGCAAAACTCTGGTTTAGTTTAGTTTAGACACAGTTTAGAGATACAGCATGACAACAGGCCCTTCGGCCCACCAGCTCCATGCTGACCATCGATCACCCGTTCACGCTAGTTCTGTGTTATCCCACTTTCTCATCCACTCCCGACACACTAAGGGTCAATTTACGGAGGGCCGATTAACCGTCAAACCCGCACGTCTTTGGGATGTGGGAGGAAACCGGAGCACCCGGAGGAATCCCACGGGGTCACAGGGAGAACGTGCAAACTACACACATGTGGGACAGCACCCGGGGTCAGGATCGAACCCGGGTCTCTGGTGTTGTGAGGCAGCAGCTCTACCTGTTGTGCCACAGTGCCGGCCCCTCCCTGCTAATCTTGCAAAATGACAATCTAACATATCTAGACTCACCATCGATCCTCATGACCCCCTGCCTCATCTTGCGAACACCAACTTTCCAAGTACCTGGTCTGCCCTTGGTCGATCCATTGTTTCAAAATGGTCTGAAAGTCATAGCATCGCATGAAGCAGGCCCTTCGGCCCGCCATGCCCGTGCCACCTGCTCTCAGTGTCCAGTACTAGAGGGTCCTCAGCTTAGGATGTATCTTTAGAAATGAGACGAGGAGGAATTTCTTCAGCCAGAGGGTGATGAACTTGTGGAGTTCATTGCCACCGACGGTGGTGGAGGCCGTCAATGGGTATTTTTAGTGAGGACTGATTCGTGATTAGGAATTCCGTCAAAGGTTACAGGGAGAAGTGAGGAGAATGTGGCTGAGAGGGAAAAATAGGATCAGCCACGATTGAATGGCGGAGTAGACTTGATGGGCTGAACGGCCTAATTCTGCTCCTACGTCTTTCGGGCCTTACTGGTGTCTGTTTCAAGATCTTCTTGCGTGCACTTCAGTGAATGAGCTCAGTCGCGCTGATGTGGAACTTGTCCTCAATGAGCAACTGTACAAATATCATCAGTGTCCGAAGGCCATGCAAGGATCAAGTGAAGTGTGTAAAAATAAAGCACAATTGAAAATGTCAGCAAGGTCGCTTTAATCACATAGAAACATAGAAACATAGAGAATAGGTGCAGGAGGAGGCCATTCGGCCCTTCGAGCCTGCACCGCCATTCAATATGATCATGGCTGATCATCCAACTCAGTATCCCGTACCTACCTTCTCTCCATACCCCCTGATCCCTTTAGCCACAAGGGCCACATCTAACTCCCTCTTAAATATAGCCAATGAACTGGCCTCAACTACCCTCTGTGGCAGAGAATTCCACAGATTCACCACTCTGTGTGAAAAAACGTTCTCATCTCGGTCCTAAAAGACTTCCCCCTTATCCTTAAACTGTGACCCCTTGTTCTGGACTTCCCCAACATCGGGAACAATCTTCCTGCATCTAGCCTGTCCAACCCCTTAAGAATTTTGTACGTTTCTATAAGACAATGTCATGAATGTAACCGTGGCAGGAGCCAGCTATCTGAGTCACAAGAACCACAAATGTCTCTCGCACAGGATGTCTGCTTGCCGTCTGGTTCTCCTGCACCTGGGGACTGCAGGACATGTTGCTTGAAACCATTGTCCCATCAGCAGGTGCACAAAGAAATGCACTCGCCCAAGGCCAGTCCTTGGTTGACCAGGACTCTTGCAAGTCCTAGATGCAACCAGGAGGCGACGGACCAACAAAGATTGTTTTTTTACTTCTGCAGATTGTTATCAGGAAGCAGCTCGTGTCTCGAGTAGGTGGCATATTTATAACTGTTGACGTCAAAGACTGAGCAGCTAAATGCAGCCTGTGGTCGGCAGTAAACAGTAAATTAAATGCTCAGACCACAAGAACCGGTCAATGCAAGCGTGTGGGAGGGGAGATGATACCCACGGCCAATTAGCTCCCACTGGTTCTTGCGCTCTTCTTAAAACCTGCCCCCGGCAGAGGTGAGGACCATTGTGCATCCTGGTGCTTGTTGCCAGCCCGACTCACTAGCAGGGGCCATGCAAACTGTGCTCTACCTCTTCCCACAGCTAAACCTGTCAGCGACTCGGGAGGAACCTTATCAGATCATCAAGCCTCAGAAGCAAGAGGGGGCAATGGAAAATAACAGGTGAGATCCCAGAGGGATCAGCGAATATATAATGATCAGAGAATATTTGCCAGAGAATATTGTGCTCACTGGAGATACTACTGAGGGGAACACGATTGATGTCCCAAAGATAGACACAAAATGCTGGAGTAACTCAGCGGGACAGGCAGCATCTCTGGAGAGAAGGAACGGGTGACGATTTGGGTCGACACCCTTCTTCAGACCTTCAGTCTGAAGAAGGGTCCCGACCTGAAATGTCACCTATCTAAGATAGACACACCAAAAGCTGGAGTAACTCAGCGGGTCAGGCAGCATGTCTATGTTCTCCAGAGATGCTGCATGACCCGCTGAGTTACTCCAGCATTTTGTGACTATATTTAAAATGCAACTTAGCACACAGCACACTAAACCAGTTCCAAGTGCACCTGGTCTTTTTTTTTTTGGAATTACGTTACAGTACTAATATCGTTTTTGCCACGGTTAATGCTACTTTGACAGATGTGTTCTACTACACCTGTGCAACTTTATGACATTTCTCAAAGTAGTTTTGGTGATTTTTTAAAAATAGTTATTATTTAGAAAATGAATTTTGCTGACTTTGTCCATTAAACATTTTGTGACGTTGGTAGTAAGACTAACAATTAATACTGCTGTAAACCTAAGTGTGAGTTCAATTGATTTGAATACTTGGAATGAGAGTCACAAAGTGCTAGAGGGTCTCAGCACATCACTGGAGAACATGGATAGGGGAGGCTTCAGGTCGGGAACATTCTTCAGGCTTCTTCAACCAATCTCTCAAGGTATACTTACCTTAAAGAAGTTATCCTCTGTCTGAAGAAAATTCCTGACCCGAAACATCACCCATCCATGTTCTCCAGAGATGCTGCCTAA